>NC_034591.1:66012213-66044792 GCF_900095145.1 Mus pahari | reverse complement strand
TGGACTGCAGACTGTAAGTCATCAATAAATTCCTTTACTATATAGAGACTATCTGTAAGTTCTGTGACTCTAGAGAACCCTGACTAATACAGGTAGATTATCTGAGTTGCCCATAGTCAGCCCAGGTAGAGCTGAGAGTAGAATTGTAGTTTAACAGGCTTCCATTAGACATTGAGGTTTGTAGTCAATTCATTTAGCTATCAAGACTACTTTCATTTGAGCTCAGTGCTTTCAGATCGTATGTCTTATCACCTCCAGAAATGTGGCCATATCCACAGGACTGTCTGTTTAAATGAGATTGGGAGCATTCCAGATGGTATGTCCATAAACTAGGCTTTCTAAGCTTAAATGTAGCTCTTTTGGACTTAGAAATCTGTAGTCCTGATGGGAAGTGACTCTCTCTACTGTTTTGGAGGGAAAGTAGGCAGAAATAAGGAAGCGGTTTGGCCAAGTCATCTATAGCCACACTGCAGACAGAAGTGTCTTTTAACCTAAACGAAGAGTCTTCATCCCTGAACCCTTAACCCCTGGCTTCTTTGTTTCTGGTTTTGAGTAGAAATAACTTTTCTGTCCTTCATAGGTGCCAAGTGTTACGCTGAGAACTCACTGTTCATCACTTCCTTCTTGTAGTCTCATACTCCTCCACCAACAGTGGAGCAACAGCAAGGTTCTGTAATCAACCCATTCTATAGTTGAGGAAAGTGATGTTAAAAGGAAGGAGATAGCTCCAGACTTTACCTGAATCCAAGTGATCTAGGTGCCAAGGGTCAGTGGCCGAAGACATGGGGGAAAGCGTCAGTGGGGAGGCCCCGCAGTTGGACTCCACCAGCTCACCCTGAATGTGCACGTGGGCCGAGGCGTTTGTCTGTCTCAAGGCTGCCTTGAGAGGGGCGATGTGGTTGAACTGGACTCTGGACAGGCAGCCTGTGAAGCCTGGGGTGTTGTATTTGTGAATTTCTTGGTCGATTTTTCCCGTTTCTAGAAAGAAAGGAAAGAGAAAATAAGACTCCAAACCCATCCTCTGTGTTCTGTTGGAAGACAGACCCGTCCAGGAGTGCTTACGTCCCAAGCTCATTGTTAGGTTTCAGCGTTGTTTGTCAAGCTTTTGGAGATGAAATATTCACAGTATCCGATGCCTCAAGGCTGCAGATTTTAATGGAACATCATTTGCTAGAGACCATGGGAGGGTGAATATAAGACTACATTGGAGAAAACAAAACACCAGCAACAAAACCCACTCACAATTCTCTTGCATCCACAAGAGTTACCATGGCAGCTAACAGCACACGCCGGATCTGAGTGGTTTTTCTTCTTGTTTTTCCTCATCTCTGACCATTTAAGACACATTACATAAAGAACCCTGCTTACCAAACTCTTTGATACCAAGAGAGTCCCAAAGTATTCTCTTTTATACTTATTTTCTTCTTACGGAGTCTTTATTTTAAAGAAAAGAAATGGAAGAAGGAAAGAAGAGACTTCCAAAGCTGAGAGTTTTGCATTTCCTTTTTTTGATGAGCAATATGCTTGGAATCCAAGGTTTATTGAATCACTGTTAGTATCTGATGGAAGGTTTGAAAGCCAGGATATCAGTTCAGTCATAATATGCAGGAACATTTATGAATCACTACTTTCCCCCAGTTTGTATGGTCAGCATCTTCCCATAAACTCTCAGCTCAGGGGTGAGCCTGGTTTTAGACAATTCTAATGCACCCATTTGTGCAAACCGGGCACTGTTATATCAGCCAAGACACGGAGTGTCTTTCTGGCTTTCTCGCTCTGATTTTTAGAACCCAATAGAATGAGTGCTGATGGAATCCCTAAATGCTTAGGACTTTCTGACCCCACATCTCACACAGGAGATTTTTGATCAGATAAACACAATACTGTGTTTGGTAACAGTATCAAAGTGCTTGGTGAACCAGAGAAGCCAGTTCAGCTGGGGACTGCAGCAGCAGGAGCAGCTGGGGTTGAAAGGAAAAGAACTCCAGGCTGTGCTGTGTTCAGGGAAACTTGGGAATCTGCTGGGGCGAGAGCTTCAGGCTAGACTGGGTGAAGCCTTGAAGCCCACATTTGAATGTTTTGATTTCATGAGAAAAAGCAAAGCTATTGAAATTTCAGAGGGTTTATTATGTGGGGAATGCATTAAAAAGATAACTCCAGAGGCAGTATAGCAATTGCTCTGGACAGCTACAGGCATGACACCCTTATCCTCAGTCCCCTGAAAGATCGCTGACTACAGATTCTTCTTTTGGCCATACAGCTAATGTCAGGTCATGCTGTGGAGTGTCCTCCTGTTGGCTCTTCTGTTATCCCTTAAGCCATGCCAGAGCTGATATTACCTACAGAGAACTGGATTTGTTTCTTCTGTAGATATCTGAGTAGGGAATGGGGAACTTTTTGCTTTTAAATTTTAGTTCAGGCTGGTCTAAAACTTACAGGTCTAAAACTAAGTTACCAGACTTTGCTGCTTCCGCCTCCCAAATAGTGAGGTTAAAGGAGTGAGCCATCACATCTGGCTTAGTGGATGGGGAACTCCTGAGTTTCAGTTCCCTTTCACATGATCATTGACATAGTTTTTTAAACATAGGGAGGTGGGCTTCCCTACCACACAGCCCAATGGGAATGGTTTCAAACCTCCCTATTAGAGGGTTCTTCATTTAACAATATCAGAAGCCTACTTCTGGGCTCCCTCCACCCATTAAGGTGTGGTGTCCCTGCCCTGGGGCTATGTCTTTAAGAAGGTTAAATGGAGCACTGGAGGATGTGCCAGCTAGATTTGGGGCCGATGATTTGGGGCCGATGGTGGAAGCAGGCCATGGGAAATGCTCTCCTTGCAGTTTTGCCTTTCTCTGGAACTCTTTCATTCATTTCTTCAACTGTTTTCTTTTCTTGGAAATTAGAGAAATTTCCAAAGTTCAATTGCTGTCTTCCCTGAAAGGTGATAGGAAGATTTTAAAATCCAGAAGTTTTAAGTCTGGTTGACATGGCTCTTTTCTCAAGACTCCTCTTAGCAAGGAATAGTTCCTCTGAGTAGATACTCTTGGCCCTTTAGGAGCCGATAGCTCTACCCTTAATAACTCTGCTTTGCTCTGTTGATGACTTCTTTGACCACATCTTTATTCCTCATTGACATGTGATGAACAACTGGAGAGACACCATGGCATTTGGTGATTACTGATGGTCCAAACATCCTAGTCCCTAGGTCAAGCCTGTCTGGACCAAGAGATGCCTCCTTCATTCTTAAACAAAGTAGAGCTGTAGCACTACTATGTTCCAAGGTTAGACCATGGACAGGGTTCTATACTGAGCTGTTCTAACAGTTTCTTATCAAATCTTCTTGAAGCTCTGCTAGTATGTATCTAGAATGTACTCTAAAGGCCTGAGTATTAAAAAGTTTTGTCCTTAGCCTGTAGCACTATTGTAAGGAGAAGGGATCTTTAGGAGGAAGTTAGGTCATTGGAGGGGAGTGGGGGGTGTCCTTGAAGAGATATTGGGTGCTGTCATTCTCCTCACTTTCCATATTCCCTTCTTGACCACCACAGGATGAAATGACTTCCTCTATCATGTGACTCATCATGATTTGCTGTGTTACTTCAGATCCAAAGTGACAGGATCAAGTGACAATATGCTGAAACCTTTGCCACTATGAGGCAAAAACCTTTCTTCCTTATAAATTAGTTTACCCCAGGAATTTATGTAGTTATAGAAAGCTGACTACATTGTATTACTTGTAGTAGTAACAATTAGTTTCTTTTCCTGTTGCTGTGATCAGCAAGCAACTTGGCAAGAAGTAACCTAAGAGAGGAAGGGATGTTTGGGCTCATAGTTTGAGGGGTTACAGCCCATTATGATGGGGAAAACATAGCGGCAGAAATGAGAGCATTGGTTACATTCTGTCCCTGGTTAGTAAACAGATGTCAGACATAAACTGGGGCTTGGCTAAGAAACATCAAAGTCTTCCTTCTGCTATATGCCCAGTTAAAAAACCCTCTCCCATCTGGGGACTATGTGTTCAAACACATGAGCTTATGGAAACCATATCATATTTAATAGACACAAACCATTTGGGTCAGATAGGATCAATGTCACTTCACAGATGAGCAAACTGAGACTCATTTCAATTTCAGGTTTGCTAATGAATACGTGCTTACGTTTTCCATAAAATAGGAAAGTCGAATGATTTGTGTTACTCTCGACTTCTCTACACTGAACTGCTTCCCCAGCCTTAGCTGTTTTTGTTTTGTTTGATTTTTGAGATGGTCTCACTATGTAACCAAAGCTGGCCTTAAACTCCCTTCCCCCTCTCCCAACCAAGTGCTGGGAATACAGATGTGCCCCACCATGCCCCACAAGATGCCATATTTGTCAAGAATATTAGATAATACAACATATCTGTCACATTAATACATCTGAGTTTGTTACAGTGAAATTATGTTAATCTGTAAAATCTATCAGATGTCTCATATTGGACTCACACAGGAAAATACCATTTATGGCAAGACGCTTCTTTGTGCGTGGAGATGTCTTGACCAATGCATTCCTAGGGAAAATCTGCCTTACAGAATGCAGATGAGAAATGCAGCAGGTCACTTGTGGAATGAAATTGTCAAAATACAATTAGTCCTTTCATTTCTTCCATTTGCAGTGGTGTGGGATATGGATTATTGTCCACTTACAATACCAGTGCAGTTCTTCTTGACACTTGAAAGGGAAGTAAATGCTTGGGAGAGTCCTCCAGGGGAGGCCACAGGTGCATTAGTGTGCATTAGCCTACATTGTCTGCTCCCTGTCACTCAGTCACTGCAAAAGTGACAGGCAGGAGGGTCACGGGAAGTGAAAAGAGAAAGGGGCACTGCACAGGGAACATGGGGGAAGAAAAGCATTGTCACAGAGGATGGAATGTGCTGGAAGCTCAGGACACACATGGGCACCTGTCCCAGGGACATTTAGATGCCTTTTCCCAGTAGAGATTTATCTTTCTTTTGAGGGGTTTTAATTTACTTATACATTTTTTCCTGATGAACTCACTGTATAATTTTATTAGTGTTTAGACTTTTAATTTCCTATAGATTTCCTTTTTATCCTTTGGTGGGAGGAATATGATTGCATGAAAACCATTTCATTGTTTGCTTTTTTTTAATGGACCAGAGCTGAGAGATCTTACTGGGACAGAAAGGCCTACTTTGGGTAAATATCTACTAGTTGTCCTGTCCGTGGGAGCTGCTGTGAACATCACCTGTTCCTAGGATATATGGCTTCCAGAGAGATAGCCATCTCCTTGTTCACAACCCTAATAGTCTTCATGAACCATAGGAAAGAGCCGTCTGTTCTTTCCCCTCTGCTCTGGGGCAATGTGTTCCATTGTTGACAGCAGGGTGATTTTAGCTAACTCACAGATTGGGTGATAATACTGTCTAATTATCCAGTGAGGATGTTAGTCCATTCTTACTTCCTGTCAGATTTCAAAAAGAAATTCCCAGGGCCGGGCTGCCCTTTTCACATCACTAATACTCAGTATTGTTTTCTTTATAATAGAGCATGGGCTTCAGGCCTAAATGTTATGGTAGGCCATGGTACCAAGTTTCATTATATTTCCACTTTTACCATTGCCACAACTGGGACAGGAAGTGATACTAGTATTCCATTTCACAGTAGCTTACAAAATTTTCCTTTAACACTTTTTTCTTTATAATAGCAACATATTTAAATAAAAGTGGTGAACCCATTTAAAGGAAACTATGAGCCAAGAGGGTCATCAGAAATGGAAACAATATACTCAGTACCTGCCCGTTACTTTAGAACAGCATGGGCTCTGGGAGTTGGTAATGGTTTCATTCAAGATTCTACTCCATTCTACCCATTTGACCCAGGCAAGTTCTTTCCCTTTTGGGTGGGCCAGATGCCTGATTTGGACCTCTAGTACAAGGTAAAGCTTCTTGTGACCAAGAACTGAATGCCATAGTTCTGTGTTTCCCAATGGCTCTAAGATAATGTCTTCCATAAAATAATTGCCTAGTGATAGTGAGCACAAACATAACCAAACATACGTTAAATACTCTGTCACTGAGTTTGGTTGTGTGGGGATAGAACACTGGGGAGCTTAGGTACTATCTAACATAGTATGGTCAAGTTTTGCTGGCTTTATAAAGTATAGAAAGGGGGAACATGGCTTTACAAAGGAAGAGGGAGGCAACAAATCAGTGTATATTATTTACTGAGGTATCGTTATCGCCTGGACAGCAATCCAGCTTACTGAAGGTGGTCTTATCTTTTACAAAACTGTACTGCATTGATATCAATACCTGTGAATTAATGTTGTGTCCACTGCTATCTACACCCCTCATAGGCCTTCAGTGTGAGGCTCTGAGTTTATACACAGTAGAATAAGTAGGATGCAGGTTTAAGATCGTTGCCCGGGGGAGGTGTTACATAGTTCCAGTAAAATCAGACTGAAATGAGATTGAAGAGCTGTCCCCTGATTCCATATCCAGTTACAGAAGGGTGCTACACTGGTCCCCTGAGAGAAGAGCTGCAGATGAGTTCATCAGGTGAGACAGCTTTTCCATTCTAGCCTCATTCGTCTACAGATGTGTTGGCAGGAACTTGGTTGAGTCAGTGGGAGGAAGGACTAACTCCCCTCCCCCATCCTCTGGAGCCAAGAACATTAATCCAAAAGGGCAAAATAAAATCAAACGAGCCTCCCTTTCCAGCTCTAATGCAATGAAATGATAAGCAGTAGGCAGGGCTCAGTGATGTTGGCTGCTAGGTGATATCATGCTTCTGCTGTGACATGCTGTATCATCACTGTCTCAGGGGCCTGCTGGCTTTCAAACAAAAGCACAGCCAGAATTAAATCCTTGTACATAATTGATGTTCATCATTATGCACCATGACATTTTATTAATCCCATAAGAAAGATGCTAATGAAATCTCATTGTTATTATTGGAGGCTTTGCTCTCTTACAAAGGGAGACAAGTCTAAAATACGCAGGTGTGATTTAAATAGCTCTTGACCTATAATGCATGCTTGCTGAATGATTAAGAGGGAGAATGCTGGAAGAGCAGAGTCCATTTCTGTTTCAGTGTCTGCTGCATGCTAACTTGTGGATCTTTGTTTAAGGATTAATAAGACAAAACCAATTGTGTTGGCTCTCTAAAGGCAAACAATATAAAAGAAATGCCTTCATGTCAAAATGTTAGTCACCTGTTCTAGTTTGCAAAAAAGTTAAGTATGACATTTTTATTTGTATCCATTTATCACGGTTCCTGAGCTTCAGGAACATTAAATAAATAGAAATTGACATTTCTATTCCTAAAATCTAGCCTGGAAATAAAAGACTTATTATGATTAATCTTACAATAGAGTTGTAATTACTCAGCATCAACATTGCATGCCCACAGGAAGTATGATTCCTTACATGTTTTTAGACACTAGACATTTGGTGTTATGAGGGTCACAACTCAGAAAGATGGATTTTCTACATTTTCTTGGTTATTTCAAGGTTGTAAAGTATAAACTAGCAAGTCTGGAAGATACTGATGTCCTGGTCTGGCAGGCTCTGCAGAAAGAGAGAGACAATGAGGTAGTCGGATCTTATGACTCCTTGAGTAATGGGGGTTTCATTTACCTCTTAGAATCTTAGTCAGTGTAAACTTCAGGACCTAGATATTTGCTACTGCAAAGCAGCATGGAGATGTGCAGGTTCCCATGAGCACACCTACTTTTTGCTCACAGGAGGTTCTTTTCGCAGGAAATCGAACCTATACACTGGCAAGCTGAAATGTGGGGAGAAAAACATTTGTGTGTGTGTGTGTGTGTGTGTGTGTGTGTGTGTGTGTGTGCCTTATTTCTGCCAAAGTGTTCCCTGTGTTGTTTTTGGCTTTTAAAACCCATAGTTGAGTGTAGCTGACATGTTAGGACAGCATGTTTGATTTTTTAGTATTTTCTCCTTTATTCTTCCAAGCCACTGAGGGTCTTCCTTGTAGAACTAACAGAGAGTCGCTTGAAATGAACATCCCAAGAGTAGAGCAACTTAGGGCTAAGAAGGTCAGGAGGATGTTGGCTTTGGGCACTTGTTACAAAGCATGAGTTTAGGCTAGGGTAGACTGCTAGCAACCTTTGCTATTTGCAGGTAATGTCATTGAGCAACTCAGTAGAATAGCAAGCAGTTTGCTTTCTGTTTCCACTCTGTTGAAATTCATGCTCCAGGAAGCCTCCAAAGCTCGTTCTCAAGGAAATACAGTCCTTTGAGGACGAAGACTGCACAAAAGTTCAAACATTGGAGTGTCAGGAAATGGACCTGAGGTTGGAATTGAACACATGCTTTTCCCAGGAAATGGGATCTGTCAGTAAGAGGCAAGAAGATGAAGAAAGGAACTGTTTTCAGAAAATGTGCTGAGTGATCCTTCTTAGTTTCCTTCCTATGCAATGAACACAAGAAAGAATTCAAATCTTAAAATATTGCCTTATGCTTTGAAGACAAAGTTTAAACACTTGAGACTGAGCTCGAAGCCTCAGTGGTTCATCACAAATACAAATATTACAATATCAACCACTTTGGATAGCGTTAAGGAGTCGGACCAAGAAAAGCACTAGTAGTGATTTGGGAACATAAAGGTGTATTTTACCCCACATTACAATATTCTTGACTCTAAATTAATTGGTCCATCTTCAGATGGCACTAAGAGTCTCTTAAGTTAAGTGATACTGACAGAGGACTTATATTTCATTAAAGAATTCTGTGACATCTCTTATAACATTATTGTGCCCAAGAAAAATGTATGTGGGTTGGCATATGAGAAGTATTTCAAAGGTACGTGTATTAGAAGAATACACGTGGGAATAATTTGTTTGATGGATTTTAGAGATACAAATACAAACTATATTTAATTATTGGTTTGGGTAAATATTGTGCTGGTTATTTCAACTTGATACCAGCTAGAATTATCTGAGAGGAGTGAACCCCAAATTAGACAATGCCTTCATAAGATTAGGCTATAGGCATACCTGTAGAGCATTTTCTTAATTAGTGATCGATGTGAGAGGGTCCAGCTTATTGTGGGTGGGGTCACCCCTGGGCTGGTGATTATGGATTCTAGAAGAATGCAGGCTGGGCAAGCCATGAGGAACAAGCCAGCAAGTAGCATCCCTCTTTAGTCTCTGCATCAGGTTCTGCCTCCAGGTTCCTGTCCTGTTTGAGTTCCTGTCCTGCCTGATTTCCTTTGCTGATGAACAGTGATATGGAGGTATAAGCCAAACAAACCCTTTCCTCCTCGAGTTACTTTGGTCATAGTGTTTCATCACAGCTATAGTAACCCAAACTAAGACTAATATCAAGGTCCATTGGCCAGTATGTCATATAATATTTACTAGAAAGAGGTGGGTGTACAGAAAATAAAAAGAGCATATGCCAAAAGGATGTTGAAAGGCCAAAATGATGGCTTATATCTAACTAGATAAATATTAGAAGAAATGAATACCTAATTTTTATACTTGGAAATAACATACGGTGCCATCACCAAACTGTATGATACATGTAATAATAACATTGCAAACTTCTTAACCCCAAGAGAAGAGTATTTCAATTAATTTTATATAGTTTAGGAGTTAAAAGTAAGATTTGGCTGGAAAAAAAAAAAAAGAATGGGTTCTAGATTCTAATTTGGAAAGCAAGTTCTAAGGCTCTACCACGGATTGGCTAGGTTAATTCCAGGGCTGTGTTCAGTTCAGGATAAAAGACCATTGAGCATGACTACAATAATTAGGGTGTGTGTATTGGCCTGTCCTTAGATTTGAGCAGATGAAGACATCAGAAGGACCCATAGATGTGTACAGATATTTCCTCTGAATAGAAACATTTCTTCCTAGAAGGAAGAGGGAAACTCCAAAGTCTCAGGAATCTCATGAAGCACACAAGGTTCAGGAAGCTCATACAAAGCCAAGGATGCTCATGAATCATAGAGGGATCAGGAAGTTTATGAAACATACAAGGTTCAGGAAGCTAAGAAAACATACAAGGCTCAAGAAGCTTAGAGAGTTTTAAGAGTCATAAGACCCCTCTCCATGGTTATAAATGCAGGGAACAATTGCTGGGGCAGAACAATCTTTTTGCTGGAGCTGACTGAAAGTTGTGCAGATAATACCAGGGATACAGCTTTCATACTGTATCACCCTCAGAAGGACGGATTTCTGATGATTGTAGCTGCCTTTGAATGATCCATGCCCTGTGAAAATCCCAGCATTTCATTGGTTCACGAAACTGTTATATGGAATCTCCTTTGGTTGTTAATGTCCTTTCTGGGATAAATAAACACTGCTAAGGCAAATTTACATAGCCCACAGGAAGTACATGATATTCACAAACAAATATATATATATATATATATATATATATATATATATAGAGAGAGAGAGAGAGAGAGAGAGAGAGAGAAACTTCTCCCATGAATTTTTAGGCCAAGGTTCTAGATGTGGAACTATAATGGCTACTTTTGAGAAATATCCAGTCTGAAAAGGAGAGAACCTCTCATCACATCCATATAAGGATTCCTGTTAACTCCTGACTGCTCCAGAAAGGCTGGAAGGAAACATGTGACTCAGTCCAAGGCTGAATGCTAACATTCATGACTCTTGGGAGTAGGGCTGACTAGCCTCCTCCCCTAAGGAGCACCCACTGAGGAGATTGTGTTTATGCTATGTTGTCCATGTTAGACAAATGCAATGCTTGTGTCCCATTATAGGTGCCATTCTTGAACATTCTGCAAATAGAACTGTCTCCTATGGAAAGCCTATAAGCTTAGAGGTGTTCATTATCATGGTGTGACCAGGAATACCTTCCAACTGAGCAGTTGGGAGCAGAGTGATAGAAGGGTAAGGAAATTTAACATCTCCAGATATGTTTCCTAGGGAAAATGAGAAGGAAATGACTCAGAGCACCTGCTTCATGCAGAAGCCACAAGAACAAAGGAAGTTCCTGTAAATTGTGTAGCACTGGGCCCTGTTACTGATGCTGACTGGCTACTTCTAACAGTGTTCATGGTGACTGAAATTTGTGGAAGGTGATGGTGGGTCTCTGTCTCTTGATTCTTCTCTCCTAGAAAGAAAGAATTCAGTACACACACACACACACACACACACACACACACACACAATTGTTGTTTGTTTTTAGTAAAGCAAGTACTTCAAAGAGATTGAAGTAGGCTGTCTGAAAAGAAGCACAGCAGCCCAGTGGGTTCTGGGTTGGGGACTTCAGAGATGGTATGTGGGCACTTAGAAGGTGGGTGGTGTGTTATAATGAAGTCTAGGTCTTCTTATAACAAGAATGCTAGATCTTGGGATGCCAATGGGACTGAATGTTGAGTTGTGCTGAATTCAGAGATCCATCCATGGAGAAGGCAGCACATTAAGACCCTCACATTTTCCTCCCCACTTATGTCTAGCCATCAGATTGTAAAAGGAGAAAGTGAGGAGGAACAAAGTCATTCTGAAACCTGGTTGCCATCTGTTCAGGTGTCAACCACTGAAACCTGTTATGTCTGTGCCTCTCAAGTCATCATTCCTCTCACATCATGAATGCCTGGGCTTGGACACGTCTTTAAACTGAGTTCACTTATTATCTGAGGTAGGGCAGGTGTTTAACTTAGAACAAATGATCCAGTGTGTGCGTGTGTGTGTGTGTGTGTGTGTGTGCATGTATATGAGTATGTCTGCGTGTATGTATGTACTATAAAGTATAATATGTATTTGTATTTATTTATTCATGAAGAAGCCTTGAAAAGCAAACACACATGCAGGAACTGTGAAAGTACACATGCCCAGACATTAGGTCTCATTTGCTTAAAAAAGGATCCCACACAGTCAGAAATTCCATCAGAATATGAAGTGTGTTGATGCCAAAAGAACTACATCTCCACTATGGGGGCATCTACACCGGGTGGTTCCTTTACCAAGGTACCTGAAGTTAAGAAGAACATATTTTAGAAGAGAGACTAATGCAATTGCCCCCTACAATACTCTATCTACCCTCAGCTCTGCTAGGAAAGAAAGCACACAGCAGGATACCAGGGAGAATGAGGCCCAGTGTGGAGAAAAATGCACCGCCTACAAGGTGCTGCAGCAGCTGTAATTTGCACCTTCCTAAGTGGAGACAGAAGAGCTGTCAATGCACACAGACAGCTAGGAGGGTAGAGATAATGACAGAACCAGAGAAAGGGCCCCGCTGGGGAAATAAGCAGTCAGCCAGCTCTGTGGGAGCCAGAAATGAAGGCCTCCCGGGGAGAATCTGAGACTGAGTAAAGTGAAAACCCACAGACCCCAATACCAGCCCCTGGAAGAGACTCCATTTGGGTAAATTAGAGAGGGCTGCAGGTTCACTGTCTGTCTCAGCGCAGCTTTGTTCTTCTTTGTGTTTTTACTTTGAGTCGTTCTGACTAGCTCCCCAAGGCATCATTAACCATTTGCAGGGGGATGGACCCTCAGTGAGGAATGTAGCACAATTGGTAGTGTGCTTGCCTAGCATGGATGAAGCCTGCCTTTAATCCTTCTCCATACAGAAAAAGAGCATGGTGCCACATGCCTGAGATTCTAGGACTAGGGAGGTGTAGGCGAAAAGGTCAGAAGTTCAAGGTTGTTCTTTGCTCCACAGCAAGCTAGAAGCCAGACTGGACTACAGGAGACCGTGCCTCAAAAAATAAATAAATAAATAAATAAATAAATAAATAAATAAATAAATAAATAAAATAAAATAAAAATAAAAAATAAAATAAAATAAAATAAAATGAAGGCTGGAGAGGTAGCTTGGCAGTTAAGAGTGCTTGCTTGCTGCTTTTCCAGAGGACTGACATTTGGTTCCCAGGACTCACATTAGGTGGTTCATAACCACAACTCCAGCTCCAAGAAGTATAATCCTTCTTATGGCCTCTACACTCACACACATGTGTGTGCACAGGCACTCACAAACACATACCCACTCACAGACAAATGTGCATATATACCCACACACATCAATAATAAAGATAAAATAAATTCAAATCCATAAATAATAATGATAAAACAAGAAATATAAAAATTTGATAGCACATCTCTAAACCTTTTTTGAGAGTCTACAGCTTGGTTTAGACTCTCAAGGGAAAGACATAATCAAAATGGTTGGCTTCAGACCTGCCTAGCACATCTCACACCCCCTCAGAAGTCTCCATTCCTCTCAGAACCAGAAAGACTAGGACATCCAAGGCTCTCCAGGAACCCTGGCTCCCTCAGCCTTTGGGAGTGACTTGGTGGCTGCAGGAGTTTCACAGGCATCTCTCAGTGGCTGTCCTACTCCATAAAGGGAGCTCTGCTGGCCAGATGGTAAAGTCCAAATGTCCCTCTTTCAAATCCTTCCTCACAGAGCAGCAGGAGCAGGGGACACCTTATGGATGCAAACCTTTGCATCACTTACTTCCGGAGGGACCTGAGCCAAAGTACTCAATTCCCCACATGCAGCATTTGAAGGTCATTCAGCCCACCTCATGGTAGTTTGTGGATATGTAGATAGAAGGCTGAATCCAGGACACAGAGTAAAGTCCTCCCACTTCCTCACAGTGCCACTTAGAGATGGAATCTGAGGATGTGACATTTCCTTCAGAGGGTTTGTCTCACTTCCAGACCTAAGTCCCTCACCATCACCTTCCCACAGCTGGAATGATACCCACGCTATCCGTGCTTACTTCAGCGTCCCCATACTTTTATAGCTACTTCTAGATGGGCCTCCCTGGATGGCCTGCTCTCATATTTACTCTCCCAGCTTCCTATTCCATTGGCTGCCCTTAGATTAAGGACAGCTTCCCAGACAAAGACTAAGCCCTGAATTATCCCACAGTCATTCTAAAATTTGATTGCACATATAAACATATCAATTACAAAGTTTAGGTTTCATGTGTACATTTACTCACGGATACTATGTATACAAGCACTGCATTGACACCAGGAGCTCTTACTAATTAATACCTTCTAGATGAATAGTCTTATGATTGGTTGGTGCTGTAAAGAATGGACAGGTAATCTCTATCCAATATGAGGATCTGGTAGTCAAGATAAACATTAATCCAGGCATAGCAAACTAATCTAGACATAAAAATATAAAGCCATGGCTGGAGGGGAGGGCAAAAAATGATGGACAGGTTCAGTTCTAGGTATTCCAGTTTGCTGTAAGTGGAGGATAGTCTTGGATACAGATGGGTAGAATCTTAGGATACATACTGGGCAGAACTTCATGTTTCAAGGAAGTTTGCCTTGAACTTGGTAAGCACTGAAACATCTCTCAAAATTGTAAACTGTGGTGAAAAGTAGAAAAATTTCAAGCATGGGAAAAAAAAACCAAGGATGTGTAAAAGTTAGAGCCACTGAGAGTTGGTAAATGAGATATAGTACATACAGAAAGTGGAAGGTCAAACTAGGAGACCTTCACAGCCATCTTGAGGGAAGGAAGTCCAACTGAGCCTGATGCAGGGGGATGGAAGGGAGGCTAGTGACTTAGTGGAGACTATAAACAAACATATAAAACCTGGCTTTATTTGTCTAGGGCTTGACATATTGAAGGGGATATTGATAAATGTCAGGACAACACAAGATCAGGAAAAATTAATATAATAAAAGACACTGCTTATTTAATTGACAATAAAATAGGAGCTTTCTCAAGGGGTCTTTATTGCTTCCTATTTACCTCGAGGATCTTGATTAAGCTGGAAGTCAGCCAAGGGGCACCAGCTCTTAGGAGCTAGTCACTGGCAAGCTGACCTGAGCAGGGACAAGCTTTTCCCTGTCTATTACTTGTTTTGATGATGACATGTTCTGTGGCCATTCCTGTCAGCAAGTTCATGGGTTGAAGAAAGGTTGGCAATTTGAAAGGCACATGGCATTTTTATAGCGTGCAGTTAACTTCCAGGCCTTCCAGGCTAAACTTTTATGAGAGTGACTGGAAAGGTCAGGGGCTGAGACAAATGGAAAAAGTGCAAGCAGCAAGAAATCGATGATGGTTGTAACTAGGAGGGGGTGGGGGCACTAAAAGTTACCACATGTGCACGTGGCTCTCCTTTCAAAATGAAATCCTGATAGAGCTAGCGCCAGGATCTCTGAGCTATACATGAGGCTCCCAAAGCTGAGTTTCGTGAGGGAAGCTGTCACAAGGCTTAGAGGTAGCAGAGCCAAAGTTGCTCTAAAAGACCTAGGTCTGTAAAGCTACCAAAGCTGCCAGTGTTTACTGCAGTGACCATGATTACACATGTGATGCAGAGGTGAATGCACTCTGCCGCCTTAACTAAGCAGTTTAGTACTTCTTATCAATGAATGTACAGTTTTCCTGGAGGGAAAATCTGATAGGATTCCACGTGCATTAATGTTGATTTTAGATTCAACAGAATGCCAAAGAAATTCATAAATTCTGAGCCAGAATTTATAGCTAGATCTACCCATGGGAACTGTGTTCTGGCCCAAAACATACTGCATCGTTTAGGCGTAAAGTCCATGTCTAACTTGAAGCAAATGGAGACATGACTGGTAGTACCTTCCTTTCCCACCAAGACAAGAACACCGACTTGGGATTATATTGAGTCACAGACATTAAGTGAACTTGGCAAACAGTTAACACTTAGGAGA
Source organism: Mus pahari (assembly GCF_900095145.1). Classification (NCBI taxonomy): domain Eukaryota; kingdom Metazoa; phylum Chordata; class Mammalia; order Rodentia; family Muridae; genus Mus; species Mus pahari. The sequence continues at coordinate 66,029,158 of NC_034591.1, read as the reverse complement.
CTTGGCAAAGAAATCCAATGAAGTGATCATGCCATGAAATCTCTTAGGGCTGTCAATGCTGAGAAGGCCTGGGAGAAAGCTGCCCTCAGCTAACAGTTGGTGACTAACAGATAAAGAAGGCAGGTTTACTTTATTTGCAGTCTCTGAACCAGGAACCATCATGGATATAACCCTAAGGTTGATGATGATAACATCTGTTAACCCCAGCCTTTCCAATACTGAGCACACAGCAATAAACACTTTCTGAGTCTTCTTCAGGAAGAGCCTTTCTTTGTGCAGTCAGGGTTGAGGCTCTGTTGTTTGGTCAGTAATGACATTACTGACCTTCATATCGTATGGAACTGATGTTTGCATGGGAGCCTGGAGCCAGGGCTACTAAAGAGAGTATAGGAAGCTCCTGATTCTGACCAGAGCCAGGCAAAATTCATGGGTCAAAGAAGTAAAAAAAAATATTAAATGCATAAGTAAGTATAGGATGTTGGCATACTTTTGACAGTTTTATCAGAGGAATAATTTGTATGCAAAAGCATCCCAGTTTAGATGTCCATCTTGTCCATCACTGATAGATATCTATGGTAATATAGTAGTTGTCACTGAAGGAAAATTAAAATCAAGGCCTATAATTCATGTAACTTAGGGCAAAAGAGTTGTGTGAGCTTAGAAGCTTGGGGCTGAAAACACCGCAGAACAAACCTGGGCATGCCTGGGGCTGACTGACCATATAGATATGTTAACCAGATGTTCCACTGCCCCAGATAAGCATCCGCCCCTCGGGATTCCTGACATCCTGACTTGCACGTACTACTCTGCTGACGTGTAATCATTCTGCTGATGTTTAAATGAGCCAATCGTGTGCAACTGCACCAATTCTCCCTAGCCCCCGACTCTCTCCCTATAAAAACCCCTAGCTTTCGGGCCTCGTGGTTGATTCCTCTGATACGTAATGACCTGGAGCTCCGTCATTAAACTACCTCGTGTTTTTGCAACAAGAAGGTCTCTCATGTTTCCTTGGGTGGGCCCTTTCCTGAGACTCGAGTAGGGGTCCCCGAAAGTGGGTCCTACAGTCACAACCAAAATACAGGACATTTAAATAAGTTTGTACAGATTTACTTTTTGTTTGTTTCCTGATATTTGTTGGGTATTTTAGAGCATGCATGTGAAAGCGAAGACAGTTAAACCTTTACCCCACTGGACATACTTGTAAGACTTTTTAAAAAAAATCTCATAATCTGATAAGGAAATTTTAGATCAACCTAGTGCACGCTTAAACTCTAATCAGATCAGAGTCCTTGCCTCAGTAAAGCTTGTTTCTCTTTCTTAAAGCTCTCTTCAGAGACAAAAGAACATGTTTTAGGGGTATGGAGATAGTGTGCTTACTTAACTTCCGGGCTTGGGGGGTAGGATGGAGTTTGAATTCATACTTCTGCACAATCGAATATGAATCTATGCCTGTGTCAAGTACAACCTTTTATATCTCACGAAATCCCCAGAGGCTCCTCTTTCAATTCTCTAAGCAGAGAAATGCTCAGTGGAGCCACCAATGCTCCCCAGGGACCTGGCCCCGTGGCCTTCCCAAGTCTCTTTCTTTCTTAACACTTTCACAGCTTGCATCTTTGTAAAGTGAAAACCCATCAACAAATGAGTTATGGCCCAACAAAACCACTCTGTTCTGTTCTTGGGATCAGGGCAGTTCCTGCTCAGAAGATCAGGTAACTAATTAGATGCCGAGCAAGAGACCATGGAGAAAAGTAAAGAAAGGACCTTGTGTCAAGGGGTGTTGGCAAGGATCCCAGAGCACTGACTGGCCGTGTAGGAGAAAGCACAGGATGAAGGGTGTTCTCTGTGGATATGAATGGGAGAGGAGAGAGTGCAACTGCATATTGTTGACCTCGGGCAAGGAACATACTCTCCCTCACCTCAAGGCCATGACCAGTTCCTCTCCTTGTGGGACAGTGGGCTCAAACAGATGAGGTTACTGCCCCTCAGTTCTAACATCCACTTGAGATGTGTTTCCCCAGAAACCATCTGACCATGTGCTTTATATCTTTCTGGCCCCCTGCTTATGTGTCAGGTCCTCAGAGAGGCCTTCTCTGTCCAACTGAACCTATACAGCTCAATCTGTCTGTGTGTGTTGATATTGGTAGGATCTTAATAGACTAGTCCACATAGTAAGTTCTAGGCCAGCCAGGGTTACATAGGGAAACACCATTTGAAAAGACAAAACAACAAACAAAAGGCTCAGCACATCTGAGATCAGAGGCCTGATGGTCAATGCTGATTATCAGTTTAATTGGATTAAGAAAGAAACAGGTAGGGATTACTGAAGCAAGCTTCTGGGCGTTTCTTTGATGTTTTTCTAGAGGTGATTAGATAATGAGGATTCTGACCTGATCAATAGATTAATGCCTTGATGAAGACGTAAATAAGAGTATTACCAGATGCTAGTTAAAGACAGGAGGTGGGAGCTAGGTTGAAGACATAGGGCCATTAGGGTCATGTCTTGGGGACTATATCTTTCCCTGGATACTTTCTATAACTTCTTCCCTGAGATTCCCATCTGCCACGATGTGAATTGCTCTACCTCCCAATTTTCTATCCCTGTCATGACATCACGAGGGACTGAAATCTCTGAAACCATGAGGCAAATAGTATTTTCTTCAAGTTGTTTCTGTCAGGAATTGGTTACAGTGGCAATAAAAGTAACTATGACAGAGATGAGAGGACTTCTCTGAGTCTCTTGAGTCAGCTGGACAACAGATCTGAGCTCACAACATTTTTTATTCACAGAGACTTCACAGAGCACCTTATGAATAAACTCCAATTAAACTAGCCCCGAGAGCGTGCTACTGCAAAGACAGCCCTCATCAGAGTCAGACTTCTGCTCCCTATTACCCGTCTAATAATTCTGCTATGAATAGGAAATATTGGTTTGGAAAAGAAGGCAACCTTTGAAAGGAACATGGCTGAAGTGCACTTTGTGGTTTCAATCTCCTAGTGTCAGAGACAGCATATCGACCCAATCAGACACAAGGATGGTTGCAGGGAGCCACAAATGGACTGATCAGTTGAATAGATGCCACACAGCAACTATGACATACAATTTCAAAAATTAAAAAGATATGTATCAGAAAACTTAGAATTCATTATCTCTTTTTATTCAAATCCTTTACTGTTATGGAGAAATGAGAAATGTTGGTTTGGAAGTGAAGTACATTATTGGGTTAAAGTCCTAGCCTGTGTAGCAGACAGCTTTGCAGCTATAGACCCCAATTCCTTAGTCTCTCTTTTGACTTTTTGAAATGTAAAGAGTTTGAGACCGGGTCTTACATAGCCCTGTTGCTGAGAATCATCTTGAACTCCTGATCTTCTGTCTCTAAGCATTGAGATAACAGGACACTGCTGTCACACCTGGCTTAGCTGCAACATATAAATCTGTACCTCTTGATCTGTTATTGCCATCTCTAAAATATCCATAATACATCTTTGCTATGCCCACTGCAGTGAAGTCTGCTTGACAGGCCGAGAGGCCTGGAGGCACTTACAAGGCAAAGAGTTTCAAGGAAACTCAGCTCCTAGAACCTTGGCATTGTTATAGCCCGTATACTCAAACCCTATCCCCACCCGTATACTCAAACCCTATCCCCGAGTTAGTATGGTGTATGCTCTCTTTCAGTATTGTTTTATTATAAGTGCCTTTAAAGATTGAATTTTAACGTAGGTGAGCCTCCACCAGTATTCCAACGTCCTAGAAAATCCTTGAAGCTGTTGAGCTGGAATTCAGTAGGAATTCAGTGAGAAGGTTACCTATTCAGTAACATTCAAATTTACTTCTAGTAGAAACTAATTAGGCATTACAGAGAATGGAGCTAGACTAGCTCTGAGCTAGTCTGCAGAGTGATTACTTAGGACAGTAGCGAGTCTCACCCAAACAAGGGAATGCACAATGGCCTAGCGAATAGGTGGGCTTAACACAAGACTAGCATTACTCCTGGTTCCCTTCTTGGTGGTAAACAACACCAGCCTGGTCCCCGCCATCTTTTGATGTATACATTCCTTTTGTTTTGTGTCACTGCAACTAGGCAGATGTGTCCCGCCTGGCTTTTCTTGTTTTTTCTTCTGTATAAAAAGTTTGATGCTCAATTTAAAAAAATTACACTCAGATTCTACACACTCTCTCTCATGTCGAGTCTGTCTGTCAATTCCCGCCGACTCCATGCCCATCTGTCTGAGACTCTGATTTGCACGGATTGAAGAGGGCCCACTGAGCCCGGTCTGTGGCACATCTTCAATCTATAGTTTTGTCCTTTAGCCTCAAGCCACTGTATCTCTTCACTGGACCCCCATAGCATCTTCCTCTCTGGCCTCCCTGCCTCTACTCATACCCTCCCTATCATTTGGTTATACAGAGTCCAGATGATATTTTAAAATGCTCTACTGACTTGCCATTTAACTCACCATAAATTTCAGACTACCTGCTGTAGCAAGGCCCAAGAAGTCTCTTAGTAACAGCCTCCTCCCTGGCTTCCCTACCTTTCTCCACCTCCCTTACCACTTGCAGCTGCACTTGTTCTCTTTAAGGTCAGAAAATCAATGGGCCTAACTGGCCTCAGGGTCTTTGCTCCTGCTGTCCCTATTAACAGGACTGTCTGGCTCTTACATCTGGCTGCCTCAAGTCCTCACTAGGGGCCTCAGCTCCTGCTTGGATCTATACCATTCTACTGATTAATTCTCTTAACAGTATTTATCCGCAGTTTAAATCATTTATATACGTATTCATTAATTTTTGCTCTTTTTCCTCCCAAGAGACTGCTGTTCCCTAACCCCACTATAAAAGGGGCTTAGAGCTTTCTCTGTCTGCCTGCCAGGGGAAGATCTGCCCCTTACGAGTCAGAATCTTACCAGAGAAGTAGGGGATGTGTAGTAACTGCAAAATAAATCTATATATAATCTCTCAATTCTATAAGGAAACAGCGTTGTTGGCTTTTTTCTACCCCCTCTGAAGTTTGTTGTAACACAGACATCCTAGGTAACAGGAATAAGAAAAAGTCAAGTTTGAAATGATCAAAATTGTAGAGTATTTGCAGCAAGAAAGGCTTAATACAACCTCCATATGCCTGGCTTTTTCCATAGGGATCCTGACTGAAGCTCTTGGCTGGGGATCTTGGCCACTAGCATTCTCCATTAACAAATAGCCTCGCTTGCTTCAGGTTCCACTCCCCACTTTCTTCCTCCAGCTCGGTAGGGGCTGATGCCTGAACTTCTTCATTACTCCTCTGAGTCATCATGTCCAGGGAGCACTATGTTTTATGATGCTATTTGCTTATGCAATCTATATGTGTTGCAATAACCCACACAATTTTGATCTTGATCTAGTTTATTTCACCCATAACAACAACAACAACAAAAATTCCAAATAGCTGGTCACTGGAGAAATGGGGTACAACAATTACACGCACTTCAGGTAGACCCTCTGTTTAGGTAGCAGAGCAGGGAGCACAAGGTAGGGAGCATCTTGCTGAAGGGAATTCTTATTTGCACACCTATTCACTTGTGATATGCAACCTTTATTGCCATCTTGACCGGTATAGAATCACCTAGGAGACACACCTCTGAGGGACTTTCCAGAGAGTTTTACCTGAAGAGGCCAGACCCACCCTGAATGTGGGTGGCATCATCTTACAGGCTGGAGTCACAGACTGAATCCAAATGAAAGAGGAAGTGCAACACTCCCTGATCTCCAAGGAGTGAAGAAGCCCCGCTGCATGTGTCTGCTGCCATGCACTCTGCCATGATGGGTTTTACCATTTAAATTGTGGGTCAAAATAAGTCCTCTTCCTCTTCAGCTGCTTTTTGTCTGGTGTCTAGTCATAGTGGCAAGAAAAGTAACAAATGTATCACCTCACAGGTAGCCTGCATTAGGTGGCCTGCATTAGGTGGCCTGGGGTCCTCTTCTCATTTACTTTCTCCTGACTGCTTCATGGGGATGGTTTTCTGCCACTGTGTCTCTGGTGGATATTTTTTCCCTTTGTTATATTTGGGAGAGAAACTAGATAAAGCACTTCTGGGTTCACCCTGCTTCTATGTAACCCGGAACCTGTAGGGTAACTGGTCTAACTGAACTGCCCTTCATAGCTGCTGGGAGAAGGACAAATCAGTTTTCTCCAATGGAGCGACACTAGGTATATCAACCACTCCAGGGCAGGCGTTATGTTCAGCAGTGGGAGACCAACACATATTGGACTCCACAGTTTTTTGTGTGCTCTTATTTGCTATGGTTTGTTAATTCTTTTCCCTTTTTCTGTTATGGTGTTGTTTTATTTGGTTTTCTTGGTTGGGGGGTTATTGTTGTATTGGATGTTTGGTTTGGTTCTTTTTTGAGAAAGAACTTAAAGTTGGGTAGGTAGGGTAAGAGAGGATCAGGAAGGATTTGGGGAGGGAAAAATATGATCAAAATGTATTTAAATATAAAAGTTGTTTTAAATGATAGAAGATATAACAAGAAGAATTAAAAAGAAAAATAAAGTGGAGAATCAGTCCATGGGAGCTAGTCTTTCATTATCAAAGTCTAGCTCAATTGCTAATCTCATGGGCTATAAGTAACCTCCAAGTTTTTGTATTTTTTTTTAAACCATTTTACATAGAAAAATGAAATGAAAAGGAATTTTTAGGTATTCTGAAAAAGCTACAATTCTGACATGTAGAAATGAGAATGAAGACATCTCAAACAACAAAGTGCACTACTGAATTGCTTTCTCAATACTGAAGACAGAGGTGGTCATTGGACACCCAGAATTCAGAGCCTACTTATGTCCAATCGTATTGGTGAGCCCCACAGTATAAAGGCCAAGGAATATTCACAATACAAAGCAGTAGCAGAATGCCAGGGCTTCTAGAGTCCCAAAGCTGTCACATTCTGCTTAGTCAGAGACAGTCTGACAGAGAAAGGGGCAATACTACAGAGGGGATTAGGAGAGGGGGATCACTCAGCGAACAACGACCGGAAGCCCCAGCAGACTTCACTCAGGGGTTGCTAAGTAGGCTAAGTCCAGTTTCAATCAGCTGTCAGGTGGAGTAGATCAATCTGAATGGAATGAAAACATTGATCTTAAAAGCAGACCAGTAAGTAATGTCTGCTGAATCTTCAGAGATGGGTCGGTCCAGCCTTCCCACAGCCAAGACCCCTCCTATCGCTTGTTCTCAGGCCTTACAGCCATCTAACTTGTCTTTACATCTTTGTAGTAACTACCCATGAGCTTGAGGCTTGCCCCAAACCTCTGGATTACTGAGTCTCAACTCCAGGCTCCAATCATTCTCCTTATCCACAGCATGGAAATCTGCTTCATCTGAAGATCCAGCAGTGCTAACTGACCCCACCTCTTTGGCCCCAACACATTCACAAGCTCCCCTCTACAGAAGTATTTAGCATCTAAGGTAGTTAAAAGCAACTCTCCCTGTGCCTAGTTTCCTAAGGTCCCTGGCCCCCAGGCTGCTCCTCAGTTCCTGCTGCTGTTCTTTACCGTTACCCTCCCCTGTCCTTTTTTGGGTGGGCGGTGTCCAGCTCACTTCACAGCATGATACCTCTAATTGATGATGTCCCAAGGATGCCCAGTGTCATCTCAGTACTGTATGTTCAGCCTGGCAGCCCCAGGGTTACTGACCTCTCACTCTGACGCTGTGTGGCCAGTGCTCAGGCCTTCTTCTTCGATTTGTATAATTGATTTTTTGAGCCTAAATGTAGGAGCTTATATTCAATTGGCTTGGCTCAGACTTAGAGCCACCTAAAATAATGATGATAGCTTACATTTAATTCAAATTCTCAAACCATCAGAGTGCTTTCACATGTCTATAATGGTACAGCCTGATTCCCTTATTTACCATGTCCCTTGCTCTTCTTGACTCTTCATCATCTGGAAATGTGCTTAGCAGGAAGAGCATCAATTGTCACACATAAACCTATTCAGGAGCGAGGAACAAGGGACCCAGCTCTGTGAAATGCCTTGTCTTATTGGCTCATTCACACTGTATTCTAGAGATGAGGTAGGCGATAGACCACCCCATGAAATTCCCATGGATAAGCACACAGGAAAGCACAATAAAGAAAAAGAAATCAACATGAGGGAAGAGAAAAAGCACCTAGCAGGGTGTTACAGACAGCTGGCCAGAGAAGGGCTCTTGGAGCAGACCAGAGTGATAACAGGAAAGGAATGGACCCCTAGAGAGCATGCGTCACGGAATTAATCAATTGACTTCCTGCCAAAGAGAGTTTCAAGCAGTTTTTGACTTTTGTCGATACTATCAACTAACCCAGAATTTTCTTCACACTGGTGGAGAGCCAATACAATGACACACACAGCACCTTTAAAATGGTTGTTGAATGAGTGGAAATGGAGCATTGTGGCAAGGTGTTTCAGAGGCACTGATGAAACCAAGGAGCAGACTGTCCCCGCCCATCCACGTATGTCCTGTGACTCCTCTGTCCCTCTGGGCATTCCTCAGGGCATAATTAGATTCTGATCAATTGATCATTTGTCAGCAGTCCATTTCCAGCTGCTTCAGGAACACAAGCTACAACTCCAGACTATTTAAATGTAGTGTAGAGTCACAAATGTCCAGGTACAAGACTTCTCTTCTCACTGACCTTGGAGCACACACTTAAAGCAACACAGTTCACTTGGGATGACTTGGTACTGAGGAACTCATCTTCGGACGTACAAATCACATGTTTCTTCCCACATTTCTAATTCCCTACTTACTAATCTGGAATCTTACCAATTTATACTGAATGGATACCATTTAAAGTATTGTTTTAAAATAAAATGTTCATTTTATATGTACATGTGTTTTGCCTGCATGTATGTTTGTGTACCACATGCATGGCTGGTGCCCATGGAGGCAGATGAGGGCACTGGATTCTCTGGAACTGGAGTTATAGATGATTGGTAAACTATCACATGGGTGCTGGGAATTGGAACTGGGTCCCCTGCAAGACCAAGTGCTCTTAACTGCTAAGTCACCTCTCCAGCCCTACAAGAGATATTTCTGAGAGTTTGCATCTCTTTGTTTCTATTTCCAGCACTTCTGAAGATTTGCAGTGCTTTCCTCAGATTATCCACGCATGCCAACCACAAATGCCTTTGCATTCTGATGTGTGATTTGTCTAAATCCAGGGGAAGAGATTTTTGCAATCATATTAAGGAATTAGTGACTAACGGAACAACCACCATGCAGTAGGAAATACTCAGAATGGAGCAAATGGAAGAACTGGAGGTGGAACAGGGAAAGGACAGAAATAAATATGGTCCAATCCCTGTACTGAGGATAGGGAACTAGGTGCTGGAACATATGTGAAACACATGGGCAGAAACTGAGAAAAGCCAGAGCCAGAGAAAGGGTATGACAGCAGCAGGGAGTGCTCAGGTGAAGTCGTGGTGGGAGCACAGTGAGAGCCTGGGCACAGATGGACAAACAGGTCATGGTGTGCTGGGACCTAGGGAGCTGCATGTAGCTATCGGGTAATGCATTTGGTAGAGAGCTGGATGGGAAATTGATACCCAATGGTGGACAGCTGTGCTATACAGCCAGGCCTTCAGGAACATCTACTGGCTACCCAAGCCAGAGTCCGACCCTGCAGGTTCTCAAGTAAGGATGATTCTGCCAGCTCTGTGTCCCAGCAGAGACTTTTGTTTTGTTGAAACTTTACAGGAGACAAGGCAGAGCCTAGTTCTTTATTTCAAGGCATTTTTTTCTTTCCTTGTAAAGAAACTTAGGCAAGTGTCCTCTGAGCAGTGTTACCCTGAAGAGACTCAAGGTGATCATTTTAATGGAAATAGTTTCTGTTTCTAAAAAATGCATGAAGTATTTAAAAATCTCCCTTCTGCTATTACACCATCATACCAAAATGCTCTTTGCGGTACTTGTGTCTCCTAGGGCCTGGAATGAGCTTTCATTCAGTCCTTGTCCAATGACTGCCCTTCCAAGTTGGTGAAAGATGGAAACAGAATCAGGAGAATAAAAATGCATTTTAATGTCCTAGAGATGAGAGCTCAGTGGTTAAGAGCACCCACTGCTCTATTGGAGGATCCAAGTTCCGATCCCAGCACCCCCACGGGCCAGTTTACAAACACCTGTAATTCTAGCTCCAAGTGATTTGAGGTCCTCTTCTGATCTCCCTGGGCACCTGCAATGCACACACTTTAAAAGCGCATTTTGACTGTGATTATTTGTCGCAAGGAATGCCATCATTGAGCTACGTGTGTGTGGTTGCACAGATGGGTAAAGATTTAGAATGAAAACTGGATGACAATGGAGACTCCAAAGCAAGTCTTCTGGGCTTACAAAACTACTCCTTAGCAAGGAAGAATATTTAATGTACACTAGAATGGGAAAACACTCACTAGTATAGTTCTGTTTTGTTTTTGAGACAGGCTTTTCTTTGAAATGTTCAGGCTAGTCTTGCAAACATTCAACAGAGTAGTGTAGGGGCCATTGAGAAAGCCTCTGCACAGAGGTTCATGTCTTCCTAAGAACTTAGCCTGGAACTTGGTGGATTCCAATAGGAAGAAAATTTGTTATATCTTTGTGTAAGTATATGTATAATGTGTGTATGTATATATGCATATGTGTTTTATATGTTTGTATGTATGTATATGTGTGTTTGTATGTGTGTATATGTGTACATATGTGCATTGGGGTGTGTGCTTTCATATATGTGTCAGAGGTCAGAGAGTAACCTCAGGTATTGGTCCTTGACTTCCACCTTGCTTGAGACAGGATCTGTCTTTTGCTTCTGTATATACTGCATTATTTGGCCCCCAAGTTCCCACAGATGCTCCTGTCTCTGCCTCCTATCTTGTAGACTGTAGACGCATGCTACCATGTCAGGCTTTATGTGGGTTCTGGGGATCTGAACCCAGATCCTCATGCTTACGAAGTAAGTAATTTTCCCATTGATCCATCCCAGCCAAGGAGAAGAAATTAGGACATAAAACACTGTTTTCTTTCATATACATTGGTCCAATTATTTCCCACTCCACCCCCATTCCCTATCTGTCCCATGGGGCAGGCATCACTTCAAAGCATTCAGAACAAAAGACTGCCTTGCTGGAGCAACAAGGCACTCTCCTTTGGCACTCTCCTTTGGCCCTTTCCTTGTTACACTCACTCTATCACCTAGAGACTCAGCTGCACATAGATTACAGTCCTGGGGCTGAGGGCGATCACTGGCAGTACAGACAGCATCTGCAGCACATCCTTTCATGAGGGAGGCAACATCAAGGCCACACATTTTATGTCAAATTCTCTCGAATCTGGAAGTCTTGGGAATGTAAAGGCCAGGATACTATAGAAAGACTGTGTTTTAGGAGTCAAGAGATAGGAGCACTTAGAAGGAGTGTGTTAGTTTCCTGATTTGTAGGATACGGGTAACATTAGATAAATCTTAAAATGTAGTGAGACTTCTTGGGGACAATAGAGCCAGAACCTTTAGGAAAGTCAATAGTAAACGATTGACTTTGAGAAATGGCTGCTATTATTAGTTCCCTTACTGATTTTCAGTAACTGCAGGATTTAAATAATAGCCAGCAGCTATACACGAAAGGGTTTTAAATATACTATTATGAGCTGAAGCTTGGTCACATAGCTCAGATATTGACTTTAAAAGAAAGAACCCCCACCTGAGCAGGTTAAGGTGGTGAACTTGCCACTTGAACACTTATTTCATTGAGCAGGCGTCATTTGGATGGGGATCCTACCAGGGCAGAGTCAGAAAGAACAGAGAAACAGGTAGTTTTCTCCAAGTTCTGTCTGTGTTCTTTCCTACCTTGGTCTTCCACCTGATCATTTCTTCTGGGTAGGATCGAGGGATGTGTCAGCAGTAACTGTGACCCTAGCCCAGCAGACTAATTCATAAGAATTTATGATGTAAACTTGATGGTACCAGAGGAGCACCAGGATTCCCCCTTATGGCAGATTTTATTTCTCTCTGGTTCTGCAAAGAACAAAGCTGGGTATACAGAAGCAGTCATCACCCTTCCTGTCCTCCCACTCAAGGCAAGGCTGACCCTGTCACACCACTGGGAGAATGCTCAATGGAAATAAGCTGAAGGAGTTCTAGGTTTCCTAACTCTTATTCAAAAGAAGAGCTTCCTTTCAGATGTTAAGGAAGTAAATCACTAGCACACTGAAGGAGAAACCACACCAGCACAGAACTGTGAACTTCTAAAGTACCAACGGTGCTGGTGAGCTAAAATGCAAAGAAATGAAATCAGTTCAGGGAGTCAATTCAATGTTCTGCCAACCATCCAAGGGGATTCTGTCCCCAGGAGAAGAGAAACGAATCCTTAGAGTTCTCTGCCAACACGAGGGTGAAAGATTCAAGTGTCTTCAGGAACAACCAAACACTAAGCTAAGTTTTGAAGGGGAGTTGGGGGAGGGGAATCAAACAGGCAATCCCTTGCTGCCTTTACTCACTTAGAAAGAGGCAAAACAAACAGAACCACTTAAACTTAAGATAACAATCAGAGCAACCTACATGCTTTCTATTTCTTCAAGGTATTAATTCTGTGGTGTTATTTAGGGGATATTGTGTTTTGCAGGACTGTAAAAGCTTGCATGCATGCTTCTGGTGATGCTTTACGGTTTGGTATGTGTATGGATGGGTATATTTCTAAGCTTATAGAAAGATCTTGCTATTATTAATTATTAGAATCCTATTACAACAAATTAATTTGTTCTAAATTAAAAGGAAAGCCCTTCGCTTTAAACGAATATGATCAAAATCCTAAGACACTGAGCAATTTGCACCGTGTAGCCCTCAGCATTCACCCGCGCGGGCACGCATACACATGCATACCCTTGGCAATGAATGAAGCAGTACTCAGCACATTTTCCTTTGGTGTAGAACTACTGGTGCTGCTAATGCAAACCGAGACACTCTAAGTGACACTGTCTTGTGGCATTTCTGCTCTCCAAAATACATGGACCTTGCCGGGATCATCCTATCTACAGTCAGATATCCCTTAAGTAAAAACATTGCTTTACAGAGAGGTTGAGACCCAATCACACTATCACTGTCACTGAGGTCCTCTTCGCCTGGACTTCAGGAGAACACTATTTATTGCATGGACCCAGACACTCTGTCCACGTGGGAACCCACCAGTTGGCCATACTTGCCTCTTTCTTTCGGCTTGCTCAGGTGTGCCCTTGCCTTGGGATGCAGGTGGATTTCCCACTGGCCAGAAATGCTTCAGCCGCCCCTAGTACAGTCCTTTGTCGCCAGATGCTGGAATTTCTGCCTGCTGCTCCCACCACTGGTGAGATCAAACTCTGAGCTACTGAAAAGCAGGTGAAGGGAGGGTAGAAAACACGGAGTGGATTCCTGGATTATTGGTAGCAGATCTGTCAGAGGAGCCGCAGCCACAATGAAGTACCCAAGGAGACACCTAATACATGGACTGGAGTTGTGTAAAATGATTGTATTCTGAATATAACATTACCTACTGCTTCCACATGCTAGCGATGCACATAGCACAGTAGAGTGTGGCTCTTCTAGCGTTTGACCACCTGTTCTCATACATGCCTCTGATTCTGCAGTGCTTTAAGGAGGACTTGCAGGACCTGGGCTTTGGGGGAGAAACTTGGTTCTCATTTCAGCTTTCACTTCTATGGAGATAAAGTTCTAGTCTTGCTGAGGGTGGCATTAATAGTGGGCTCAGCAGGGGAAGGGAGGCTTTGCTGATTGTGTAGGCAGGGAATGCCACGCAGAAACTGCACCATGGGATGCTCCTGAGTGGGACATTCTGAGCGGGGGAAGAAAACACAGTGTTTGCTACTCTTGAGCTTAGAGTGAGCTCTGGGTTCCCTCATTCTTAGAGCACGGGTTACCACCTGCCTAACACGCTACAACCATGGAAAGGCTGTTTCTGTCCCCCACCCTCATTTAGGAAGGGTTCCATCATTCCACTGTTTTGGGGAGCATTAAAATATTTCGGTATCCTATAAAGCCAAGTCTTGTTTATTTAATTTAATTTTTAAATTTATTTTGAGACAGGGTCTCACTATGTAGCTCTGGATGTCCTGGAACCCAGTTTGTAGATCAGACAGGCACCAAACTCACAGAGAAATCTGCCTGCCTCTGTCTGCTCACTGCTAGTCTGCTGCCTTCCTCTGGGACAGCAGCAGGGGCTATGGCTCCTCTATCTACTGCATTATTCGGAAACATCAGAGTTTGAAAAGGGCAGTGGGTGATGTGAACGGCGGGTGGGTGATTTAGCTATGGTGTCCTTTCTTAAAGGAGGGACAGGACACAGTGCTGGCTTCATGGGGATTCTGTAGTCACTGCCATGCACTGCGGTAAGGATTAGGACCCACACAGTAATACAGTTTAAATCAGATTGCAAATGCTAGACACTCTCAAAATGAGAAGCAACTTAGTCTGTTATAACAGCTGTTCAAACACATAATCACTGTAAAGACAATGTTCAGGCTAGGTTATGATATGCTATGTATAATACTTTGAAAAAGTCAAGCCTACAAGGACAGTGTCTCTCAGGGTACCAAAGGAACTGGTGAGGACAGGGGTTGGTTACAAAGTTACAAGGGAACTTGGGGTTTTTTGTATTGTTCTTTATATTAATTAGACTAGTGGCTGCCTGGATATATAGATTTTTCAAAATTCAGTAAAACCGCATTACAAAAGGTGATTTTTAGCCTATTAAATTAAAAGCTATGATAAAGCCACATTAACAATGAGATTCATCATGTTTAAGGACTTTCTGTCCCTGCAACCAGTTGTTCCTTTTTCCATCACCTTAGAATGTTCTACAGACAGCATGAATATAGCTTGTTTCCCATCAAGAAACCATAGGCATGAGCCTAGAAAGTCATGAGAACATATGGGTAGGGAAGAGCCAATGTCCACACAGACTTCAAGGTATGGGGCCAAGAGTGGCCTAACAATACACTAAGCCCACACCTAGTTCAGTTTCCACATAGTGAGAGGTATTTCCATGCAGGCGATAAGCAAGATCAGCAGAAGAGCTTTAGGGAGATGGAGAAGCAGAAAAAGAAGTGTATGTAGATCTTGGACACACCTGCTGATGTAAGAAGAATAAACCAAACAGAAATGGTTGCTGAAAGAAAGGAGCAAATGCCAACGTTCCTCATAAATGGTTTGAAAAATGGTTTAAGCTCCTTGTGTGACTCTGTGTATGTATGTGTACTGTGCCCAAAGACTTTAGAAGAGGCTATCAGGTTCCCTGGAGCTAGAGTTATAGGCAGCTGTGAACTGGTCAGAATGTCTACAAGGAGCTGAACTAGGTTCTTCTGCAGGAACATATGTGCTCTTAACCACTGAGCCATCTCAAGCTCATCATCAGCCTGCCAAGTCTCTCTTCACTCAATGTCCAATATGTCCAGGGCTGGGCTAGAGAATCTATTCTCTCATAGTATCTACAGCAGCTGTTCTCAACCCATGGGTTGTGACCCCTTTGGGGGGGTCAAATGACCCTTTCACAGGAGTATCCTAAGATTATTGGAAAACACAGATATTTACACTATGATCCTAACAGTAGTGTAAATATCAATACAGTCATGAAATAGCAAAAAATAATTTTTATGGTTAGGGTCATCACAATATGAGAAACTGTATTAAAGGGTCTTGGCATTAGGAAGGTTGGGAACCACAGATCTACAGCTTCCCAGGGCCAGTTCTGGAGATGTGGCTTTGGGGACTACCAAACCTACAGCCACACACAGTTTCCTAGAAGAGAAGAATTCTGTAGGTGCAGAGGGAAGTGGCCTGATGCTCTGGAGACTGGCAGGTGCTCAGGGTAAAAGGAAGCCACTTGGGTTTGTGTGGCGAAGGCTTTCCCAGGGGCTGCAGTCAAACTCTTGAGACTTCAAGGGTTAGAGTAGAAGGAGAGTGTCAATCAGGAGGGAACCTAGATGGGCCTAGTGGTTCCTGAGGGGAAATGTCAAAGGGACTTCTGTGTTGTTTACTACATCTCTCTTGTACCTAATGCCTGGGTACCACATCCAAGTAGTCAGCGTTTCTTGAGTGGATGAATGAGAAATACTCAGCTAGACACTCACACAGTGTCTGCTTCATTTGACTCTTACAGCCATTGTGGGAGAGACATTGCTACTCTTTCTTCTTGGGGCACCCCCTGCACCCAGAGAAGTCAAACGATTGGCCCAGAGTGTCGCAGTTAACAAATATAGCAAATGTGTCAGCAAAGGATGAGCAAGGGTAAAGCTCGTAGGTTTCTCTTGTCACTGGTAGACCGTTAATGACAAACCTGAGCATTTTACATTTGGAAACATAGGAAAGACTGATTTCCTAACGGAATGATGGAACTTTATGGTCAAGCCAATAATGTTTAAGTGTTCCTCAGGGACATGAATGGAACTGTTTTGCATACAGCATCTGTGACAATAAAGCCTTTTTTTTTTTTTTTTTTTTTTGGTTTTTTTTTTTCGAGACAGGGTTTCTCTGTGTAGCCCTGGCTGTCCTGGAACTCACTTTGTAGCCCAGGCTGGCCTTGAACTCAGAAATCCACCTGCCTCTGCCTCCCAAGTGCTGGGATTAAAGGCGTGCGCCACCACGCCCGGCTGACAATAATAAAGCCTTTAATGATAGCACCAAACTAGGGCATAGAAAACTTGCCCAAATTTTCTTATCTTTGGGCTTCTTTAAATGAATTGAAACTTGCATTAGAATATGCTTATTTCTGACTCTTATTTCCTTGCTTCTTCTCTTCTTTCCATCTTTCTTTACTTCTTTTTCTTGAGATATGATGTTATGTAGCCCAGGCTTGCCTCCAACTTGCTGTATGCTAGAGGGTGATCCGGAACTTCTTTTTCTTCTTCTTCTTCTTCTTCTTCTTCTTCTTCTTCTTCTTCTTCTTCTTCTTCTTCTTCTTCTTCTTCTTCTTCTTCTTCTTCTTTT
>NC_034591.1:66008740-66012202 GCF_900095145.1 Mus pahari | reverse complement strand
TGTGGCCTCATAGAATGAATTGGGTAGAGTACCTTCTGTTTCTATTTTGTGGAATACTTTGAGGAGAGTTGGAATTAGGTCTTCTTTGAAAGTCCTTCAGCAGAATCTTGCTGGCATGAGCATTAGTATCTGGGTTTGGTGGCTGATGATGGGATGATCCGGAACTTCTGAACTCCCTGTCCTTTACCTCTTAAGTGCTGGGCTTACAGGCATACAATCACTGGGTGCTGGGTACCTAACTTAGGGCTTCATACACACTAGGCAAGCACTTTATCAACTGAGTTACAGCCCCAGCTTTATCTTTTCTTTTTCAGTACCTAACAGGAAGTGTGATTTAGACAATAGTACATGATGATTTCCATTTGGATAACTTTTCTAAAAAGCCACTGATCGTTTATTAATTTAAAAAGTCATGATACTCTAGTTTCTCCTTAGAGTATATAAGTTTTGCACCTTTTACTTTAAAAAAGAAGAAACTGTCCCTACCACTTATTAATTAGAGGGCAGCCAGTCTCTGCCCTCTTGCAAGACTTCTATTACCATTTGGAGTTTTCAACTCTTTTTGTTCCCGCATATGAAACTGATTTAACTGCATTATATGGTTCCATTAACATCACCACTCTATTAAAGGCTGATATTAAGCCATTATCGTCCGTAGAATTATGTTTACATTCACTGAACTCTAATCTCAGATCTGCAACACAAGATAAAAGCAGAAACAGTTCTGACTCTGGATTGAAATTGACACTGATATTCTTTACATATCTGAAAAATGGATGACCAGGAAAAATCTAGTCTTATAATAAAAGGTAGATATTTAAACCAGGTGGTAGTGATGTCCATATACCCATTAGTGTGGGAGGGCAGACATCAACTCCTGGGCAGAAGAGGGGTCGGTGGTAAGCAAGCAGCTGCCCAAGTCTTTTATTTCATCTGATGCACCAAAGATACAGTCTCAAGTTAGGAGAAGCTGGACATTAGTTTGTTAAAGTCATGAAAATAAAATAAAATTAAAAACAGAAAAAGTTGAAAGTTTCAGAAGAGGCTAAAAGTTAAGCCAATAAAAATCTAGAAAGCTTAGCAAACAGTTTCTCACTAGGAAAAGGAGTCACCAGAGGGAAAGAATGAGCTAATTAAATGCATCAGCAGGTAGCTTTCTCTGCTTGATTTGTAAAAAAGGTAACTAGCTAGGTAGCAGGCAGAAGCCAGTCCCCCCCACCCCCAGACCTCCCAATTCCTCTCTTGGGCCTCTTGACACCTAGCTATAAGCTCAGTACACTACAGGAATAACTGTAGTTAGTTTTGCTACTTCCTAGAGTCTGGGAGGGCTCTTGTCTCTGCTGGCAGGTGTATCAGCGTTTCTGTGACAGTTGATCTGTTACCCAGGATAAAGGTGTGAAAACTCCTTTATCCAGGAAGGCAGAAAACTCTCACTGAGGTCTGCCAGGTTTCCCACACTCGATTCTAAGAGTGACAGGTTCTGCTTAATGCCTGATAGGCAAAGGTTCATGCTATTTCCCTTTGTTGACTGTAGGCTTTGGTTGAGACCCTGTGGGATTAGAGCAGAGTAGCTTTTTCAGCCCTTTGCCATCCAACTGCACAGTGGGAGTCCTTTCCTTCTGGGATTTTCCCATGGGCTCTGTAGAGCCTTGTGCTGCTGTGTTAATTATATTTCCCCCTGGCTGGCCGAATACAAATCAGCTTAGTCATGCTTCTACATCACACAGACACAGTGCAGCCAGGAGGGGATGTGGGCTATGTGCAGACACAAAGAGGACGTGCCTGGTCCTGAGGCACCTTCTCCAGCTTTCAGTAGATCTGCTCCATGCAAGACAGGAGGAGGATGCTACCCATCTAGAAACACTGGCCTGAAGTTAAATAAGAACCTAGTCTCACCAAAACAGCTTCCTCTGGCTGGGTCTTGCCAGCAGACTCCCATCCGCCTCAAGTCTCTCCTGTTGTGAGAACTCCGGAATTTTGGGTTCTTTAAAAAACACAGAAATGTTATAAGGATATGTTTTTATTTTAATCCCAGGAGTGTCCATATGGGGTGGCTTGCTGACTAGGATCTGCCTCGTGCTCTAGCAGAGGTTTTGTCACCTGCAGATAGTTTCTGCGATTGTGTGATGCTTGGAATTCTGGGAACTTTTTAGAGGGGACATAAATGTGAGGGCCTGGAGAGGCAGGATGAGTTGTTGGTTGTTCAGGGGGGTTGGTTGCTCATGCTTAAAAAAGAAACAAAAAGAAAAATAAGATTCAAGGATCTCTCTCCTCTTTTCTTCTTTCTCTTGGGGAGGGGGAGAGGAATAAAGGATGGGAGAAGAAGAACCACAGAGTGGCAAAGCTATACTCTCCCAGGTAACTCAGCCCCAGGCAGAGCCTTGCACATCTTCTTCTGACAGACAAGACTTGCTACTTTCTTCCTCTGTGGAGATCTAGGTGCTGACGGTCCTTGTGGGCCTGGCAAAGATGTGCTGTCCCGGGAGCTCTGTGCTAATGTTGAGAATCAGAGCCTGGACAGTCCCAGCTGGCACAGCTCACGGCCCTTGCAGAAGCTGTCTGTAGAACTGCAAGCTCAGCAGTATGAGCTGGCTCCTTAGGACATGGGATAGCCTTTATCTCTGACTTTCCTGGTGTTCAGCTGTCTCACCAAAGTCTGCAATCGCAAGCCTTGCTTGGGTAACTTGCAGCAAATCCTGATCTGGGCTTGAGGCTCCTTTTCCTAATCCTTGTATGTGAGGTCACCATGCTGAGCCCAATGTTCAGCCTAACATTCAGGCTGTTTTTGTTTGTCTTTTAATTTTATTTCATGTGAATTGGTGTTTTGCCTGTATACATGGGTGTTGATTCCCTTTGTACTAGAGTTACAGACGGTTATGAGGTTCCATGTAGGTGCTGGTAATTGAACCTGAGTACTCTGGAGCGTCCAGTGCTCTTAACCGCTAAGCCATCTCTGGTTTTCAGTCTGGCCACTCTGGCCTCCCTTGCAATTCTTCCCAAGAAAGCTTGGGACTCCTCACAGACATAGATCATCTGACCAAGATCTTCTATTCCCCAGACATATTGATCCTGAGTTAGGCCCAGCATGATCAAATCAGAATTTCTGCTCTATAAGAACACTGACTCTGAGCATAGTGCATATTCTTTAGAATGAAAATATGTAAAAACTTCAGAAAGTCATTGGAACGTCTGTTCTGGCACTCATTACTGTAAAAAGCTCCCACACCCCAGCAAACAGTGGTTATGTACGGATGAAGACGGAGCAGCTACCATCCTCAGAGATGGAGAAAACTGATGTTAGGAAATGTTCTAGAGCAGAAGCCAGGCCTTTAACACTGCTACTCATAAGAGCTGAGCTAGATTCTGTGTGTGTGTGTGTGTGTGTGTGTGTGTGTGAATTTTCTCTTTCCTTTTCTTTCTTGCTGACCCCAAGGAGTTAAAAGAGTTGGGAGTTTTTCACTG
>NC_034591.1:65993765-66007910 GCF_900095145.1 Mus pahari | reverse complement strand
AAAAAAAAAAGAAAAGAAAAAAAAAGAGATGCTCTTTATTAGGTGATGTGTGAATGTATGTGAGAGATGGTATGTGGGGTAGTGTGTGGGGTAGTGTGTGAGGTGCAGTGAGTGAGTGAAGTGGAATGAAATGTGTGAGGTGGAGTAGGGTGTGATATGTGAGACAGAGCATATGAGGTGGTGTGTGTATGTGTGTATTATAATGGCATTTCTCATGGTCTTTTGATACTTATCTCATGTACTTTGAGTCAAGGTCCACTAAAAGGGAAAAAGCATCAAAAAGGTCCATAAAGTCCTTCCAGACTCACAGCTTCACCTGAGAAGTAAGGGGCATAGCAGCATGAGTCTAACCATCTATAGTCCGAGTCAGATACAAGCTGACAGCATTAGTAGCTAAAGTATAACATATGTGCTACATGTATACACACACACACACACACACACACACACACACACACACACACCACAAATGAATACTACTAGTCTAGCAAAAAACCAGTCTGGATAGGAATTAAGAGCTGATTGCTCACATTTTACCTATTACTTTGGATTGCCAAGCTTCAGCCCCTTTTGAGCTGATACAAAGAATTTAAAACAAAGATCTGTTTCATTCCTACACTATGACTCTTCGTGAAGTTAGAGGATGAGTGAACCCAGGTCCTCTAGCTTTGTGCTGTCTAAAG
Organism: Mus pahari; assembly: GCF_900095145.1. NCBI lineage: Eukaryota > Metazoa > Chordata > Mammalia > Rodentia > Muridae > Mus > Mus pahari. The sequence goes on along the minus strand of NC_034591.1, from coordinate 66,007,227 downwards.
ATTTCTTGGTGTTCAGATTTCAAGGTCCCTCTCTCCTCCCATTCTATACAGCCTTGTTACTCCAAAGTAAACAATGTGGACTGACAATTAGAAAGCAACACCAAACACCTGGAGATGTGCAGACACATGGTTAACCAAACTAACCATGGGATGCCACATAGCCATGAGAACATAAGACCATACCAGAATGGTGTCAGGTTGGCTAGCATTCACAAATCTATCTGCCTAACAAACATGTCCCAGTGCTGTGTACAGGATGAGCAAGGAGATGTAGTCCATGCCTTCTAGGCTTTAGTGAACATCACACTATACTGCTATATTCGTCATTCTGTTTAATTTCTCAATGGTCTCACCAGGCAAGTTGATGATTGCTTCTCATGCTATGGATGAGGATGTCCAGGGACACAAAGTCAATAGGTGGCAGAGCAGGAATGTCCACCCAGGGTTATCTGGCTCTTACAAACACACAATGTTTCTTCAACTCTTTCAGCCACTTCATTAAAGCATTTAAAGGGACATATTAAACATAAAGTAATTACAAGTGCCACTTTACAGAAGTACCCTTAGGAGGTTTTCTGATCTTATTTCATATTTGATTTAGGCCTCAGTTCTTTTTGCTTTTTTTTTTTTCTGGAGATTTGTAGGAAAACAATTTCAACAAATCCTCCCTGTTTCTGGTAATGAGTCCTAATGCATCTTTGGAAGGGGATCAGCAGTCTGAGAGGCAGACCAATCGATGGCTTGGCTTAGTTCTAAACAGCATGAATAATGTTGCTTCTCTCTTCTGCTGGGGAATGCATCCGAATGTTTGGTTGACAATAATGTATGAGACTTTCCTTATTTTGCAGGGAGAAATAGTTTGTTTTAGTATGCAAAACATACCACTGTATTTTCCTTCTAGTTAAGGAGCATTTTAAATATAATACCAAGCATGGACTTAGTGGGAACTCAGGATGGCCTTGGTTGCCATTGGAGTTTTTATAGAAACTTGTGTATCTCTCTAACTATCCAGAAGCCCACATTCTGGGCAAAGCAAATGATTCTCTTCTCTCTGAACAGCCTGTTCCAAATCATGTTCCCTTTCACTGTGAGCAAAGCCTCAATTACATCCTATTATCTGGAGCATGAACTATGAAGGTAGGGCACAGGAAAGCCAGAATTTTGTGTCAGAAGCAAATACTACTTATAAGCTATATGTATAAAAAATATACCCACATGTATCTAGTGCTATGCTATAGTTACTCAGTTTAAAAATAACCATAATAATGAAGAATTTCATCATAATAATTAAGAATTGAACTAAGCATTTATATAATAGTATGGCAGTTAATGTTGATTGTCAATTTGGCAGACTCTGGAATCACCTTAGAAAAGAACCTCTGGAGGATTCTCTTGGCTGTGTTAACTGTGATGGGAAGACACTACACTGTGGCTGGTACCCTTTCCTGTACTGTGTAGGTGACCTGTAAAAGGGAACTGAGGAAGCTGAGCAGAACTGTGACCCAGAATAAATCCTTTCTCTCTTATGTCGATTTTTACTAGAATATTTCATCTCAGTAGCAGACAAAGAAACCAAGACAATTGTTCCCTCTCCCACCCTGCTTTAGCCTGTCTTTATCTAATCAGCTAAACCACACTCCTTTTGTACACACATGTTAAGGTGTAAAGGCCTGGATTTGATACAACCATTACAGCCTGCCCACCTCTCACTCTCCCATGCTCTCTTCGCCACACAGCATTGGGGTTGGGTTAGGTGTGTGGCCACTCCAGGCTTTTTATGGCATTGCTAGAGATTTAAACTCAAGCTCTCATGCTTGAACAATAAGTGCTTTTATCTACTGATCCATCCCCCAAGCTCCTTGACCTGTCTGAAAATTCTCTTCCAGGACTCATTGGTGGCCTGTATGTCCTGGATTCCCAACTCTTGAATACTAGGGCCATTATTAATCCTTTCTAATCTTCCTATGGCACTGTGACTCATTGTTTGCACAATTTCCAGCTGCTCTCCATTCCAACAGTGGAAGAGTATCTGTTGCCACCATGCCCTTGGTGGATGCTCAAGTGCTGTTTGTGGAATGACTAGATCTTGGACGTGCTTGAACCATCCAGAGACTTTCTGGAAGCCTCTGACTTCCTTTTAGGTATGTTCTTAAACTTCTGATACTCCTCTAGAGTCAGCCTTCCTCTTTTCCAAATCAGGCCATATAAAAATGGAATGTAACTTATAAAATCTACTAGCCAATAACACAGCCTCTTTTTTAGAAATAACAGAGAACCCCCAAGGGTCACTTAGAATCTGTGGCCCTGTGTTCCTGGATCAGAGTTCTGAGAACCATGCTTCTACAGTGACCTTGACTCAAGTAGTCTGAAGAATGTATTTGGAAGAATGGATCAAGTTCATTTCCACTGGTTCTTTCTAGAGCAAACAAACTGAACCAGGTGCCCCATTTGAGAGTGGACATGATCTTTGTATATACCTTAGTTCTGTTTTTGCTATCAGACCCCTACAAAACAGTCCCCATGAGTCCATAGCTCAAGGTCTATTAAATACTGAGGGGCTGAATACACAATGGTCAACAGACAGATCACAAGTTTCAAAAGAATGGTTAGGACTTCATTAATAAGTGCCAGATTCTTTAAATGTTGTCACTGTTCCCAATTTTACATGATCCAAAGAAAGCTCAGAATACCATGAAAACCAACAACACAGGATACTGGGCTTCCACTTGGTCATTTCCAGCTTCCCCATGTCAACACCATTTCATGTGGGCACATATGAGACTTCTCATTCTCTCCATAGAACTTGCCTTTGGGTTTCCAACAAACATAAGTAATGGTGGCTGACTTGTGCTATAGTAGGCTCATTTGCCAGCTCTTGCTTTTTTCTCTTGGGTGAATTTTGTTTAGTTCCATACATGTACTGTCTTAGGATGTTGTTAGACATCATAACATTCCAAGGCCCTGGGAGTGTCCTGCAAAAACAGAAGCAAATTACCTTGAACAAGTATTTTGCCCTTAAACTCTACCTGTGTTTGAAATGAGGTCTCCAGGAGAAGTAGAGATGAGGGTGGTGGATCTTTGTGTTTCTAAGGTTGCTGTGGTTTTTGTATGAGTCCTCAAAAGTCCATATGATACAAGCTTGGTCCCCAGGGTAGTACTACTGAGGGTTGGTAGAGTCATTATGAGGCAGGCTTTGTGGGAAGTCATTAGTTGACCAGAAGTTGCTCTTAAAGGAGACTGGGACCTTAGTGTATTTTCTTTCTGTTTTGGTTCTTGTCTATCAAGTAAGTAGCCGGCTCCAGTACATATTCTTAGTCAATGTCACATAGCACATCCACTAGAGGCCCAAAGCAAGTGATCGCAGTATCTTGGGGAAGAATCTCCAATTCTGAGCCAAAACAAACCCTTTCTCTTTATGTTATTAATTATCTTAGCTATTTCGTTATGAGATGGAAAGCTAACCAACACAGACAGAAGAAGCCCAAAGCAATTAACACAAAATGTTTTACCCAGGTTAGGTGCCATTTGTCAAACAAAAGCAAAAACAGTGAGAATCTAGCTTAATGCCAGTTCCAAGAGATGCATAGGCAAAAACAGTGAGAATCTAGCTTAATGCCAGCTCCAGGAGATGCATAGGCTTCTCTAGGGTTTGGAATAGTGGTACCCACCCCGTGGGACTCAGAAGTAAAACATTCAATGGCAGCATGCATCTTTTTTTTCTGTTTGTAGGGATATGATTTGACAGGCTTTGGAACAATGGGGCAATTTATTACAGGGATTTACTAAACAAGACATGTTAAATATTACTTTATAGTTTTGTTCTCTAATTACATGTGATAATAGGAATCAACTCAGTGAGGATGTTCGACACTGGCAAAACTCAGGGAGAAATCCTCACACTTTTAAGTGGAACTCTGATGTGCTAAATGACTCTCTGGATTTTGACAGGCAGAAGTCAATAGGTTGTTTCCTGTTGGGTAGTTAATTAAAATGAGGCAGAGGGTAAGCGGCAACAAGGTGTCTGTGAGGACAGTCACATGCAAGCTAGCCCTCCTGCCCATGGGACCACAGCAGCCCAGAGATGTCCAACCGGTCGACATGGTAACATTATGTTGTGGTCTATAGATGTGTTGGGCTACATTCAGAGCTGTCCTGTTTAAGCACACCTGCAAGAAGGAGGGAAGTTCTGAGATCATAGTATTTTCTGTGACAATGGTTCCTTCACCTCACACAAGCAGGGGAGGACTGTGTTAATTACATACAGCACAATTTGTGAGAGACACAATGCTTTCTACCTAACAGAGGGTGCGCTCTAATAAGAAGGCCACATGGTTAGATAGAACACCTGACTTCTTAGAGCAGTGCTTGTCAATCTTCCTAATGCTGCAACTGCCTAATACAGAGCCTCATGTTATAGTGAGCACCAGCCATAAAATTATTTTTATTGCTATTTCATAACCAATTTTGCTACTGTTATGAACCCTAATGTAAGTATCTGTGTTTTCCAACGACCTTAGGTGAGTCCTGTGAATGGGTTGTTTGATACCAAAAGGTGTCATGAGAACCACTGCCTTAGAGAAAGAGTTTGTGGAGGTGGAAGGAGTGCTCTGTTTCCTGACTATGAGTGCTGACATTATGGCCCATCTGCCTTCATCAACACAGCTCTACCAGGTTCCGAATTCCATTTTTTAAAGTTTACTTTTTTAAAAGTTTACTTTCCTAAAAACTCACTTCAACTGTTTTAATTTTTCCCAGTAAGATTAAGAGTGCTGGTTAGTTTGGGCCAGAATCTTATAACTTGGAGAGCAAGATGGTAGTGTAGATAGATAAAGAGAATTACATATGTATAGGAGAGTGGTTCTAATGATTTGATTTAATCAGGAATCTACATGTCCAAATGCTAAAGGTCCTTGTCCCCAATTGGTTTTTGATCAATCAATCAATCAATCAATCAATCAATAAAGATGTCAGTAGCTAATTGTTGGACAAAGGGAGATGATTCATCTGCAGATAAGATAAGCTTATGGACTTTTGTGATGGCCACCACCAAATATCAAAGACTCACAGTACCTCTGCAGAACTTCGGCTAGGATTCCACTGTGGTTCAGGGAAGACTACACATTTGTTTCTCTCTCTGCTTCCTTTTATTGTAAAGCCTAGAGATAGATAACATAGGAGTGCTTCGCGAGAGCTTTCAAAGAGCCTGTAGCCTGGGCAGAGCCTTGAACCACAGCTACCTGTCAAGAGATGTTACTAGCTGGCTGGGAGGACGGGCCTAATTTATATATGAGCCCTGCTGTGCACCACAGAGCTATTTTTGAACCTTTAAATGAGAGGTAATTGAGGACTTTTGACCACGATGATATGCTATGTTGAAAACTCATCTTCGAGACTCCATCTTCTTCTCCCTTCTGCCAGCCCCTACTCACCGCAGTCCCAGCCTTCTGAAGGCTACTCTGTACGAGTGTGATCTGTTTCTCAAAGAAGCTTCATCCCATAGGAGATGGGAGCGAACACAGATACCTACAATTGGACAATGTACAGAGAGTGAGAGACCCTGGAATACTCCGTTCTAAAAGACATGTCTCCAGTGAAACCCTTCCTCTCAGGGCTTAGGGACCTGTGTGGAAAGGAAGGCAAAAAGATTGTAAGAGCCAGTGTGGATGAAGAACATCAAGGAAACAAGGCCTTCTAGCCACAACAGGGCTAACACACACTTGAACTCACAGAGGCTGTGGTAGTATGCACAGGGCCTGCACAAGTCCAGCCTGCACAGGTCCAAATGCAGACAGGGTCCTGGCACAGAGAAGGGAAGTAGACATGAGCCCCATCACCAACAGAGAAGCTATCTCCAAGTGTCAACTGCTCACAAAGGAAAAAATAGTTTTCTCCAGTGGAGTCTCACTAGGTATAAAAACCACATTTAAGGGCAGGCCCTGTACTCAGAAATAGAGGGCCCACACATAATGAACCCAGTTGTTTTTTTTTTTTTTTTTTTTTTGTGTGTGTGTGTGTGTGTGTGTGTGTGTCTCATAATGCTTTGTTTGGCCTTCTTCTTCCCCTCCTCCTCCTCTTCCTCCTTCCCCTCCTCTTCCTCCTCCTCCTCCTCCTTCTCCTCCTTATTTTTAGGTGTCTTTTGCCTACATATTATGCTTTTTAATTTTTTGTTTTTAATTGGTTTTGTGTGTGCACACTTGTATATCTCTCTTCATGTATCTCATGCTTTTTCTTTCTTTTGTCATTGTTTGTTTTGTTTTATTCTGTTTTTAAAAATTTATCTATTTGCTTTCTAAAGAGAGAGAGAGAGGAAGAAAGCATGGAGTTGGCAGGGTGGGGAGGTGGGGGAGGATATGGGAGGAGATGAGGGAGGGGAAACGTATCAGAATGTATTGTGTGAAAAATTATTTTTAATAAAAAGCTGTTATATTAGATATTTTGTCACGGAATGGAGAAAGGTAATAAATATACCACGCCTCCCTCTGATCTTACGCTATTGCTTCCCCTCACAGATTCGTTTTATATTCACACGAGCTTCCCAGGGCTGTTTCTGACTAGGCAGCGTGACTTTTCCTGGAAAGACATGAGCAGACGTCTGTTATCCCAGATGGGGCACTGATGGCAGACGGGAGAATAGCTCCCATCCAGGACTAGCTTGGCAAGCCATTGAGTTAGTAAGGGTACTTACAGGACATAAGTGAGAGGTTACTTGCAAGGTAGCTGGGTCATAGGAAACCAACCCAGCATGGCTGACCACTCCTGAAAGCCGCATCCTGGAAGCTCCCTGTAAAACCTACCGGCAGCCTCACCAGACACAGCCTCCTCACCCCAGCAGTCCACTAGTTATTTTTTCTTTTTAAACTTTGGGAAGAGCCTTTCAAAACCTTACAGCTTTCTCAGCTACTGCCTAAGTTTCTTTAGCTTTCTGTGTCTTACAAACCCCCTGGATCCCTCCAAGAGGTAATATTTTAACTGAGAGGAAACAACTACATAACAGACTTTCTAAAAGCTGCTTCCTGGGCTCTCTGGCTAGATGCTTATTGTTTGAAGAACTTTCTCTTTACTGGCATAGTATATAAACTGCAGATTCACCAGGCTTCCTGTGTACTGATGCATTGGACTAACTTGACAAACAACTGATAGTTTATGGTACAATCAAAGGCAGCACTTTGTGAGAAAATTACACAAACTCCTCTTGCTTTCCACTGGATATTAAATTAGCCTAAGCATATGTCTCACTCTGGTTGTAAATGATTGAGTGCCAGTATACTGCATTTGCCTTTGTTACGGTGGGCTCTGATAAACACAGGTACAATAGACAGGAGGGCCCACACAATAATTTGTTTCATCTCAGTTCTCCACTCTGGATCTAACACTGCTGCTGCCCATGGTGCAAAGCCAAAGAAAAGAAGAAAACAGGCTGTATGTATATATATATATAAGAAATATATATATATTTCTTTTCTTTTTCTATCTATATAACAATAATTATATATGTATGTGTGTGTGTATGTATGTACATACCTATCTATGTATCTACATATCTACCTATCTATATATCTATGTATCTACATATCATCTATGTTATCTATATCTCATCTATATATCTATATATCTATATCTATATCCATATCCATATCCAGAAAGAATGGAGCTTACCCATCATGTAAAGTCTGACTTGGTCCCCAAGCCTAGCCATCAATGACTCAGACCAGATAGAAACTTCTCTTTAGGTCCTGGGAGGATTACACAACCCTCTCATGGTTGTGTCCTTTGTGTGACAAAATACATAATATGACAACCTTTATTGAAAATAAAGTTTTTTATACAATATATTCTAATCATAGTTTCCACTCCCTTGTCTCTCCTCCCATCTCCTCCGTACCTCCCCACCCATCCAACTCCATCCTTTATTATCCTCCTTCTTTATAAAACAAACAGATAAATAAGAAACCAAACCAGAATAAAACAAAACAAACAACAAAAATGGAAAGAAAGAAAGAAAGAAAGAAAGAAAGAAAGAAAGAAAGAAAGAGCATGAGAATTACACTGAGAGATACATACATGGACACACATAAAATCTATTAAAACGAGTTAGAAATCATAAAAAAAAGAGGTACAAAGTCAGTACCTGAAATGCAGCTGCACTGGGTATGGAAGCTTTGAGACCCCAGCTGAGGAATTAACGGAATCATTATGTCCAGATGAAAACAATAACATGTATACTTAGCTATACATGTTATAAACCACAATAGTATGGCACCCATAAGGCCCTACGATTTACTTGTGGTACGCGGGTCTCACACATGCTAGGCAAATGCACAGCCACTGAGTTGTATCTGCAGCCTTTCCTGATGTCACTGATGAGACTGTGGGCTGAACACTGGAGACACTACAGCCATAAAGGATTTTGATACTATTAATATTTTATATTGGCAAATTTATAACAATTTCCATTTTCATGATAAGAACACAAGTAAGGGCTGAAATCTATTTTGATACAAGTCTTAATGAAACATGAAGGAAATACAGGGCATGTGACCCATGCATTGTCGTAATGTAGCATTATTGAATGCAAAGTCAATTGAATCAATATGCTTTTTTTAAATCTGTTAATAGCCACTTCATCAGTCTACACACTCATTGATAATTGTCCTACATTGATAAATAATATTTAAGACTATAAGTTCTTGAAGGATAGGTTATAGTGCAATCAAAAGCACCACTCGGTAGAGAATTGGTTAGGACAAACTTCTCTGAAGAAGTTATATAGTGAGCTCCTTTCCCAGTGTTCTGGCTACTCCCAAAGCGTCTGTCAGCTTGAACAAGCTGAGCGAGTGGAAGATAGATTTTATCTTTTTGATTTTTTTTCCCTTACCATTATTGTGTTCCAGAGAAAGAGGACAATATATTTCTTCTCTTTTGTTCTCTCATGATACATCTCTTGTCATATAGAGGTTCAAACTCATGAGTGGACTGAGGGATGTAGAATCTGGATGAGTTTTTAAGACTTAATGGAAAAAAAATAGATAATTACCCATTCAGGCCACGGAGCCAATCTGTAAACCTTAATTGTATTTCTGCAGCCTACGAGCCATACCATCTGCCTTGTCAAAAACAAGCCTAGTTTGAATGATTTTGAGTAAGCGGGGCTGTGTGGGGGTGATAAGTGTCCACTTAGGAGGAATATTTAAACTGATTCAGGAAGGCCCTGATTCCTTCGGAGCCGCTGAACAATTGGACTCAGGTCTTGTTTGCTTTCTGATTCTCAGACATCTCCAGAGGGAGACTCTCCCCTTGTTTTCTGCTGATCACTGCATTTAGTAGGAAATGGAAATCGCCGGAGCCACACAGATGGGTTATGTTCATTAGCACCCACCATCGTCCTCACACTGAAGGGTGTGAACACTCACACTGCTAATGAAGTGCAAATGGGGCAGGGCAAGTAAGTCATCCCGCATGTGACAGCAGGGCTATGCCACTGCACTGGGCACTACTTTGTGTGACTTTGATGAGTGTGGAATGTGAACTGAATGTGAAACTGCGTTGATCCTCAGGTCCCACAGACAACTGACTCTAGGAAGAGGGCCATCACAACCAAGTAAAAGGTCTCATTAGAAAACATCCCCGCCCTCGCCAGTGAAATGTTCATGACATCACTGAAGACAGATTTAGAAATGTGCTTAGGGAGACCAATACTTTATTTACTGTTATAGCAAAACTGTGTGGGCAGTGCTGGGGGCTCCAAGTCCCCAGTGGACTCTGATGTTGCTGTGACATGAAGATCAGTGACAAGATTGGACTTTAACCTCTGGAACATGTATCCTTAATTTCAACAGACACATTGTTAGGAGACCCACAGTATGCTGTTACAATTGCTGCTTTCTCTCCTGTGTAGAAAAGGCATCTACTAACACTTAATTTTACTGGGATCAATGGAATCCTTTAATGATCCTTTTGTGGCTTCAGAAAAAAAAATAATAATACAGGGCTGCCAAATGGGGCAGAACTATTCCAGATAAATGAGTTTCTCCATTATAAAGCAAATACAATCTCATTAAGTACCCTAACCTCAGGCATCCGTTTGGGTAGAGATAGCCGTTCTTAATTTTTGTTTGTTTGAGAATTGTCTTTTCTTGATGAAGTTTTAATAACATAGCCATTGGTCTCTCAAGCTATTTGGACTCCTTGTTTCCTTGCAAAAATGAAATTAATCTGACAAGCGTCTCCTGGTTTATCTGCCTTCTTGTTTACAAGCACAGACATTGCCTATTCTTAGAGTTGCCAGTGTTCCTGCCTCTAATATTCCTCCTGGAACAGTCTTTTGTTTGTGTTGGATGGATTTTGTAGGGTCTAGGAAAGCAGACAAAGGTTTTCTTTAGAATGTCCCATAAAATCATTATAATAGGCTCTGTGTGGGTATTGTCTGCGCCTACTTAGTTTTTTGCTTCTGAAATCCTTACATCCTCATTAAAGGCATACACACTGAATTCTATCAAGGACTCTGGTATCAATTGTGAGCACGGGTAGGAGGGATCATCTTTGCATCTGGTCATGCTTGAACTCTGACCCAGTTCTGCAGTTTAAAGGCTGGCTTCCTTCATGTTTCTAATCTCAGTGTTTCTACATGGATTAAGGTCTTTACTCCTACATCCTTTATTTGTGGCACTGGCCATGTTTCTGCTGTGGTATTACCATATATTTAGAGCTCCTTTCCTCCAAACAGTGTATTTTCTTCTTGCTTTAAGACAGATGTTCTGGAGGGACTAGAGAGTACAGTGTCAGGGGAAAAGCAGGATCTCAGGACATGTTTGTTCAATGAAAGCACAGATATGAAACATAAATGTATTTTGGCTTAGATTTTATGTTCAGAAGCTATATATTGTTGAAATAATACTTTTCCCCTACCCAAATGCTCTTATATATAAAATCCCATATTTAATTTGCCCTGGTTACAGGCAAAGTACAATTCACAAAATGTTCACGTATTTATGTAAACCCAGGCTTCTAAGAGTGGCGTTTTACCAAGGCCTTCTCATTTGTCTGGAAATAGAATTGGCCAGTTTAAATTCTGAAACAAAATGTATGAATTTTCTGATTGCTTGTTATTTCTACAATTCTATTCTAGAACCAGAGAAATTGCCAACATTTGTATCTCAACTGCAGGTTTCAGGTCAAATAAGATGTTTTCCCAGCATATAGCCTAAAGTAACAGAATCAGCTCTGTGCAGCCAGGCGTGGTTTATGGAAAAATGAGCTGTATGTGATGTCTGCATAAGGGGGTGAATATAAGCTAGTCTAAGTAGGAATGTCATATACATACACACTTTCACACACACATACACATAGATACATACACATGTACACACACATACCAATCTTTAAAAATTGGATCTATTTAAAATAGTAGTTTGAACTAAATCTAAGCATAGAGGTGTATTAATTCAGTACAAATGTACACCATGGATCAAGCTCTATGTCTATTAATGCTGAAAGTACAGAGTGCTTTAAAGATCATCTTATTTTTTTTTTGAAAAATTTCCAAGTTTTCTACAGTGAATAATTATGCATAGCTCTTTGACATATAATGCACATACAAGTGTATGTGATTTTATGTTCTTTTCTAAGATTCCTTCTTAAAACATGAAGAAAATTCACTATGGGAGAAAGAGAAAAAACACATCACTTTAAAACATGAAATTTGTTTTTAATAACTGATTTAACCATTCGAAAATCCTTCTTCTTAGCTTGTAGAAAAATGGCAGATAGTTGTGTACCCTTCAGTCAAAAGAATAGAAAAATGCTTTACTAGGGCTCTTGATCAACAAGAAAGATCCAGTATGGTTGGTGTCAAGAGCTCTCTCGTTATATAAACAAACACAAAGCAGACCTACTTGAAGCGGAGGGAGCCTGAGTAGAGGAAAGACAGAAGCAAACCATCACTAGGGCTGGAGCCTTAGTAGCTCAGTGGCATAGCCCTTACCTAGAGTATGTAAGGCCCTGGGTTCAATTCCCACCACTGAAAGATTAATTAAATAAAAAACAAACTTATCATTAGTATTTTCCAACCAATAGCATGTCATGTCTACAAAATAAGAAACAACAGAGGAATTTTCAAAGAGCAGAAATAGAGCTTTTGGAAATTCAGGACATAAAAGAAAGAAAAAACAATGGAGATTTTCAAAATGTGAATGTGAGGCCATGGCTCAGAAATTTGGGGAAACAGAGACAAGGAAACTGAACCAATGAGAACAATCATAAGAAATCAGAGTCAGTCCAAGAGGCATGGCATCTCAAGGATGTAAGTCGTGGAAAGAGAGCAAAACAGAGAATACAGGAAATTAACCTCCAAAATCAACTCAAAGAAATGTCACAAAGCTACAGGGAATGGCTCTCCAAGGCAAAATCCCATTAAAATGATCCAGTGACAAGTATTGAAGTAAACTCACATTGAATAATATTCTTGATATTTCAGAAAATGGGGAAGAATATGAAGCTTCAAAAAGCTTTCAGAGAGAGAGAGAGAGAGAGAGAGAAACACTGTATTTAGTGGAGAGTTAAAGGTTAGAATGGCCTTGAACTTGGACAGAGTAATGCTACTAACAATGGAACAAGTCCTTGAAGACAATGAAGGGAAGTGATTTACACCCAGGTGCACCACAGCCTGCCTGAGCTCAACTTAGTGGGAAGGGGAACAATTGCCATACTCTCCAGAACCCACAGAACGGCGCTCCACTTAAATACCTAGAGAGAGGGGAGGTCATGGACACATTAACAACCATGCCCACATGAGCCAGAGACCAAGGAATACTCAGCATCATAGATGCAGGGACCACAGTTGCTCATCCAGTCAAAATGCTCTAGAATGATGTTCCCAGGAAAAGGCAAGGGAGAGACTGTCATGTATGTATGATACATGTTGAGTAAAGATTTTTAAAGTTGAGAGAGAATTTTGGTTTGATTTTATGCCTACCTTACAGAAAATGAACCATGAATGACTACCTTATGGAAAATAAGAATGTAGCTTAGGGGCATAGCGCTTGTCTAGCATGAACAAGACTCTGGATTTAATGCCTAGCAATAATAAATAAAAAGAGAATAAAAAACCTGTGCAAAAAAGAAATGTCATTCTGTTATATAGTTCAGCTACCTCTACCACAGATAAAGTCACACAACATGAACAGTTATAATCTAACCAGCATTAACCACCCAGACTGCTAGAGGAGCAGAGCTGCAGCTGCAATTGTAAGAGGAGTAGATCAGTCAATCTGTGATCCACTGGTCTGGTCACCTGCATTGTAAATAAAGCTTTATTGAAACACAGCCATGCTCATGTTTACATAGAGCTACTTTCATAGTCAGCATCAGAGCTGACAGAGTTGACAGGCTACGTGTCTTTCAGAGCTAAGATGTTTATTCTCCCTCTCCCTCTCCCTCTCCTCCCTCTCCCTCTCCCTCTCCCTCT
>NC_034591.1:65973311-65991130 GCF_900095145.1 Mus pahari | reverse complement strand
TATATATATATATATATATATATATATATATATATATAGTATTCTACAAGTATGTGAGTGCAAAATTATCAAATTAAAGTCATTGTTGGAAATTAGCAAAAAAACAAAAACAAAAACAAAAACAAGGTGTTTGTGTAACTTTAATAAAAAACCGCTGCAAAACATAAAAGAAGTGTTGACGTGAATTATCAGAGGTGCCAGACAATTTTTTTTTTTAACAAGTTGATAAAAATGTTAAATTATTTCTGTTCTTTCATATCTCTTCCTTAGATATCTTTGGATATTTGTCCACTCTAACTTGCTTCTTTGACCATCTATTCTCTTTCTTGCCCTTTAGTTTTTGACTTTAGAAAGAAGGACGGCCTGAAGCTGAGTACAATCTCTAAGCAGCCCCTCTGCACTGTGTCTGGGGAGCTGCGGCTAGAGATGCCCCAGCAGTCCACAACTCCAAGCTAGCCAAGCAGATTTTATTTTCCTCAGCCAAAGGTGATGTCCAATTTTCTTCAAACCTCATCTGGCTTATTTCATTAGGAAGCAGCCGAGACTCGCATTCCACTCATGGATCAAAGTTGGTGACACACTTCCTTTCTCGTGTAGCCTTGAGGTGGCAGGACATCCGTAATCAATCTGAAAGTAGGTAGCCTCAGCCACTAAACAGGATTCCAATTTAGTACCTCTTTAGGCAATGTCCCAGCGACACTAAAGGTCATTCTGTAGCCACAGCTTTAAGAAAAACAATAAGGGACACTTTCCGGAAAGTATGCTTTTTAAAATATGCATAATGTCTGATAATATATTAATATTATACTGTAGATGTGATGGCAAACGTTTCTGTTCTTGGGTTAGGGATGTGAAAACAAGGCGCCACTTTCACTATTATATTCTCAGGTTAATATTTATGACCAGGCTCAGCAGAAATCTAAGCTGCAGCACTGCCAATTACCAAAGCTTTATAGGCCCCAGGGGCCCTTGTGCTTACAGAAGCAGGCTAAGTTAGCTGGCCAGCTCTCCCAGCTCTTGCAGGAGGACATTCTTTCTTCTAGTGTTTCCCCATGTTGGCTGTTCATCTTCTACTCTCTGCTTGACTATACCACTTACACATTTAGTAAGTAGGTTTATAGTTTTACCTCCCACAATCAACCTTACCCCTCAGGATATAGCATGTTACAGTTTCTCTACAGACTCCAAATTTATTTATAATTATTGTCTCTCCTCCCCTATGTAAATTCCTATGGATGATGTGAAAAATGGTTAGGATGAAAACATCCTGGGAAGACCTGATAAATCTTCACGAAACGGTCAAAGGCCATGTGCTCTAGGGGTTATTAGTGGTCGGGGGAAGAGATGACTCTAATGTGAAGACTGACATCTGGGCCAGCTCTGTGTGGATGGGTGAGAGAAGGGGGTGGGGGTAGGTTTTCTGTTGTAGAGTTGAAGTACAAGAAGGAGAGTGATGAACACGGGTCATGTTTAAAGTTCCACAGATTGTGGATAGGGAAGATGGCTTGATTTCTCTGAAGGGTCACATTTCCCCAGAGTTATTATGTTGAACACTTAGTCCCCAGCATGAGGTGTGGCCTTTGAAGGCAATCAAGTTCCTCCTATTTAGGAGATAAGCATCCTTATGGAAGAGAACTGGAGACTTTTCAACTCTTCCACCACAGGATGTGGGTTAGAGCCATGTAGAAAGTCAAGATCAGGGTTTGTGTTGAGATAGATCTGGCTGGCAATATAGATCCATTAAAGATAAGAATAGTTCCAGAGTCACAGAACTAGGCAAAAACGAGAAGGATGGTATGAGGGAGACATTTGTCAAAGGGCCACTATGTATTTTGTGATATACAATGTTATCCCTTAGATCCTTACAATACTCTAATGTGATGTACTTTATTAGCTTCATTTCAATAAACTACTTGGGAAATAAAAACTTAGAGAAGCAAGAGCCTGGCCCAGGTTTACAGAGCATATAGAAATCATAAGCTGCATTAATTCCATTCAGTCTTTCTACAAAGGCCTTCTTACTTATATTGCTCAAAGGCTGGCAGGCAAGAGATGAGCCTTAGGGAATGGGGACTGAGGGACATTCAGTGGTTTGGAAGGCAGAAGGTGGTTGTAGCCATGGGTGGATGTGATTTCCCAGGGGTTGTGCAGAGTGGAAGGCAAAGAAGGCCCAGGAGGAAGCATGGGCATGGCAGACTCTCAGCATGAGTGGAGGAAGGACTGTGCTGGACAGAGACTAGAAGGGACAGCTGTGGAGATGAAGTACCAGAGGCCAGGGACAAGGTGTTTTCAAAACAGTCTGAAGTCCAATCAATGTTCAGACAGGCTATGAGTCCTGAAGGAGCCAATCAGGTTCCACTCATCTCTAGTTGTGCTAGAGATAGAAAGGAAAGGTAGGGTCCACTGGGTTCAGTGGTTATTAGGTCATTTTGGGGTCATAGATAGGACATTAGTGAGGGACGTTTTCATAGAGCAGTGGAGGAAAGGAAATAGTGAAGAGGACTAAGGCGCGGTTAGGAACAAAGGGACATTGAGTGCTAGTATTCGAGGAGGAAAGGCAGCAATCATAAATAGATTATGTCTGGACAGAAAGTCTGACATATTTCCTCAGAGGGGAAATAGTCTGTAGGGATGGGGGGGGTATGGAGAAAATGAATAGTGCTGGGGAAGATGCATGAAAATGAGGGTCCTCCAACCCAGGGACACAGTGGGAAAACATCACAGGCAAGAAATGTCAAGGGAATTTCTTGTAGTTTTTGTTGTTTTGAGAAAAGGCAGATGGAGTCAGAGATAATTCACGGATCTGGGCAAAAGTGATTGGCCAAAGTGTGAGCTAGCAGGATGGGAGAGAGGAGAGCCAGGGCACTGAAGGCTGAGCTTGTCTGCTCTGGAGGACTTGTCCTGATCTGGGGGATTGTGGAGGAGAGAAAAGATTGTAAGCCAGATTGAAAGTCCTCAGAAAATGTAGAGAATGTTAGGAAGAGTGTGGTCGTGGTGAGGGCATGTAGATCCGTCAGCACCAGGTGCCATGGCTCTCCAAGAGGAGCTATTTTACGCTTGAGTGGGGATTCACTCCGGCTAAGTCCTGAGAAAGTGCAAATATTCCACTTTACCTTCTGCTCTCTACCAGGGGGATGGAACTCTCTGTCTATGAGCCTGAGGGAAAAGTCTATTCTCAAATTTCAAATGCGGAAACACTCATTCTATGTTTCATGGGGTAGGGCATTTGGAGCGCACTGGAGAAATAGCTAGGAGGAGGAGTAGCTTTGAGGTCCGAATTGGGGCGAAGTCAGGAGCGAGCAAGCGTAGCGCGACAATATGAGTTTTGATGTTCGTCTATTTCTTGAGTGCAGGCTTAGGTTTCCCATTTCATTTTCTTCTCCTCGACCGAGCTTGAGACTTTGCACTTCTTGAAACACAGTCCACACCTAACCTTTGCTGGGGTTCCCTTGGCTTGTCCCACTGCAGGAAATTATTGTTTTAATCCACGATACTCTTGCCAAACAGATTTCCTTTTAGCATCCTTTGTACATCCCTAGCATGAGAGATGAACAAACGACTGAAACCAAGAGAGGGAACGTCTCCAGGCCGTGTTGTGCGGTGGCTACAGCTGAAGTCTAAACATACATAAACATCCAGCACGGGGCCTGCTGGAAGGGAGCCCCGCATACGCCAAGCAGTGCCTTGCTGCTTGTGAGTCTGGATAGCAAGGTTAGCTGGGCCGGATGCTAATTTTGTAAACAAGAGAGCCCTTGGTCATACAGCAGACACGGAGAGCCAAATAATGGCCTAGGGCCATTCAGCTAATGCTCCCATGGTCCTAACCCATCTGCCACCCTCCTTTATTCACGGTCTTTCGGTGCTGTGATGTGTTTCCCACGGTACTCTGACACCAGAACCTCCCATCAATACCTACTTCATCATCTGACTGATTTCCTGCTATGCAGATACTTGCCCCCATTTGCCGAGACTATCTCCCTGACTTGAACTTCTAACTCTAATTCTGAACAGTTTGTAGGCAGTATTGTCCAGTTCTGTCTACCCAAGCTACTGAATGGGATGCTAGTCTTCTTGATCCATAATCAGCTTCTTGAAAATAGTAACTGGTATTCTTGTTACCTTTGCACACATGCGTATCATCTCCTTAAAAGAAGAGAAGTTCTGAGAGGCTGGAGGAAGCATCTTAGTCACACAGACTTGCAGAGGTGAAGGTGTCTCTGGAGTTCCCCTTTCTAACATGTCAGTTTCTCAGATGGTGCTACTGAGACCCAGAGGAGGGAGATGTCTTGCCTATAGTATCTTAGAAAAGTTTTGATATGCCATCTAACCACTTTAATGGACAAGTCAGTGGCAGTATGTATATATATATATATATATATATATATATATATATATATATATATATTTGCTTGTAGCATCATCCTCTCCATTGACTTGCAGAAAGAAAACACTGTTGAAACTTCCATCAATGGACACATGGGTGTTTCTATTTTGAGCCCCATGAACGAATGTTGTTGCTGTGAATGTAGACTGAACAAACCCATGGCCTTTCTGAAGAAGGTATTTATTATTGTGTGTGTGTAAGTGTGTACATGTATGACACGGACAGGGCACTGTCCCACAGCACATATATTATGGCAATCAGAGGACAACTTTGTGGAGCTGGCTCTGTCCTTCCCCCTTTACTGTGGTCCAGAGGATCAGATCACTAGTCTTGTGTAACAAGTACCTTTACCCACTAGGGTGGCTTGCCATCCTCCATGCCTCCTAAGCCCCACAGAGCATAGTGAGTTCCACATAGAAGAGGTTCAGAGGAAGCCTAGACAACCAATGGTGATTATTATCTTGCCCTCCATCTCATTGAAGAGAATATATAAACACATGAAACAGAAAGACCGCCCATCCTGTGATTTAGTTTATGTGAAGATATCCTTTAAAAGTCACTAATATTTTAGCAGTGAACACACAACAGGTATGGAAGTAGTTTTTTTTACAGGTGTATTCATGGTTCACATTCATAGCAACAACAGTTGTTCACAAGGGGGCTTGAAACAGAAATAATCTAATGCTACTGAGTTTTCCACAGGAGAGTCACATGTGCTCCTGAATCTATATATTCCAGAGAGAAAGAAATGTGTTCTCAAAATTTTCATTTCTCTGTAAAGTAAGGCCCTTTCCAGGGAATGCTAGAATATGCCAAACTTTGAAATTATAAGGTTTTTATAAACCCAAGGTCAAGGATTTCCTTTGGAAGAAATCTATCCAGTGCCATCCTACTACATTAGAGAATGATTACGTTTCCTTAGGCCTAGAGATGTCTAAGTTTTAAAAATCTCTTTACAGCTCTCTCAAGGTTAACTGAAGGGCATGGCTATTAAGCTCAGGGGAAATGTCTACTTCCTTACAGCACAGCCTGTACCCAGCACCTGATCGATGCCACTGAGAGTTGTTACTTAATGTTCCTGAAGGGTTTAACTCTTTTAGTCAATAAATGGAAAGATGGTTTGCTACCCATGGCTCACAATGATTTTTTTACCCCTCAGGAACACAGGAATCTAAAAACAAAACAAGACAAATGAACAACAACAACAACAAAAACACTGGGGAAGACTTATGGCTATTTTGTTCACTTCTGTATTACATGAAAGTTTTAACGCATACCTCACATGCCATGTTTTCTAGGAACTATGAGCCAGTTTCACCAGGAAAATAAGCATGAGAACAAAATGGATAATTCCTCTATCTTTAACTGACATTAAAACCTTAGACAAATGGTTAATAAATTGACTACTTTTGGTGTCTAAGTGATTAATGAGGATTAGATAGATATAACACAAATGATAATTGCTAAGCATAATTTTAACTTGTCCTCAGTTCTGAGATTGCCTATAGATTAGAAATATGCAAATGTTAGATGATAAAATGTACAGATGTTTACTTGTGTCATTTCAAATTTGTTAAAGTGATATGAAATTAGCTTTCATAAAGAGAAGAAATTGCTATATAATTCTTCTTGTTTTTTTAACCTAAAGTGTACCCTTTTGCTTAGAGAACAGATTCTAGTTACTTTAATTAAATATAGAAATATGGAAAGTTCATTACAGTAGGCACTATAATTACACTGAATATAAGATAATGGATTTGGGGTTCTGGTGTGTTTATTTTAGAAGTTATTACAGTTAATCAAAATGGTAATGTTAGTATAGACATACAGTTTTCTTTAATATATTAATTACACTCAAGCTGTAGTTGGGCTAGAGGAATAGCTAGCTCAGTGACTTCACAAATGTGAGGATCTGTGGATTCAGAGCTCCAGAACCCACATAAAGCTGGATGCAGTAGCCTACATCTGTAAGCCTAGTGCTCCTACAGTGAGAAGGGAAATGGAGGAGCATCTGTGCAGCTTCGCAGGCCATGCAGCCTGGTGACTGAAGCAGTGAACAGTAAGACCATGCCCCAAACAAGGCAGGAGTCAAGAACCCACACTTGAGGTTGTCCTTTGACTACACACATATGTGTACCCACACTCACCTACACAAAAATGTATACATATATACATACTAAATACATACACACATATCATACATTTTAAGAGTTTTTAAAAGCTATAAATAAAAGCTTTAAATTTATCATAGTATATTTATGTATCCATATCTATATATCTGCATATAAATTATATATAATTATATATCCATGTGTTATCAACTACATGTTTACTTATTTATGCATATGCCTATATATTTATATACTTATAAAACACATTGAAATTCAAATGCTAAAAAGTCAATGCATAAATAATGTCTAAAAAAGAATAAAATTAGAATTTGAGTTTTTATCTGCAAAGTTAAAGTTTTCTGTATCCCAAAAGGCAGAGGCTCCTCTTGTGACCCACATTGTCCACCTTCTCCTTTTGTCATATTCAAGTCATTCTGGGAAAAAGTTTTTAATTTTGAAAATGTTTAGTGTTTTTGAAAATACTTCCTAATGAGAACTATTGTTTTTATGGAAATTTCTAATTTAGAAACTCACTCATAAAACAGCCTTATCTTTAGATACTCACATATTCCATTTTTCCCCTTTCAATAACTATTTTATATTCCATATTATCAAAATTCAGGTCTCAATCTCAGAGCAAAAAAATGGTTTAGAAGTCTTTTATGATTAAACTGTCATTAAGTAAAACAAAGAATTTCTCCTTCACCTTAAAAAGGGAAGGCTACTATGTAGGTCTGCATGAAATAATCCCATTTTAATTCATTTAAAATTATTACAAGCAGTCTATTTTCTAAAATTGATCATCAGAAACTGAGTTCACTAACTAGACTAATTGTACATAAAAGTAATAAATAATTATTTAATATTTATATAATATTAATTATAAATATTATTTTAATTATTAATTACATGTAAGCTTAGAAACATTTAATGGCATACATGCTTAGAGTAAATAAAAGGGAGTAACATTATTTTGACTTCAAAGTAATTTGTCATGCCTTTCAGTAGAGATGGGAACAGTCCGCCTTTTAATAACAGGATGGTTAAGGTGCCACTTAGATGAGCAGCCTGGTGGGGTGCTGCGGTGCATGGATATTGTAGGGCAATAGCAAGCACCCCCTGCTCTTTTCTTCTAAGAACCACGAGGGTTTAGACTATTGTTCAACTTAGAGTTGAATGCTCAAGTCACAAATTTTCCTCTCACACCAGGGCCAAGGATGCCACTGGGCTCTTTTGGCTTGTCATGAGTAAGAGGATGACAAAGATATGCTAGATGTTCTTATTTTGTCCATGGCATTTGTTGCTTTTGGATCAATCCCAGGGGGCTTGTATGCCAATGGTTAGTAAAAACCTTTCTGAGATTGGCTACAGGCCAGTTCCTTAGTTAAAGTCATTTTGTTGAGTAGCTTTGACAGCTCACTATACCTGATTATTTATGTCTAGTCCCATAAAATTGACAACTGGCCCCTTAAACTCACACATAGTCTTACACCAGCTGTCATCATATTGGTTAGGCAGTGGGTTTATAAGTTGATTCAACTGCTAACTCTTAGTACCTCAGTCCTCTTCCACAGGCTACCACAGTCTAGGTTACAGAGGGAAAACTACAATAAAGACAGGTTTGTGTGTGAGAGAATATACGTATGTTCTTGAATGTTCATACTGAGACTAATGAAGACTATGTAGTACTAAAAAACCTGATTCAAGTTGGGTTAGCAGATTTTGGCCATTGCCTATGAAATACTTTTGCCAATCATCATGACTAAAGCGCGCTGTTCTCTTTCTATGCTTTCTATCACCAGCAAGATGCTTGGGCAACCATGGCCATCTGCTGCTAGTTAGCGCAACCTGTCCCATCTGTCCCATAGCTCACAACAGTTACTGAAGGGGCCCTGCATGATGTAGACACTTGCTGAGACTAGGTGCTAGAATAGATCCGGAGGAATCAGGCTTAGCCAACTTTTCCGTGTTCGGGTTTAGTGTGTATGAGGAATCTCTGGCATGCTTTCTTTCACCGGTTGCTTTAGCCTAGATGAAGCTGAGTTTCCGATTTCCAGGAAAGAGTCCCATAAAAGACAAAGTAATATCAATGATCTGGGAGCCTGGGAGCCCTCGCTCCTTAGGACACTGGACCTTCCGGCCCTTAAGAGCCAGTTTCTTGGCCAGAAGTGAGCATTTCCTGTACTGTGCCCACAATCATTCTGAACAGATGAGCTGACTGAGAACCAAAATTTCTAGCAGTTTTATTGTGATTCACAGAATCAAGCAAACTTTATTTTCTCTAAAGTATTAAGTTGGGTAATTACACACACACACACACACACACACACACACACACACACACACACACACACAAGAAAATCATGATTTCCTGGTTTTAGGCAGCATCAATGTCTCTTTGCTTTTAGGGTAAAATATGTTGATGTGACTGTTGTCAACTTTTACTTCACTACTCAGCAGCTCTGGAGATTAAGGGAATGACATAAAATGAACCACTGCTGCTTCTGAGATGTCAAGAACTTGCCCTTCCTTCCCTCCCTCCCTCCCTCCCTCCCTCCCTCTCATTGAAGTTTAGCCTTTTGCTATGTATTGTAGTGCTAAATAATGGCCTCCAAGGCCTGGTTGCCCCCTGGGGAAAGAGATTCTACATGTACACAAAGTGATACTATGTGACCTTGGTCCTTAATTTAAAACTAGTGGTTCAATAGAGAGGCTGACAGCCTATAGCTGGAGAGAAGAGAGATAGTTGAGGTTTCAGTTCCTGAGCTTAGGGAGGTAAGAGAAGATAGAGAGGGAGAAGATGCCATGGGAGGCATGAAAACATGGCCATGAGGGCTGGCCAACTGGAGTTAAGAGCTGCCTAGATGGATTATGGCAAGTTATAATTTGGGATTATTCACAAGGAAGTAAATATGATAGCTTAGAGGGTAGATATCTGTCCAGTTGTAGTGCTGATTAAGGGTTATTATAAGTATAAAAGTTGAATGTCTTTTATCTAGGAACTGAATAATTATAGGTAGGGTAGAAAGCTCTGATTGAGACTAAATATTGAGATAACACCCCTCCCTCTCTCCCTTGCTTCCCTCTCTCCCTCCCTCTCTCCCTTTCTTCCCTCTCTCCCTTTCTTCCCTCCCTCCCTTCCTCTTTTCCACCCTCCCTTTTTCTTTTTCTCCTCCCTTTCCCCTTTTCTTGGCCTTTGAGATTTTCTCTCTTTACTTAAGGTTATTTACATACATCTTTAATACTTTATCTTTCTGTTCTATATTGCCAAATGAGAACTGTGCACACGATGATGGCAAGATGCTTTGTTGTATATGATCATTATGGAATGGCAAAGTCAAGTTAATTAGAATACGCATTATCAATTACTTAGCTTTTTTGTGAATGTTAACATCTCTATTGTAACAGCATTGGACTTGGCCAGGATGGTCTTTTAATATCCAGTTATAGCTTCTTGTGTTTTATGGAGATTCCCAAATATAGGATAGTCTCAGATCCTCACTTTAGAATTTACCTCATATCACTCAGAGCTCAGGGTATACACTTATACACATATCAAATCCAATATATGCTGCTCAGTTATATGAACAGAAATTTAAAAGAGGCATCAAGGACACACCAAAATCACCTCATCACAGAAACCATTGCAATCAAGAATTTTTCTTTGTAAAGCCACACAAATAATATTCCCATGTAGGTTGCTGGGCAGGGACCTTTGCTCTTCAGTGATTAATGGTCTTCAGAGATGGGAAATTCACCTGAGGTTGACAGGTTTATCACTGCATGTAGAGCTGTGATAGCAAGTGACTATGGCTTCGCAGAGAAGGCAGTCCGGATGCAGGATTAGTGATGGGTGTGGTAAATAAGGCGGAGAGGGGAGACCTAATCACAGTGGAAAGTGAATGATTTAATAAATCTGCAGCAGTCATTTTACCTCACAGGCAACGTCCACATGCAAGAAAGAAGGTGATGAGGCTGTCTCCCATACCTGTGGAATGCACGATTTAAAACTGGACATCCATTTTTTAAAAATTAAATGATCACATAAAGAAAATGAGGACTGAGTGTTGACTTTGGAAAATGGATTTAGTTTTTTATATCTTTGACCTTCATGAGGGAATCAAAGTCAAAGGAATTTCTTCAAGAACAAAAATATGTTTTGCAGATTTATTTTCTTTCTTTTGACAGTGTAGAGAAATATTTTAGTGCTGGAATTTACACCGTATAGAGCAAGTAATAAACTTGGTCTTTTGTGTGGCTATCTTCTCTACCATGTGGATGATTCAACTCTGACTTCTAAAGATGGGGGTGGAGGTGGGGTAAAAACCTTAGTTCAGGATTTAAACAACATTAATAAGCATTTTATCTCCATTGAAACTATTTTTTTCTTTTTCCTCTATTTTAAAATATTTTAACCTTAATCTTTACATCTTATCCTTTGAAATACTAAAGGTAGATACATCAAAAGGCACTATTTAGTCATTCTATGATATGATTGCTAATATTAGAGTCACTTAGGAGGGCTGAGTAAAACTCGCACAGGGAGCAGAGGCAGGCAATTGCCAGGACAAACTGCCCAGTCTAGTCAGAGTGGGAGAGCTCTCGGCGCAGCAGGAGAACATGGCTCAGAAAACCAAGTAGAGAGCTGTCAAGGTAACTGTCCAACATCAATTTTGGGTACTCACATGCCATCACTCATACACAAAGTATGTATAGCACATAAACACATGCAAAGCAAGATAGAATGCAATAGGTGACACCTCAAGGGTGTGCCTCGAGGGATTTTCCAGAGAGTTTTAACTGAAGAGGGAGGCCCACACTGAATGTGGGTAACAACATTGTGTATTTATCCTGTTCTAGACTGACTTGAATAAAAAGGCTTGGGGGTGGGGTGTGATCGAAGCGTCAACATTCATGGCTCTGCTCTCTGGTCCTGGGCTCAGTGTGACCATTTGTCTTACAGTTTCACTTCCATGCCTTCCCTTAAGGATGTACAGTGTCCCTTTGAACTGGAAATCAAAACAAATCTTTTTTTTCTTTAAGTATTTTTTTAGTTGTCATTTTAATATGTTAATTTAAATGTGGGATCTGTGGATAAATATGGCATGGTCTTTTCATTGTCTGAGTAAACTCTTTGCATCTATATCCCACATGACACAGAAAATAGGTCCTGTCCCAGCAACCACATGGTGGCTCACAACCATCTGTAACAAGATCTGACGCGCTCTTCTGGAGTGTCTGAAGACAGCTACAGTGTACTTACATATAGTAAATAAATAAATCTTTTTAAAAAAATCAAGGTAGACAGTTAAGGAAAAAAAAAATCAGCTCCCTGTGTAAAGAAAATAGGTCCTGACCCTAACACGTGATGCAAGTTATATTAATACTATCAGGCTTTCTTTTTTGAAGAATGTATCTTTAAAAATAATGT
Organism: Mus pahari; assembly: GCF_900095145.1. NCBI lineage: Eukaryota > Metazoa > Chordata > Mammalia > Rodentia > Muridae > Mus > Mus pahari. The sequence continues at coordinate 65,979,204 of NC_034591.1, read as the reverse complement.
GGTTCCTTATCAGAGGGGAAAAAAATGTCTGAACAAATGACCTGCTTTAAAATACCTACATGGCATTTCTGTGGACAGCACTATAGATATGGCAGAGAGAAAAGTTATTCCCAGCCTCTGTCTTTGCCCACCTCATCCTTCAGAGAGCCAGAGACAAAGCTGAATGTCAAGACAGCCAGCACCAAAAGAGCTGTGCTGGGGCACCTGTGGAAGACATCAGCATGACTCCATAAGGTGGGGCTAACAGGGTTTGTTGAGAACAAAATTTGCTGTCTCACTTTTTAAAAAAAATTATTTTATTAGATATTTTCTTCATTTATATTTCAAATGCTATTCCGAATGCTCCCTATACCCTACCCCCACCCTGCTCCCCTACCCACCCACTCCCACTTCTTGGCCCTGGTGTTCTGCTCTATGGGGCATATAAAGTTTGCAAAACCAAGGGGCCTCTCTTCCCAATGATGGCTGAATCCGCCATCTTCTGCTACATATGCAGCTAGAGACACGAGCTCTGGGGGTACTGGTTAGTTCATATTGTTGTTCCACCTATAGGGTTGCAGACCCCTTCAGCTCCTTGGGTACTTTCTCTGCCTCACTTCTTGGGCAGAGTAAAAGAACTCATAGAAGACACACAATGGCTCAAACAACCCTTTAAACACAGCTCTGCTTGTATTGGTGGTAGTACCAATACACATGGGTACCACTGTGGCCTTCCTGGGGGCTCAAGGGCAAATGGAACTTTTGAAAAGTTTGAGATCGTAGGGACTTACAAGGATTCCCAGAATGGAAAACTTACACCTTTAGGATGTGGAGTCATCAAGGGGTTGGCAGTGCGACTTCCTGAGAGGGACCCCACCACCTCAAGTCCCATGTACTCAAAATTCATTATCCATACTTCCCTTCCCTCCCTTTCACTCTTCTGTTTTTCTTCCTCTATAGTTCGCTGTATGATGATATTTTAATCTGATCATATTAAAAAGTAAAAATAAAATAAACAGGAAATAAAAATAACAGATCCTAAAAGCCAACCTCAAGCATATTAGTGGTTATATAAGAAATGTTTGCTAAATTTAATTGAATTGTGGTTATGAATCATTTCTGGAAACCTTAAGAGCCTTTTTGGAAGGGTTTTGTAGCTACCTCAGATGAACTGGAAAAGAAGTGTGGAAAGGGGCTGCAGTGATTGTTCTGGGTATGAACTCTAAGGTGACACAATGCTAGCCTCACAGAATATGCAAAAGCAAGCATCTATTTGGTGTGGTTTCCTTCCACAATTTATCCTAAGACTATTAACACTATCTCACAGAGGATATGTGTATATTTTTTAAAAAGTGGCAGCTTTGGGATTATAAGAATATAAGTGTGAACCAGGAAAGAGTGACAACCGACACAGAGGTACCAGCTGCCTTTGGGTAAACAAAGAACTGTCATGTGCTTAGGGCCAAGAGAAACAAGCAACTGTTTTTATTGCTGATTTTGTACCCTTTTCCCCAGAATGACTCTTCAAACTTAGTGTCTTTATGCTTTTATTTTCTCTTCAGAAAACACAGTTGTAATATTACTTAGTAATAAAGAGAAATGAGCTTAATTAAGCTATGAAAAGGCAGATAGAAACTTAAACATAGGCTATGGAGAGAAGCAGCCAGCCTGGGAAGGCTGTGAGCCACTGTGAGCCCAATAACAAGATGTCCCAGAAAGATAACACCAGTGGAGATAGGAAAGTGATGCGGGCGACCAGGAAGCAGAAGACAATGAGGGATGAGTATGCAGGACAGAGAGGGTTTGTAGTTAGTGTTGTGGATATTTGTCAATAGTGTTGTGGATATCAAACTCACAGAGTGGCAACATTATGGATTAGAAAAGGGCTGGCAGGATAGCTCAGAGCATAAAGGCACTTGTCACCTGGTTTCATGTCCTGAGTTCAATCCAGGACCCGTATGTTAGAAGAGTAAATTTCTGAAAGTAGTCTTCTGACCTCTATACAGGAGCAGTGGTGTGCACACCCCCTACTCCCACATCTATACCCCACATATACCTCCCCACCCCCACACATACACATAAACACACATAAAAATACTCCCCTTTCCCACACCTATACCCCCACCTCCAAATACATATACACACATAAATACAACCCCACACACCATACACCCTCGCATACACACACACACACACACACACACACACACACTCACCACATACATACACTGTTTAAAAAATTACAAAATGTACTATATGTAGCAAATACTAAATGCCAATATTAACTATGATGTGGTAAGATATCATTCACAGGGACTCTGAATGCCTGGAACCAGGGGTTTGGGGCAAATGGGTACTCTTGTACTTTTTACATAATTTTTTCCTAAAAATCTAAAATACTTCAAAAATATAAAACCAGCTAATTAATGTCTTAAAAATATTAAGCCTTCAAATTACTAGGCCACATGATAGTAAATCATTTGCAAAGCTAGGTCTCTTTGCTGTTAATTGGATATCAGTTACTTTTAGTTAATTAATTTAATAAATTAAAAATTTAAGGGAATAAAATATCTTATATATTTTAGATATTCATTTATATGATCAGTAGCAAGAAGCATCCATAAAGATTGTGGCATTTTGGAAAATAGTGATTAAGTGCACGCAGTGTATGTGTGCTGATCCTGTCATTCATTATTTGGCACTTCTTTCCTCCCTCCTTCCTGTCTCACTTTTCATATTAGCTAACATTTTGAAGTAAGGTCTTTCAGTGTGCAGAGAGTCCACTCTGCCAGGGTTTCAGGTCACCCTAAGACCTCTATTCACTGAAGATGATGGAACCTCGGCACCAAATGGGAGAGGTGAGAGGACCAGAGAGAGAAGAATGGTATTAGAGACTGCCATGGTTCTGTTTATGCTTTCAAGATCTTCCCTCTTTAATAAAGTAACAGACAATAAACACGAGCAAATACAGAAAGACCTTTCTGAGCCCATCTTCTACAAGGCATGTAACTTGGCACATGCCACTTTCAGCTCAATAATCTTCCTTCCTCACACATCCAGTGGGAGATGTTCATGGTTGGTTTCAGTTGTTAATTTGACACAATCTAGAATCACTTGGGAAGTGAGTCTCAATAAGGAAGTGTTTAGAAGAGGTTGGCCTGTGGCCATGTCTATGAGAGATTATCTTGATTATGGTAATTGAGATGGTAAGGCCTATCCATTGTGGGTAGCATCATTTCTTGAGTTTTTCTTTTTCTTTTTTTTTTTTTTTTTAATTTGGTTTTTCAAGACAGGGTTTCTCTGTATAGCCCTGGCTGTCCTGGAACTCACTTTGTAGACCAGGCTGGCCTCAAACTCAGAAATCCGCCTGCCTCTGCCTCCCAGGTGCTGGGCTTAAAGAGAGCTGAGTGGGAACTCAGGTTTGAGTTCTAGGAGACACTGAGAAGTGATGAGGCAGGAGAAGGTCAGAGTCTACCTCAGAGACTCTGGCTTGATGTACTGCGCTACTTAATTTGGAAATAACAATTCTCCTTTTACCTCCACAGGCATCGTAGGTAAGAACAGATGTAGATGGACATCTTAAAGTTTAAGTATATAGTGTAATATGCCATCACATATATGTGACAACACAGTTAGAAACAATATAACCAGTTCCCTGATACACAGTTGTTATGTTCTGCATATTCACTCTGATTTCTAGCTTAAAACATTGATACTATTCTTAAAGGAAGTATAAAGTTAGGTGCCTGAAGTTTATAGTTATAGCAGCTCATCAACTAATTGATAGAGAGCTTTGTTTTATATGTGCTTTGGTCTCAAAGCACCTTATATAACCTGTGTTGCTGACTCATTGATGTCAAGTTCATAGCCAACAGCACAATAATTCATGGTGGAATAAACCTTAGGTAACATATATCTTCTCCAACCTGTCATAGCCTCCTTGTGCTTAGGAACAGAAGACAGGATTATAATACTCTGCTTTGGGACATTTTGAATGACAAAGTCACCAGTAAAAAGTAGAAAGATGCAAAAAGCATAACCTTATGCCAATCATAAAAATGACAGTTTATTGTATCAGAAATTAAACAAGGCAGAGCACAGCCCGTGTGACCTCAGGGGGACTGTGTACACTGCTGCATATCTTGCATCAGTCTGAATATCTGCAAGCCACCACAAAGGTACCACGGGTACTATTTTTAACTTACCAAGAACTTTTACTATGCAGGCTAATTCTCAAATATAAAATCCAGAATAATGATGAACAACTGGATGAATATAAAAATATGCAGACATTTCCCATGTTCTGAAACATTTCTAGGAGATGCAATAAAGGGAATTTTGCTTCCTAATGCTTACTTTCTTTTTTTTTTTTATTGGATATTTTCTTTATTTGCATTTCACTTAGGATGATATCTTCCAGATCCTTCCATTTGCCTAAGAATTTCATGAATTCATGGATTTTAATAGCCGAGTAGAAAGTACTCCATGTGTCAATGTACCAGATTTTCTGTATCCATTCTTCTGTTGAAGAACATCTGGGTTCTTTCCAGCTTCTGGCTATTATAAATAAGGTTGCTATGAACATAGTGGAGAATGTGTCCTTATTACATGTTGGAGTATCTTCTGGGTATATACCCAGGAGTGGTATAGCTGGGTCCTCAGGTAGTACTATGTCCAATTTCCTGAGGAACAGCTAAACTGATTTTCAGAGTGGTTGTACCAGCTTGTAATCCCACCAGCAATGGAAGAGTGTTCCTCTTTTTCCACACCATCGCCAGCATCTGCTGTCAGCTGAGTTTTTGATCTTAGCCATTCTGACTGGTGTGAGGTGGAATCTCAGTGTTATTTTGGTTTGCATTTCCCTTATGACTAAGGATGTTGGGCATTTCTTTAGGTGCTTCGGTATTCTTCAGCCATTCGATATTCCTCAGTTGAGAATTCTTTGTTTAGCTCTGTACCCCATTCTTTAATGGGGTTATTTGATTCTCTGGAGTCTAACTTCGTGAGTTCTTTGTATATATTGGATATTAGCCCTCTATCAAATATAGGATTGGTAGAGATCTTTTCCCAACCAATCTGTTGGTTGCCTTTTTGTCCTATTGACAGTGTCCTTTGCCTTACAGAAGCTTTGCAGTTTTTAAGAGGTTCCATTTGTCGATCCTTGATCTTACAGCATAAGCCATTGGTGTTCTGTTCAGGAACTTTTTTCCCCTATGCCCATGTGTTCGATGCTCTTCCCCACTTTCTCCTCTATAAGTTTCAGTGTATCTCGTTTTATGTGGAGGTCCTTAATCCACTTGGAGTTGAGCTTTGTACAAAGAGATAAGAATGGATCAATTTGCATTCTTCTACATGCTGACTGTCAGTTGAACCAGCACTATTTGTTAAAAATGCTCTTTTTTCCACTGGATGATCAAATATCAAATATCCTTTGTCAAATATCAAGTGACCATAGGTGTGTGGGTTCATTTCTGGTTCTTCAATTCTATTCCATTGATCTTCCTGCCTGTCTCTGTACCAATTCCATGCAGTTTTTATCATTATTGCTTGTAATACAGCTTGAGGTCAGGGATGGTGATTTCTCCTAGAAGTTCTTTATTGTTGAGAATAGTTTTCACTATCCTGTTTTTTTTTTTTTTTTGTTTTTTTGTTTTTGTTTTCTTTTGTTTTGTTTTGTTTTTTGTTATTCTAAATGAATTGGCAAATTGCTCTTCCTAACTCTATGGAGAATTGATTTGGAATTTTGATGGGGATTGCATTAAATTTGTAGATTGCTTTTGGCACGATGGCCATTTTTACTATATTAATCCTGCTAATCCATGAGCACGGGAGATCTTTCCATCTTCTGAGATCTTTCTTCAGAGACTTGACATTTTTTTTTAATTTTTATTTATTTATTTATTTATTATATGTA
>NC_034591.1:65970186-65972661 GCF_900095145.1 Mus pahari | reverse complement strand
CCTGGCTGTCCTGGAACTCACGTTGTAGACCAGGCTGGCCTCGAACTCAGAAATCTGCCTGCCTCTGCCTCCCAAGTGCTGGGATTAAAGGCGTGCCCCACCACACCTGGCATTGACATTCTTTTTTTTTTTTTTTTTTTAGACACTGGGCCATCAGAGAGGCAGCATACACCAGCTGATATGAGGCCCCCAACACATATACAGCAGAGGACAGCCAGGTCTGGACTCAGTTAGAGAAGAGGCACCTAACCCTCCAGAGACTTGGCGACCCTGGGAGTGCGGAGATCTGGTGGGGTGGAGGTGAAGGTGGGGGCATCCTCTTGGAGACAGGGCAGGGGGAGGTGTGGGATGTGGAAGAGTCAGAGGGTGGACTAGGAGGGGGATAAAGAAAGAAAGTCTGGATTGTAAAAAAACAAAAAAAGATTAAAGAATTTTTAAAAAAGAAATAATGAGGTGGCAAATTAAAAAAGAAAAAAAAAAAAAAGAAAGTTAATGTGAATGGGGAAAATAATCTAGGCAATCCAAAGGTTCTGGGTTCAGTAAAGCTCTGCGCTTGATCTGTTAGAAGGGTAAGAGTTGATGAGGTATATAGATAGAAGAAATTGTGATCAAATTGTGCATTGTAAGATAGAAACCTTGTAAGATGTTTGTCATGCCAGACAAGCTGTTTATGGCAGGACTCCATGCAGCATTCATGCTGTGTTGAAGGGAACATTATGAAAGGCTTTTGAATTGTGTCATGGCATTGACATTCTTGTCATACAGATCTTTCACTTGCTTGGTTCGAGTCACACCAAGGTATGTAATATTATTTGTGAATATTGTGAAGGGTGTCATTTCTCTAATATCTTTCCTTTAATATCATAATTTCTTTAATAATGTGCTTCCTTTTTAATATCCTTTAAGTAGAGGAAGGCTACTGATTTGTTTGAGTTAATTTTATATCCAGACACTTTGCTGAAATTGTTTATCAGCTTTAGGAGTTGTCTGGTGGAATTTTTGGGGTCACTTAACTATACTATCCTATCATCTGCAAATAGTAATATTTTGACTTCTTTCTTTCTAATTTGAATTTCTTTGACTTTTTTTTTTTTTTTGTCTAATTGCTTTAGCTAGAACTTCGAGTACTATATTGAATAGACAGGGAGAGAGTGGGTAGCCTTGTATAGTCCCTGAGTGGGATTGCTTCAAGTTTCTCTCCATTTAGTTTGATGTTGGCTACTGGTTTGCTGTATATTAGTTTTTCTATGTTTAGGTATTGGCCTTGAATTCCTGATCTTTCCAAGACTTTTAACATGAAGAGATGCTGAAGTATGTCAAATGCTTTTTCAGCATCTAATGAAATGATCATGTGTTTTTTCCTTTGAGTTTGTTTATGTAGTAGATTATGTTGATGTATTTCCATATATGGAACCATCCCTGCATCCTTGGGATGAAGCCTACTTGATTGTGGTGAATGATCGTTTTGATGTGTTCTTGGATTCGGTTGACAAGAATTTTATTAAGTATTTTTGCATCAGTGTTGATAAGGGAGATTGGTCTGAAGTTATCTTTCTTTATTGGGTGTTTGTGTGGTTTAGGTATAAGTGTAAATGTGGCTTCATAGAACGAGTTGGGTAGTGTTCCTTCTGTTGCTATTTTGTGCAATAGTTTAGAGAGTATTGGTATTAGGTCTTCTTTAAAGGTCGGATAGAATTCTCCACTAAACCCATCTGGTCCTGGGCTCTTTTTGGTTGGGAGACTATTAATGAATGTTTTTATTTCTTTAGGGGTTATAGGACTGTTTAGATGGTTTATCTGATCCTGTTTTAACTTTGGCACCTGGTATGTGTATAGGAAATTGTCCATTTCATCCAGATTTTCCAGTTTTCTTGAGTATAGGCTTTTGTAGTAGGATCTGATGATTTTTTTGGATTTTTACAGTTTCCGTTCTTATGTCTCCCTTTTCATTTCTGATTTTATTAATTTGGATACTGTCACTGTCCACTGGTTAGTCTGGCTAAGGGTTTATCTATCTTGTTGATTTTCTCAAAGAACCAGCTCCTGGTTTTGTTGATTCTTTGTATAGGTCTTTTTGGTTTTATTCAGTTGATTTCACCCCTGAGTTTGATTATTTCCTGCCATCTATTCCTCTTGGGTGTATTTGCTTCTTTTTGTTCTGGAGCTTTCAGGCGTGCTGTCAAGCTGCTAGTGTTAGCTCTCTCCAGTGTCTTTCTGGAGGCACTTAGACCTATGAGTTTTCCTCTCACCACTGCTTTCATTGTTTCCCATAGGTTTTGGTATGATGTGTCTTTGTTCTCATTAAATTCTAAAAAGTCTTTTCTTTCTTTCTTTCTTTCTTCCTTGACCAAGTTATCTTTGAGTAGATCGTTGTTCAGCTTCTATGTGAATGTGTGTTTTCTGTTATATTTTTGGAATTTAAGACCAGCCTTAGTCTGTGGTGATCTGATAGGGTGCATAGGATTATTTCAATCT
>NC_034591.1:65945632-65969816 GCF_900095145.1 Mus pahari | reverse complement strand
TTTCCTGTATGCAGCAAAATGCTGGGTCCTGTTTTAATATCCAATCTGGTAGTCTATGTCTTTTTATTGGGGAATTGAGTTCATTGATGTTAAGAAATATTAAGGAAAAGTAATTACTTCCTGTTATTTTTGTTTTTAGAGGTGGAATTATGTTTGTGTGGCTATCTTCTTTTAGGTTTGTTGAAAGATTATTTTCTTGCCTTTTCTAGGATGTAGTTTCCCTCCTTGTATTGGTGTTTTCCATTTATTATCCTTTGTAGGGCTGGATTTGCGAAAAGATATTGTGTAAATTTGGTTTTGTCATGGAATATCATGTTTTCTCCATCTATGGTAGTTGAGAGTTTTGCTGGGTATAGTAGTCTGAGCTGGCATTTAGGGTCTGTATGACATCTGCCCAGGATCTTCTAGTTTTCATAGTCTTTGGTGAGATGTCTGGTGTAATTCTGAGAGGTTTGCCTTTATATAGTACTTGACCTTTTTCCCTTATTGCTTTTAATATTCTTTCTTTGTTTAATGCATTTGGTTTTTTGATTATTATGTGACAGGAGGAATTTCTTTTCTGGTCCAGTCTATTTGGAGTTCTGTAAGCTTCTTTCATCATGTTCATGGGCATCTCTTTCTTTAGGTTAGGGAAGTTTTTTTTTTTTTCCTATAATTTTGTTGAAGATATTTTACTGGCCCTTTAAGTTGGGAATCTTTACTCTCTTCTATACCTATTATCTTTAGGTTTGGTCTTCTCATTGTGCCCTGGATTTCCTGAATGTTTTGGGTTACGATCTATTTGCATTTTGCACCTTCTTTGACTGTTGTGTCAATCTTTTCTGTGGTATCTTCTGCCCCTGAGATTCTCTCTTCTGTTTCTTGTATTCTGTTGGGTATGTTTGCACCTATGAATCTTGATGTCTTTCCTAGGTTTTCTTTCTTTCTTTCTTTCTTTCTTTCTTTCTTTCTTTCTTTCTTTCTTTCTTTCTTTCTTTCTTTCTTTCTTTCTTTCTTTCTTTTTCTCGAGACAGGGTTTCTCTGAGTAGCCCTGGCTGTCCTGGAACTCACTCTGTAGACCAGGCTGGCCTCAAACTCAGAAATCCGCCTGCCTCTGCCTCCCAAGTGTTGCTTTCCTAGGTTTTCTAACTTCAGGGTTGTCTCCCTTTGTGATTTCTTTATTGTTTTTAGTTCCATTTTTAGATCTTGGATGGTTTTGTTCATTTCCTTTACCTGTTTGATTGTGTTTTCCTGTAGTTCTTTAAGGGATTTTTATGTTTCCTCTTTAAGGGCTTCTACCTGTTTACCTGTGTTCTCTTGTATTTCTTTAAGGTACTTATTTACGCCCTTCTTGAAGTCTTCTATCATCATCATGAGAAGTGATTTTAGATTCGAGTCTTGCTTTTCCAGTGTGATGGTGTATTCAGGACTTGTTATGGTGGGAGAACTGGGTTCTGATGATGCCAAGTAACCTTGGTTTCTGTTGCTTATGTTCTTAAGCTTGCCTCCTACCATCTGATTATCTCTAGTGCTACCTCCCCTTGCTATATCTAACTAGACCCTGTCCTTCCTGTAATCCTGGTTGTGTCAGAACTCCTCAGAGTCCAGCTGTCTCTGTGATCCTGTAATTCCAGGATCTTGTGGTCCCAAGATTCTGGATGTGTCAGAATTCCTGGGAGTCAAGCTGCCTCTGTGACTCTGAGAACCTGGTGTGACCAAACTCCTGGGATCCTGGGTGTGTTAGAGTGCCTGGGATTTGAACTTCCTCTGAGTGCTGTGGGACTGGCTGCAGAGTTCTCACCCAAGGTAAACCAGCGCAGACTGGAAGGAACCCAAGTCACTGGTCGGGCGGGGTTCCTATGTCCCTGGATCCTGCTGCTCCCAGTTACTCCTGGTGGTGTTGGAACAGATGATGTGGCCTACTCACTCCTGATCCTACAATCCTGGGTGTGTTAGACCTCCTAGGAGTTCCTAATGCTTTCTTATTTCCAAATAATTGAATATTCAAATATGTGCCCCATGCCAAAGACGGGTGGGCTGAAGTGCTGGGATATCAATAACTTCCCTGCTTTTGATATCTGGTTGAATTCCTAACTAAAAAATGTTATTAAAACAGAACTGCTTCATTCCTCCCTAGAATAGGGAACAAAATACCCATGAAAGGAGTTACAGAGACAAAGTTTGGAGCTAAGACGAAAGGATGGACTATCCAGGGACTACCCCACCTGGGGATCTATCCCATCATCAGCCACCAAACCTAGATACTAATGCACATGCCAGCAAGATTCTGCTAAGGGACCCTGATAAGGGCCTCTTGTGAGGCTATGCCAGTGCCTGGCAAACACAGAAGTGGATGCTCACAATCAGCTATTGGATGGAACACAGGGCCCCCAATNGAGGAGCTAGAGAAAGTACCCAAGGAGATGAAGGGGGCTGCAACCCTATAGGTGGAACAACAATATGAACTAACCCCAGAGTACCCCCAGAGCTCGAGTCTCTAGCTGCATATGTAGCAGAAGATGGCNTATTCAGCCNTCATTGGGAAGAGAGGCCCCTTGGTCTTGCGAACTTTATAAGCCCCAGTACAGGGGAATGCCAGGGCCAAGAAGTAGGAGTGGGTGGGTAGGGGAGCAGGGCGGGGGGGGGGAGTATAAGGGACTCTGGGGATAGCGTTTGAAATGAAAATAAAGGAAATATCTAATAAAAAAATATTACAGGAAAAAAAGAGAAAGGACAGACAGGTACCTATTAACATACTCAGATAATACGCAGTAATTTTTCAAGCATGACAAGTTAATGAACCAATGATTGTCATTTTTCTTTAACTTACTTTTGTTTATGTGATGAATGACAGAAACTATTAAAATGGTAGTTTAGTCAAAAAAATAAACAGAACTGCTTTAAGAGTAAACTAACTTTTTTGTATGCTTTTTTTAGTAAAATATAATAATTCAAATTTGCTTTTTATTAATACTTCAAATTTGTAAAGCAAGGTGGAGAGATAAGTATTAATGTGTTCTTAATCAAAAGTTTCCTAAATTTTTCATGGGTCACTTGTTTCTTATAGACATGAGTGACCCAGTCCTGGGGTTAGTACTGTCTTCAGTTATGTAAGTTAAAAGCACAGTTTCCCTGCGGATAGGGAGGCTCATGCAGGGGTTAGCCCCATCCCATACTAGTAAGGCTGCTTCTCACTGCTTCTGTCTGGCCTCACTCCCCTATGTGTTACACCATACGCAGATAGAACCAACTTTGCTTAGAAAGAAGAACAAAAAAAAAACCAAGAACACCAGCAGCCATGCAACCTTCTCACCAGTTACTCTCTCCACATTTATAGGAACCAGGAAACTCCTGGCATGCCCCATGGCTGGGACTAACCTTGAAATCCCATCAAGAAAATTGATTACTGAAAAAAAAATTAATGACTATCCTAGTATCTACCTGTATATAACTAAAATTCGACTGTGAAACTCCATATAAGCAATTGCGTCTGTGACTCCTGGCAAGAGAGAGTTTGTATGACAGCCCTCTGTTTTTAACCTCTGTTGGCTCATTGAAAAAACCAGACCAAAAACAAAACAAAAAAACCCTTTTCTTCTCCCATCTCTTTGACTTTGGCTTCATCAGGAGGTAGGGAACCCAGATCTTTCATGATACAATATGGCCTGGGGTGTACTCAACATTTGCCATGGGCCTGGGCCTGTGCCAGGCCCATCACATCCCTGATACCAGGTTCCAGCTTTACGACAAAGCTAGAACTTGTATATAGAAAAGCCTGCTTAGACCCCTTTAGCAAGTGTGACAGGTGGACTTCTGGTCCAATGTCTGTTGAGTATTTTTAAGCCTTGAGACTATTAAGTATTAATTTTCTTGTTAAAGTTACATCTGAGTGACAAGCAAAAATTATTATAATAGAGTAGTATGTGGGCCACAACACTGAAATACTGGGTATACAAACTTGGTTAAACGGTTCGAACTTGGTAAGCCTTATTTTATTCAGTTGTGAGAAAGTAAAAGGCCTGTCAATTATTTTCTTGGGTCTCTTATAATTCTATAAGGCATTCATAGAAAAGCCCAATAAGTATTTAAGAGCGGAACCTAATGCAAGTAAAAAAAAAAAAAAAAAAGAGCAGTCAGGTTGGAGAGATGGTTCAGTGGTTAAGAGCACTGACTGCTCTTCCAAAGGTCCAGAGTTCAAATCCCAGCAACCACATGGTGGCTCATAACCATCCATAATGAGATCTGATGCCCTCTTCTGGAGCACCTGAAGACAGCTGCAGTGTACTTAAATATAATAATAAATAAATCTTAAAACAAATGAGCAGTCAATCTTCCAGATAAATCGCTCTGTGTGGATATTCTTTTAAACCAGTAGTTCACAACCTTCCTAATGATGCAACCCTTTAATACAGTTCCTCATGTTGTAGTGACCCCTAGCAACAAAATTATTTGTTACTACTTCAAAATTGTAATTCTGTTACTCTTATGAATTGTAATGTAAATATCTGATATGTGATTCCAAAGGGATCGTGACCCACAGGTTGAGAATCTAAAGCAATGACTTCTTTAGCCTTGCAAAGATTTTGGACATGAAGATCACATCATTCTTTCTTTATTCCCTCTCACTATTTCATAATTTATTTCCTCTCACAAGTTCATAATTTATTTCCTCTCACAATTTCATAATCTCCTCTCACTCACTTTAATGTTATTTCTTGCTTATCACTTTAAAAATATTTCCCATCAGTGTTTTACTACCACCTTTGTCATTATAATAAAACCCCAAGTCAACTGACCAGAAATTTCAATTAACTGCTTGCCAAGTGTTCATTTATCAATATGCTCCCTCCCTTGTTTAGGAGGTGGAGATGAATTACCAGAAGCAGCAAGTCCCCACCAGGGTCTTTCTCTGAATACAGCAGCAGGCAGCTCAACCACCACATTCTTTCTCTCTCCATTTTAAGAAACATATTTCTCATTCTCTCCAATAACAATTCAGAAAGAAGAACAGAGTTATCAGCTGCCATCGCAGTCTGCACTGAGTGAGGCAGGAAACAGAGCAGAGAGCAGTGGCAGTGTGGGCTACTCTTCTGAATGCCTCTTCTTGTCCACCATACCTGTCAGTGTCTCTGGCACTCACCTCCAGAAGACACCTGCTAGATGTTGTTCCCTGAATAAAGTCCTTTGAAGGATCCCCATCCAAACACCGCTCCATCTAATCTCAACTCTGCACCTGCCGTGTGACTGGCTTCTGTGTTCCTCTGTCTCTCTGTCTTTCCACCTGCCTGACCCTTCCGTAGTGAAAATGGAGCAGGCAGTCGGCATGCTCTTCCTAATACATAAAGCAGATAATGTCACATACATGCTCAGACCTGCTGCATGGTCTACCTCATAACAATCTGGTTTCTGCTGACCCTCTCACGCCTCTGTTTCCTCCCACTTTGCCCTTTGATCATAGGTTTTCTTGTTGCTCTTGGACAAACCAAGCTTGCCTCTGCCTTATATCACATTTAGATTGCCCTCAGTCTTCATGTAAGAGCACACATCTCTTTTCCTCTCCCTGCCCCCCACTTTCTCTCTCTCATTTCACTTAGGGAACCTTTTAGACACCACTGCCTCAAAGAGGGATTTTTATGGTCATCTTGGCACATGCTCTCTCTATGTCTGTCTCAGTCAATCTGTCTGTCTGTCTCTCTGCCTCTGTCTGTCTGTCTCTCTGCCTCTCTGTCTGTCTCTGTCTCTCTCTCTGCCTCCAGCCACCCTCTTTATTTTCTTTCTTTTAGCACTTATAGCTAGCACTTCTGTTCCCTAATTTTCTTTTCATTCTTTATCTATGGCACATTAGAACACACACAACTTAAAGACAAAGGCTGTTCATGTTTTATTCATTGCCTATCACCTGGTACACATACTTTTGAGCAAATAAATTATGTAACTGACGTGTCTCTATTCACAGTTTGCAAAGCTCAGAGAAACTATGCCTTCAAGAGATTCAGAGATAGTACTCCTCCTCCTACTTAACAAGGGCATAGCACAGGCATCACTTAGCTGCAGGAGAGTTTGATGACAACAAAGTAAGTTGGGTCTACATGGTGGCCCTGGTTCTTCACCACTCCTGTTCCCCTTTCTCTGTGGTTTTACTATTCCTCTCCTGTTGCCCTTTCTCTATGGTTTTACTATTCCTCTCCTGGAAGAAGCAGAGACCATGGAGGTTAGTGGATGGGACAAAAATAAAAGGGTTGAAAAGTATTTGCAGGAGTTGGTTTACGGTCTTAGGCCTGAAAGCACCTTGGGATGAGCATACTTGTAATAACTCTTGTCTGTCCTAGGGAGAGAAGCAAAGAGTCAAGACAGAGCTACTCCACCCTCAGCTGACAGGAGGTCAGCAGGAAACATGGGCAGGAAATGTGAAGTGTGAAGAAGACTCAGGGTGAGGGCTTCTGTATTCCTACCCATCCTAGAGCTTTTGGGAGAAACTATTTAGGGAAATCCTGTAGCAACAGGGGCCAGCACATCTATATGGGCAGAAATTCTGGAGTAGAACCCATCAAATATACCATGAGCCTGACCTGTGGGTATTGGCAGTTTTTCACGGGAAACATCAAGGATACGATAGAGACTCATGGATGTGTCCTAAATGAGAGCTGAGAGGACAACAGTAATGATAGAGATTAGGACAGATGCCCTGTGGGATGCAAAGTTCATCTATCCCAAGTCTTAGCCCCCAAGGCTAGTGGAGTATGTAAACATAAGAGAAGATGCAGAGTGCTGGGCTGGTGGCCAGAAGCTGCCAGGGTGTGGAAATTCAAGGACCAGTATGAATCCAGGTCCTCCCTATCAATCACATTATGTAAACATATAAGCTGTATGTTTTGGCTGTTTCCTTTGGCCTTTTATAGCCTGGCCACCCTCTTATAGAAAGAAAAAATGTGTGTGTGTGTGTGTGTGTGTGTGTGTTTTCCTCAGTTTGTAGAATACTTGCTTAGTATGGATGAAGCCCTGTGTTTGATCCCCAGCACCACATCCATGGTATATTCAGTACATGCCTGTAGTCCTATTACCCAGGAAGTGAAGGCAGGGAGATCAGAAGTTCAGAGTTACCTTGGAATATATAGGGAGTCTGAGGCAAGCCCAGGCTACATGGAATTGTATCATAATAAGAAGAAAAGAAGGACGGAAAAGTGAAGCAAGGAAAGGATAGAGCAAATGAAAAAAGTCATTAGAGAGAATGAATATTTGTGTCTGAGAAAGAACAGTTCAAGCAGGAAGGCATGTTTAAATGATGAAGTCAGAGTCACCTTTAAGTCAGATTGCATGGCCAGTAGCTTGTTTGTGATCCTGGAATATCAGCTCATTACAGGCACAAAGGACACTGCAGCATTTTCCCCGCACAGCCAAGTTATTTTGCACATAGTAGTGATAGATGTAAGCACATTACGTTCCCCTTTGGATCCAAAGACCATGGGCCAGTATTCATTTGCATGCTCTTCAACTTTGGGAGTATGTTAGGTATGAATGAAAGGCAAGGCTGTAGTGCTCCTGGAAGCAGTACTGTATCCTGAGGAGGGGTTTAAGTCATGACCAAGACCCATGGTGCCTCAGCAGAGACCCATGGGGACATGATTTGTACCACTTCCCAGGGATCTTCCTGGGACCATACTCAAGTAACCCACAATGGTGAGAGCAAGCGAACGAGTCCTCCCTCCCTTCTTCCCTTCTTTTCTCCCTCCCTCCCTTCCTCCCCCCACCTCTCATATTTTTCCATTTCCCTACTTGAATTTTGTGGGTTCATCTCCCATATTGGCTTGGCTTCTTACATAGTTCAACCTAACTCTCAAGGTTCCTCCCAAGAGAACTCAGAAAGTGACTTGCTATCACACAATTTATCAACGCACACTGGGTTACATTTTAGAGCAGAGGTGAGCACTGCTGATAAATGGGCTCCTGTCCTGGTAGGACTGAACTGGGACTATGCAGGCAGACCAGGGCATAGGCTTCCACTTACAAGGGTAACATTGCTCTCTGCTTCTGTATCCTTTGCTTCATCACATCTTCATTTTGACTATTTTTGGATGAAATTTGTGGCTCCTCACATGGATGACTGACATAAGCAGCCCTCTGTCTACATGTCCCTTTGCAATGCAGCCATGCTGGTACACTACTGGCTACATGGCCATGCCAGTGCACAATTGGCAGTGTGGCCATGCCAGTACACAATTGAGCCATGCAGTTTGCTCCCTTTTGCTAGAATCTATACTGGATGTTAGCTTTTGACTAAAATCCAAAAGCAAAAGCGATGTGTGCCACTTTTGAGACTCTAATGTAAACACCAAGTTTCTATTAGATCAGAAACCTCTATACAAAAAACACTGTGGCTCAGGACACCTGCCAGTCTGGATCCTGAGAGTTTCAGACTGGGTTCAGTGGTGTTGGTGGGACAGTGGTGTGTGTACAGTGTCAAATGTTTGCTTTTGTTTTCAGAACCAAGGGTAAGTCTGGTCAGAAACATCCTGGATTCTGTTTGACTTTTAAATTAAGTTTTCCTTGTAGTTGCCTTGTGGATGGGCCTAGTGCTGTTTGTATGCTAATTCTGCTCTTCTGAGAGGGGTTTAATCCCAGAGGCAGGCAGATTTCTGAGTTCAAGGCCAGACTGGTCTACAAAGTGAGTTCCAGGACAGCCAGAGCTACAGAGAAACCCTGTCTCCAAAATCAAAAAAAAAAAAAAAAAGAAGTGAGTCATACTTAGGTAACTTCTTATGAACTAATCACTGGGCAAGTAGGCGGGAATTCTAGATTGGAGAGAGGAAGAGAGGAAGCAGGAGAGAGTTAGATCTTTCTGGTCTGGGATAGCCTGAGGACAAGATGTAGCTAAGAAAGTCTTGTGGTTTCAATGGCAGATCCACCAGGATTTATATTTATTTAGATTTAATAAGGCTAACAAGATTAGGATTTTAGTTGCTGCACTCAGTTATCTTCATTTCTGAGCTAAGTTTATGTTGTGTTTTCCTTTACTTGGTGGCTCCTCTGGGTTCAAGAGAGAAAGTTATTGCCGAAAAGCCCGGGTTTGCCTGAGATATGTCACAAAGGCTGTGGGGGATTTGAAGTACGGGGTTGGCATGGTAACAAACTGCCAGTGGGAACCTAGTGAGTTGGGTGGAGAGATTGTGGAGTTCTGAGTCAGACTCCACTAGATAAAAACAGGTCTGCCATTGCCCACCAGTACATGGTCAGCCAGGCAGCCAGAGCAGAGAGTTGTTGGCACAAGTATGGTTCTTTTTTTAAAAATATTTTCTGCAACATTGCCTCTTTTCCTTTTCCTTTTCCTTTTCCTTTTCCTTTTTGTGACAGTTACATTCATTACATGACCCCAGGTAAGGTTATGACTCACAACTTAAGAAACTGGGTTTTAGAGCATCAAGGTTTTAGTTTTTACTACCTAGCTGAAGCCAAAGCAGAGCAATCATCAGTCAGCCCATAGAATGAGAGAGGGATTGGGGGAGGGGAGGAGGAGGGAGAGGGGGAGAGGGAGAGAGAGAAAGAGGAGGGTAGGGAGAGAGAGAAAGAAAGAGAGAGAGAACCAGCTAACTGGCATGGATTCTTTTGAGTCAGAGTTTTGGGTGATTTACACAACAAGAAAGTAATAAAAAACTTCCTCTTCCTGCCCCCCAATGTGGTAGTCTAAATGAGAATGCTCCCAATTCCCCATCGGCTCATATGCTTAAATGTTTGGTTGTTTTCAGTTAGTGGAACAGTCTGGGAAGGAGTAGAAGAGAAGGTGTGGCCCTGTTGGAAGCAGTTCATCACTGTGGGTGGGCCTTGAGGTTTTAACAGCTACGGTTGGCCCAGTATCACTCTTTTTCTGCATCCTGTGTGCTGTGTAGGATGTAAGCTCTCAGCTACTTCTCCAGCACCTCCATGCCTGCCTGCCTTTCTGTCTCCGTACTCCCTGCCATGATGGTCATGGACTAACCCACTGAAACTACAAGTGAACTCCTAATTCAATGCTTCTTTTTATAAGATGCCTTGATGACGTCTCTTCATAGCCACCGGGCAGGGGCTAAGACACCATTCAATTCTTCTTCTTTTTTCTAAATGATTCTAACTTATCACTCATGTCTGTGTTTATAGATCAGTTCTCTGAGGTTCACATACTGTCTCTTATGCCTGAACTGAATCGAGTGCCTGTCCTGGATGCTCTCAGAGAACCCTGTCGTATGGCTTGAGGTCAGCATGAGTGATACCATCTTCACTCAGAACGTCTATGATTGCCTCAGAGTTCCCTAGGGCATCTTTTCCTACCCAGGCCAAACTGCTGGAATGGCACATGGGGCTATTCAAATGGACCTTGGCCCCAGGAATGTTTATAATGTTCTGATACGAGCTGGCAATATGCCATGTTCATTCTAGCTTAGATAATGTCACTTTGACCTAGCTAACATATATATATTTCTTGTGATCCAAGGTACAAGAATCTACTGAGTCTTATTCCTGCCCTGACTGTGTAGTGCACAGGTCAGCAAGAATGCAGCCCCGTCCCCAGGACTGCACACCGCACTCTTGGCTCTCCTCTTGGTTTCAGAATACCATGGTGCTGATCCTCTCAAACTGTGACCAGACTATGTTGGACTTAGACTTCATCTTCCCCTAGACTTGCCACTTGCCCTTCTAATTGTCTAATCTTTTCCTCTATTCCAGCCAAAACCTGAGCCCCGCAAAGATAGGAACTGTGGGAGATTTGGACAGCATTGAAATCTCCAGTGACTTACCCAGTGCCTCACACTAGACATGATAAATACATATTTATTTAATTAGATGGATTAGAAATAACTAATATATATTATTGACATAATAAGGGGTGTCCTAGTTAGGGTTTTATTGCTGTGAAGAAACACCATGACCAAAAAGCAACTTGGAGAGGAAAGGATTTATTTGGTTTACATTTTCAGATCACAGTCCATCATTGGAGGATGTCAGGACAGGAACTCAAGCAGGTCTGGAACCTGGAGACAGGAGCTGATGCAGAAGTCATGGAGGGTGCTGCTTACTGGCTTGCTTGCCCTGGCTTGCTCAGACTGCCTTCTTATAGAAGTCAGGACTACCTTATCAGTGATGGTACCACTCATGATATGCTGGGCCCTCCCCCATTGATCACTAACTGAAGAGAAAATACCATACAGCTGGATTTCATGGAGGCATTTCCTCAACTGAGGCTCCTTTCTCTGAGAAAACTCTAGCTTGTGTCAGGTTGATATGCAAAACCAGCCTGTACATGGGGCATATACTGTGCAGTCTGTTAAATGTTATTATTCTAAGCAATGACATGGCTGTTGCTAGTTTACACAAGAGGAAACAGATAAACAAGATGAGAAATAGAAGTAGCTCACTAATGTCACATAGTTGGGAAATGGAAATGTTAGAACCTGAAGTATAAGTGTGAAGAAGCAAAGTCTCTTCTTTATGGCAATCTTTGTGTGCCAATCAGGGCAGGCTAGGTGGTGCCACAGTAACAAATAGTTCTGTAGTCATTGTGGGTTACAAAGCAAAGGTTATTTATTTACTTATTCTCATGGTATATAATTCATCTGAGTAAACAGAGTTCTCTCTTCATTGTGGTCATAGGACCTGGGTGGGTGGAACAACCACTGTCTGAGGTTTATTAGTCATCATGCCAGAGTGATAAAGAAACAAAGATTTAGAGGGTCTTGTATCTGCAATGGGATGTTCTATCATGGAAATGATAAATGCTTTTTTCAGTTTATAACTCCTTGGTCAGAAATATCTAATTAGCTGTCTAATGCTTACCCCAGCTATGATTAATGGATGGAGAATTAAGTATGTTATTCCTGCTGTGTGAGGTATTGCCAAAGATCTAGAAAGTTTAGAAAACCCCAGAATATGAGGGTTTCTTATCAGAAGGTAGCAATGGGATTGTCACATTTGTAGTGTGGATTACAGTAGAAACCACACGATACTTACCAGGAAACACATCTCCTATCAGAGTGGCTTTGGATTGTACAGTAGTTGGGCAAATGTTAGAATCTGGGACCAGTCTCACTTATAAACTATGTTACATTCTGATTAGACATTTATCTTAGATTTTGCCACCCCAGATCCTGCTACTGGTCAATAATGGTCAGTAAAGCAGGGGTTACTTTAAATGATTAGTTGGTTTCTTCCCAAATGTGGCCTCTCAGATGCACACAGAGGCCGTGTTGTCCTTTTTAATAGAATAGACCCACTTCATTGTGATTCTATGTGAGCCTGAGTCACAATGGCACAAGGTGATCACTTGAAACGTTAAGAAAAAGGCTAATCACTCTCTAAAATGAAAATGAATACTGCCACCCTGAGCATACTGGTTGTCTGTTCAGTAGCAGGATTTATGGTGATATGATGCTCAGTATGCCGACTCTACATTCACACCTGTGATATACTCAGACCACAGATGATATTAAGTGACCCTGAATATAGTTAACATCTCAGAGCTCAGACAGATATTACATTTCTCTCTCTTTCACAAAAGCATTCCCACCATACACCTTGAAGTTTCAAAGGCATGTAGGCTTCATCTAGTTAGGATTTACTCACTCCAGAAAGCTCCTTAGTGTAGGGAACACATTTCCATTGATACCGTTTTGAATACTCTCTGGCATGCATACTATCTCAAAATAGAGGTTGCTCATTTGTGAACCTCGTTTGTGAAGCTGCTCATTGTGAGGGGGAAGCCATTCCACTGACAGAGATGGTATTTCTCCCTTCAAGCTTGGAGCTTGTCTGCTCCAGCCAGTTCAGGAGACCCCAGACAACTAATTCTTCAGCTTGCCTGAAGTTATAACTCTTTATGGATAAATATTCCCAGGACTTTTGATTGTTCTTTTATGGGTGTGTATCTACCTGGTCTTCTCAGAAGACTAATATCATGACATCGCTAAATTGCTCTGTATTAGATATTTAAGTATCAGTTACCATGGAATGCCCCTTACATCAAACCACCCACCTGAGTTTTTCTTTGACCGGGAATCTCTGATCTCCTTTAGTGGTATTTTTTTCTAACTGCAGGGATTAAGTTTAATCTCTATTAAATTTTACTTTATTATTCATATCCCATCTTTCTACCTTGTTAAGATACAAGGGTATCATCATCCTGCACATTAGATCATCCCTCTCAGGTATGTGCTGTGATTAAACACTCACAAGGTTGATAGAACTACTGGGAATGGAGAACAGACACAGGACCTTCCCCGTGCCTCTCGGGTTTCAAATTATATTTGCTGAGAGACAACTTGCTGAGAATAAACAGACTCATAAAATCTAGGACATCACTCAGGTATTAAATAATGGGTTTCTATTTGTGAGCCTTTGCTAGTTGCTGGGAACTTGACTTCAGGCTAGAAAGACTCAGGATTACAGGAGCAGCCTTGCTAAAATTCTAAGGCAGTGATCTCACTTTTGTCTCCGTTCTCTTTGTGAAGCTCACGTTATCCTTGATGAGGCCTCTCTGTCTATCCTTCAGACATGTCCTTTCTCAGGCAGTGCTCATTAAAGGGCTCAGTGGGAAGCCACATTATTTATTTAGATCTGGCTCCTTCTCCATTTATGGGATCGCTTTCTGATTAGCAGTTGACCTAGTAAAGCAATAACTGCATAGCCTGGGTCCCTAGGGATTGTTGAATCTTTAGAGAGCATGAGATATCTGTTGGGAGCCCAACCCATCTTTTTAGAAGAATATTTACATATTGAGAAAATGCAAATAGCTTGTTTCTCACTAAACTATATGCTGTGTTCAAAGGGGGAATTTAGAACCACTGCCCCCCCCCCCAGTCCTGCTTGTCCTAAGCCATCAAACATTTAAGGATTTGAGGAAAGCAGCCAACCACCCATCTGCCCTTGTTTAGACACTGTGACTTCTTTGCTTCTAGCCACAAAATTGTGTCAGTGTGTTATCAGCCAGCAGAGCCTATAAGTCATGGGCCAAGCATCATGCTTTTCCATCACCAGCTTCCTATAGATTAGCTGTGTCATTTTCAGCCAGTCAATCTCAACTGATGGTGAATTGGCCATCCTGGGGACTTGTGGTAATGTCTGGAGCCTTTTCTGATTGTCACAGTCTAAGGGTGCCATTGTATTTAGTGAGTGGGGCTGGTGAGGTTGCAGTGGTCTGGGGAGGTCTTGGGAGGAATGGAGAGAGTCCTATACACATATTACATGACAAGATGGCTACACAGAGCCAGCATCCAACAGTGGTAATACTTGCACTATTTGTGCATCAAGCATTGTGTTGGATAAGCTCTCTCTCAAATGTTGCCAGATTAATATTGAAAGGATAGTTCACTTACTCCACAAATAGTCTTTAAGTACTTTCTTATATGTTGGGCTGGGTACTTTTGATAAATCGTCCCCTCAACCCTAATCCTCAGGGAAATAACAATCCAGAGGCATATGAGTTTTCCTTGATGCATTTGAAGAATTCCAGGCTTTGAGAGGTTAAAGTCACAAAGTACTAGAATGAGAGAACTGGGATGTTATTTTTCACAGACAGGCCTGACTTCGAGTCTAACCAGCTCTGCTGGATTCCTAAGTCTGCATTCTTGTTCATTTATTGTCAGACCTCTGACTAAAACAAAGCAGTAGAACAAAGGACAAGGCTGCAAAGCAGGTCAGGATTGCAGAAGTCATCTCTGTACTGACCTTCCCATGTGTCACCACATGCTATGTCAACCATGTTCTTTCTGATTCTTTTCTCAGGATTCTTTATTAGTTCAACATTCATTCAGTGTTGCTCCTGTCTTGATCCACAGGGATCTCATTGATTGGTGAGGATGAGAGCCACTTTCTGATGGGCTCACTTCAAACGAGATAGGGCATTCCGGGTGGTATGACTTCATACCCGCTGTGCACACGTCAGATGAGTAAGCCTCAGTCTTGTGTGTTAGAGGGGATAATAATAATTGTTTCATTGGATTATGATGGCATTATGAGTAAATGTCTCCTCTCCATCTTGCTCATGTATACAGCATGCTATGTCACAAAATTTCTGTCTTCTATTCTTGTTTTATAAAATTATGATAAAATAGTTCAAATACAGAAACTACTAGATCAATCAGGACAATGTAGTTAGACTATATTTGACCAGCAAGTTGTTTTTAGGACACATTGGACCAAAGAGTAGCTATTTAACTATTTGTTCATATTGTGCAAAAGTCTGAGGCCTAACAGACAATAAATTGTAGCCCTCATTCTTGTCTCCAGTCTACATTTGCTATCAACAACCTTTTCTACTGGCCTTTCCTGCTTGGGTTCTATATACTGACCTGATGGCCTAACTGTCCCACTGAGCAACAGGATGGATACGTTCCTGATTCTAAAGAAAGGTCTTTGCTACTTTCTGGCATGTCATAGGAGCCTCAACTCCTGTTGCTCTACCTTAGCTTTGCATTTTCCCATCAACTCTTGCTGTCTTTTTTTTTTTTTTTTTCTTCTCTCCTTTCCAAGTCCGGGTTACCTGTCCCAGAGACCACAGCAGCAGTTGTCAAGATCTGTCTTCATGTCTGCCTGCCTGGCTTCAAGTTTGGTTCTGCTACTTGTCGCCCAGGTGGCTATGGGCAGCTACTTTACAGATTTGTGCCATCTGTGAAGGGAGATAATAATCTCAACACCCTCCTAGAATTGTGATGAAGGTCCAGGGGTTAATATAGCTGAAGTGTTTAAAACGGAGTCTATATGAGAGTCCATGTAAATGTCCATTACCATTTTTATTACTTGTTCAGTCTCCTGTTTGTTCCTCATATTCTGTGACCATGCAGCCATATTTTGGTCAGTGCTCTCTGACTGATGTAACCAAGTCTCCATAATGAAGCTAACCAAGTCTTTCAACTTGTAAGAGGTGTGAGCTATTCTGCCTTTCAAGTGAAGGCTCTTTAGAATCCAGGAAGCCTCCAGAAGCTTCCAGCCTTGTGGTCTCAGTTTACCCAGTAGTTTTGGGAGTCTCATTAAGTAAACAGTCAAGTGAGAGACCTCGCTGGCTTGACTCTAGACTGCTCTTCTCAAGTGGGTAGTGATGAGCCAGTCCGCCTCCATCTTAGCTTTCAAGGCCATCTTATTGTGAGGACAAACTAGGTTCATTCCTGTTTATGTTTAAGCCTCTGTTTCTCAAGGATTGGGCTATACTCCACCTGTAACCTTAACTACAAATGATTCTATATTTCCTATTCCTAGAAATGTCAACCTTGCCTTTGTTTCAAAATGTTACTATGGTCCCCTGTTGTCATGACCATCTATTGTCATGACTACCTTGCAATTATGTTTTTGTTTCATAAACTTGTAATGACATCTTGCAACCCTACCTTTGTTTCAAAGGTTGTTATGACTGCTTCATTTTGACCACCTTGCTGTGTTCTGCTTCTGTAACCTCACCTATTTTGCAACCTAAACCCCCCATTTGGAAATCTACCCTTGAGCTATAAAAACCTTGTCTTTCTCATACCCAATGCTGACCTCTTGAATGCCACTGTAGGGACCTCTCTAGCCCTGCCTTAGGGGAAGGCAGCACATGTCCATGAATTAAAAAAGCATGCTTTAGTTAATTGCTTGCTTCAATTATTTTGGCCATGATGATTTGGGTCAGTGGTCTTTCTCCTCTCATCTTCGGGATTAACAGGAGNTCACCTTGGTCAAGATAGATTAAGTTGTATCTTATAGATGACTTGCCTAGCTCAAGTTGGTTGATGCTCAATTTTGGTGTTATGGGTCTTCACCAGGCAACATTCTGTCATCACGAGGTCCCAGACTGCACCCACAGATCACACTATCAAGGACATTTTTGGAACATGAATTCCATGAAGAGCTATGAAAGACAGTACAGACATGCAGGCTACTGATCACTTCACTTCTCTGAACCTCTGACTTCCTTCCCTCATATCCTGGAATACCGTTATGAAAACCCCTAAACCTTATCTCAGGGTTCTTTTTCCTCATGTCTAGCTATCTCGTGAGTAAATTCAATTTTGGAGAAACTTTTGACCTCACAAATCGGCATACTGATCAATGGGCAAAGTAGCCTGGTGAAATAACATTTAACAGTGCCCTTTGGACAGAGTGACCTCTCTCCCAGCCTATAAGATACCACTGTGAACTGAAGTTCCCAGAAAAAAAAGCCAAAACTATGTCAAATATTTTAAAGGCCAATTGACCGATGAGAACTTTGTTACTTGAAACAGTTGGAATACTGTAGACCCAGAACCGAGTTATCTGGGCTATTATCTCTAGTCCTCTTAATAATTATTCATAGTCTATCTAGCATATTTTTACTCATATAGGAGGTCGGAATATATTAACAGACAGTACTTTCTTCCACCAACCCCAAATCTAGGAATATCATTAGATAAAACCAATAGCAGACTTCCTCTGCCTCACTGTCACCTGTCAGCTTGATGTCTCACCAGTGTGTTTTGATTTATGGCATGTCCTGTGGTTACGAAGGCTTATTTAATGATGTCTACATTGGAAATGCTATTTGGGGCAATCTGAACCATGGTCCCTGGCTATGGTCACCCCTATGGGTCTCAGGACAAGCGATCTCTTGTCCTCTCTGAGATGTGGGCTGTGCTTCCTGCTGTCACAGACATCTACTCACGACACGTTGGCTTCATGTGAAACACTAAAAATATGCATGGGCAATAGCACCTGCCTTTTATTCTGGATGACTCCCATTTCTTACATGAGAGAGAAGGACAAGGGTGATTATAAATTCAGCACTCTACCTGATGACCTTCTAATCTGCAAATGCCATTGGATGAGTTTCTTGGGAGTGACTCATAGGGAAGAAGTTAAATGTTGTACATAGGCAGAGGCTTCCATAAACCAAAGAACAAATTTTACATAGGGGAGCTGGGAGATGCTCACTGACTCTTGCTTTATACCACATACCATGTAATGCTAGTTCCATTTCAGGCACTGCCTGAGATGCCTCTGTCCTAGTTAAAATTCCCATCAAAGCTGTGATTAGCAGCCGCAATGTATCGCATGAGCAATACCCCAAAGAGGATCTTATAATACTCCTGTGAGACACCGTCAACAACCACATAGGTTTCCTTGTACAAAGATGCTCAGGGTTGACCTTACTGAGAGAGAGCTATAGTTTAAAAACGCAAATTCACACTACCTTGTATAAGACTTGTGTCAGGGGCATTCATAGCTCTCGCACTCACACCTGAAGAACCAAAGGCTTACCTATAACTTTTCCAAGGAAGAGCGACTTGGGAGAATTGAAGAGTGTATCAGAGGAGCTGGGTAGATGGTAACCCACAGCAGGATAATGGTCAAGCTGCAGGAAAAACACAAGGCATAGTATTAGAATGTCACCATCCCAGGATTGATGATGTCCCTCTTTGAACCCTGGTTTCTGGAAACAACAGCACAGGATTTAAAGTCCACCCTGAGGAAAAGGAAAGCTGTCTCTTCCTTTGAAAACAGTTTGATGAGTGCAGACCCTTCCCGAGCTGAGTGATTTGCTGGCTGGATTAGGACCCACACTCATTTCCATAGAGTAACACCTGCCTGATTGGATCTCCAGTTCTGTCCTCTGAGCTACACAGTGCTGTCTATATAATTACGGGTTTCAAGGGATTCTCTCACTGAACTGATGCTATCTGCTTACAGAGGAATGCTGACCCTCAGATGCCCTCCACCCTATGGCCGACTTGCTTTCACAAGGAGATGAATTTTCTGCCATAGTTAGCATTCCTAGAGGTTGAGGGTTGGAGTGGGGGTGGGGGTCACCTTGGTTAATGGCACATGACCTCTGGCAGAATTTGTTCTTCCCAAGTGGAAGAGAGGAAAGTCCTCAAAAGTGACTTGGAGCAACACATGTTTCTGGCCACATTCCCCAGGTACACGTGCAAACAGTGGTGTCACAGCTTCATAGACCATGATGAATCCCTGTGTCCCCACATGACATCTTCTCCTGGCTTTTAAAGACAGTTATGGTCTCCTGGTACTTCCCCAGCTGTGAGCTCTTAGAACTTTCTAGGGTTTTCTGTGACTCGCTCTTTTTTTTTTTTTTTTTTTTTTTNTTTTTTTTTTTTTTTTTTTTTTTTAAAACTCTTCTCTCATACATTACATCCTGCACAGCAGGCCTCTCAGGGCTATCAATGGAACACGGCACAACAAGTTACAATAAGGTTAGACACAAACCCTCTTAGCAAGGCTGGACAGGCAACCCAGCAGGAGGGATGGAGAGAAAATACGGAAAGAGATGTCTGGAGTTGTGTGTGTGTGTGTGTGTGTGTGTGTGTATGTGAATGTGGAAAATAAGTGCAGAGAAACTCCCTGGAATCTACCAAGGATGACCCCAGAGACGACTCCTAGTAATGGGGGATACTGAGCCGGACACACTCTTTCTTTGGAAGAACCTTCCATTCCAGCTCAGGGGGGTGGGACAGGCAGGTAAGAAGTCAGGTTCAGCCTCCCTGCCTGAGCACATGGGAACCTCTGGCTTGTCTGAAGAGCGCACTACCCTGGAAACTGGCACGCCCCATTCACAATCGGCCACCACGGACCTTATTACTCTTTGCTTGGAACCTTCCCTGTGACTTGGATCGTCGGAACAGCAGGGCTAAGTGTTAAAGAGTCTACATATTTCCGGAAAATTTGAGAATCTGACCTCTAGGGAAACGGTACTGTTAAATTTCTTTGTACATTGAAAAACTGTACTAAAATATATCACTAACAAACACTTAATCTATTCAGAGAAATTTTTGCTCATTTTAAGCTAGAAATGCCTTGGGAAAGAGCTACTTCGTTTCTGCAGCTAAGTATCAGTGGCCAGTTTTGGCGCCCTCTGATGGCACACATGGGTAACTGCGGCAATCCCTTGTTAAGCTTCATTTTTTTAAAAGCCAGGATTAAAAAAAAATTCTTTTAATTTAATATACATAGAGTGGGTTTCACTCAATTTTTCTTATATTTTGCCAATGCTTTAAAACTGGATAAAACAATATATATCCATCACAGAAAAATCATAATGTAAACATACTGGAAAAATGGCATAATTAATGAAAATTATATTTTTTTCATTTATTTAAAAATGAGTAGAAACCAACTAATAGCATTTTATTTTATGTGTATGGGTGTTTTGCCTGCATGCATGTCTGTGTGCCATGTGCATTTATTGTCCACAGAGGAGGGCATCGGGCATCGGATACATTAGGGATGAAGTCAGAGGATTGTGAACTGTCATGTGGGTACTGGGAATTGAACCTGGGTCGTCTGAAAAACCAGCCAGTGCTCTTGGTCACTGAGCCATCTCTCCAGTCCTGCCCTGCCTTCTTTTAACTTCACAGTGTATTGTAAACCTTTTTCTCTGTCTATAGTAAATGTATAATTGAATCACTTGTCAGTTTCTGGATAATTATCATTCAGTTTTTCGATATATATCACAACATACTAATGTTTATATGCATGCTCTATAGAGCAAGTAAGTCCAGCCTTTAAAAATATCAAATTTTAGTGTTTAGAGTCTGGGGAGATGGCTCAATAAAACATTTACCACACAAGCATGAGGGTTTTCAGTAGCTTGTAAAAACCAGGCATTTTAATGCACCAGTGACAGAGATAGGAGGATCCCTGAAGGTCTCTGACCAGCCAACCAGTGAGCTCCAGGTTCAGCAAGAGACCTATTGTGGATGGTGCTGTTCTTGTGAACCAATCACCTAATGAATAAAGCCAATCACTGGGCGAGTAGGTGGGACTTCCGGGTTGGAGAGGAAGAGAGGAAGCAAGAGCGAGTTAGGGCCCTTTTGGACCGGGACATCGGAGGGGTAAGATGTAGCTGCTAGAGTTTCCCCGGGTCACGGCAGAGTCAGGTTTTACTAAGGCTGACAAGATTAGGTTTAGTGGTTACACCCATAGACTGAGTTGCCATTGTTTCCGAACTAAGTCTGTGTTGCGGTTTCCTTTAGGCAGCGGCTCAGCTGGGTTCAAGAGAGAGGTACAGCGGCAAAGCGTGGGTTTGCCAGATGTGCACCACAAAGGTTGTGGGGGGGGGGTTTGAAGCACGAGGTTGGCATGGTAGTGACCCGACAGTGGGAACCTAGCAAGCTGGGCGGAGACGTTTCAGGAGCTCCAGGCCAGAGAGACTCCATGAGATAAAGTAGGTCGGCCTTTGCGGGCCAGTGCATGGCCAGCCAGGCTGCCAGGGCAGAGGCACAACCGTGGGAGCATGCCGGATCTACTTTTTAGATATTTCCCTCAAAAAAAAAAGGATGGAGAGTGATGGAGGAACCTATGTCAATTTTTGGTGTTTGGCCTCATTCATGTAGAGTGGCCACACACACACACACACACACACACACACACACAGAGAGAGAGAGAGAGAGAGAGAGAGAGAAAGAGAGAGAGAGAAATATAATATGTGCACAAAGGGTCTATACCAGTGCTCCTTTCAAAGCCATGGTCATAGAAGTGAAGTTAGTCCCAAGATACCTTCTCACTGCACACCATGGAACCCCCTCTTCTCAGCTGTTTCTAGGGGTTCAGACTAGATGGGCTTGACTTTCATGAGAGTCATTTTATAGCACTTGTACTGAGCTCAAGGCTAAACAAAACCCTGCCTTTATCAGTATCTATGAAGCCAGTAGCTTGAATAAAGGTGCTAAGATTCACATTTTTTTTTAAATGAAATTTTATTCCCTCTGCTTNGAAACAATAATGGCTCCCTCAAAAGTTTTGGTTTAGTCAACTAATGGTTACCTCTCTAGGCAGTGGTTCTCAGCCTCTGGGTCATGACCTCTTTGGGGTGGCATATCAGATATTCTGCATACCAGATATTTACATTATAATTCATAACAGTAGTAGGATTACAGTTAGGAAGTAGCAACAGGACAGCTCCGTGGATAGGGGTCACCACAAGATAAGGAGCTGCATTAAAGTGTTGCAAAATTAGGAAGGTTGAGGACCACATATCTAAAGATATAATAAAACTATATCTAGTTTTAATTCATTAATAAAGTAATATTTTATTTAAATGGCCAGGTAGGGTGACATACCTGGAGTCCTAGAATCCGAAGCAGAGGACTGTTGTGATTATGAGATACATGGTGAGTTTTGGATTACAGTGTGAGAGTCTTCAAAACAAACAATAGCTACAACAAAAGGGACAGACATCTAAGGGCAATACTAAATCATTCTAGTTCACATTATCTCCTCTGTTAGGGAAGTGGTTAAGAACAGGTAAAATTTGGCAAATGGTGACCTTTAACAGTCACNGAGTTAAGCTGGAAGGTAGGAGGAAGTTCTTTAATGGAGACCAGCAGAAGGCACGCTGGGAGAGGAAAGAACTCTTCCCACTTCTCCCCACCGGGGGTGTGAAGCCCCCTACTTCACACTCCTGCTTTCTCCCCGTCTCTGCTCTCACACCCTCCGCCCTGCTCCATGACTGGGAGGGAAGCTGGCGTAGATGGGCCGGCACAGAACTGGGGAAGAGGCGCTGCTGTGGCAGGACAGAAGGGAAGTGGCAGCTCTTTTGTTTGTTTGTTTTACGAGACAGGGTTTCTCTGTATAGCCCTGGCTATCCTGGAACTCACTCGGTAGACCAGGCTGGCCTCGAACTCAGAAATCCGCCTGCCTCTGCCTCCCGAGTGCTGGGATTAAAGGCCTGCGCCACCAGGCCCGGCGTGGCAGCTCTTGTGTACCTCTTCACAGTATCTCTTGCTGATGGTTTGCCGCAAGACCGTGGTGTCCCTATCCAAGCAGGAAGAACTTCTCAGTGGAACAATGTCACACCAGGTTTCCTCATGGCNGTGGATGGATGGCAGAGACCGTGCTGGAATTACCCCAGGACAGAGATATGGTGGGCAGATGGTGACCCCAGAGACACCCACTGCCTAACTCTGCTGACCTGANCACGGCAAGAGGGACTGTGAAGGTGTATGGAAGAGGCGGGGAGATGATTTTGAACTATCTACAGCGATCTCAGGGAATCACAGGAGCCCATGTGGGCGGGAGGCGGAGTGAAGAGAAAGCACTCTTGACATTAAAGAGAGCACCAGGAACGAAGTGGTTCCGAAGTGTTGAGGGATGAGGCAGCTTTTGGAAGCTGAACAAGAAAAGGGAACTAGTTTTCTTTTTTCTTTTCCTTTTTCTTTTTCTTTCTTTCTTTCTTTCTTTCTTTCTTTCTTTCTTTCTTTCTTTCTTTCTTTCTTTCTTTTTTTTTGGTTTTTCTACTATGTCTTTCAGAAGATAGAGTAGATGTAGGGATGTAGGGGCACATCCTTCCAGAAGGTGGCGCCTTTGAGCCCTTTGCTTCAGCCTTTCACACAGATGCCAGACTACATACAGACTACAAGACTATGTGNCTTTAAATCTATAAATCTGCGTTGTACAGTGTAGTAAGGAGTTAAGTTCAAGTTCGTAAAAGACCCTGTGCAACCCCAAACCCAAGCAAATATTCCCTTCCCCAAGCAATCTTGTCCAGTAGCAACTCTGTCCCGCGGCAACTTACTCTCCAGGCCCAGGTGGCAATCTTAAGGAAGAAAGTTTTATCCCTAGCATTCAGCATTTGGAAACCCTCCGCATCTGTTCTCCCTGGGATATGCTTTCTCAGCTTCGGGGTGTCTAAATATTATAAACTCCCTTTACCAGAGTTCCTCTTCATGTTTACACCCTGTGGATTCTGTTCTTCATTTGAACTCAGACTGCTGTGCCTTTATCCGGCAAGGAGTGATAAACCTAGTCTGGTAGAGAGGTTCTAGAGGGCTTTACTAGGAGTGGGGTGTTGTACTAGCAGAGAAAACCAAGAGCAAGTGTTAAGCAAACCCAAGTCTTTGTGCTAAGCTCTTCTTGTACGGTTTTATTTAACAGATGTGGAATAGTGAGGTTTTCACTCCCCTGGTATTACTTTGAAAAGTCTAGTATTGCCAAGAGGGGCGGGATTGGCTTTCTTAGCCAGTTATGTCTGGCTATAGAGGCGGCCGAGCAGCTGCGGGCACTGTCTGACTTAAGATTTCCAGTGCTGTGGTAAAACCCCAAAGCCATAAGCAACTTGGGGAGGAAGGGGATTATTTCAACCTAGATGTCCACATCATAGTCCATCTTCAGGACTAGAGCTCAAGCAGGGCTGGAACCTGGAAGTGGGAGCTGAGGTAGAGGCCATGGAGGAGTGCTGCTTNCTGGAGAGCTCCTTATGCCTTGTTCATCCTGCTTTCTTACA
>NC_034591.1:65940867-65944664 GCF_900095145.1 Mus pahari | reverse complement strand
AATTCTTAGAATTAAATCAGAGATATTGAGTGTAGAACANACCATCTATTCATCCATATAATTATTCACCCATTTGTTTGCTTTTTATTTACTAGAGACGTGGTCTCTTGTATCCTAGGTTGGGCTTGAACTTACTACGTAGTTGAGGATAACTCCTGCTTGTTTAGTGTTGGTCCCTGGGCTGAGCAGGCAGAGAGGAAACAGTTCCTGGTGGCGGAGCCCTTGAGTTACCACCAGATCTCTAGACAGCTGTGTCTTTTTCTTTTTCTGTTTCTCTCTCTCGCTCTCTCTCTGTGTGTGTGTGTGTGTGTGATCTCTAGACAGCTGTGTCTTTTTCTTTTTCTGAAGCCTTATTTGTCTGTCTCTGATCCATGGGAAATGGGCTTATAATTTAATGGGTGTTCATATAAGAATTAAAAGAATCTTTGGCTGAACCATGTTGTTCTGCTAGTGTATGTGTGCATGTGTGTGTGTGTGTGTGTGTGTGTGTGTCTGTGTTTGTGTCTGTGTGTCTGTGTGTGTGTGTGTGTGTGTGTGTGTGTGTGTGTGAAGCTATGGATACTCCAGTTCTACCTTTAGAACTTTTGTTCTTTGAGGGAGAGTTATATGAATGATCCCATTGACTGAAGCACTGTAGACTGTCAAGGCCATCAGGTTGGAGTGAGGAAGCCTGGCTCTGAAGACAACAAGAAAGAGATCAGACGCTCCTCCTAGGTCGTTGTATCTTCATGCCTTGGTCTATTTCTCACTGCCCTGGGAAATCTGAGCTCAACACGAACAGCTCCTGGAACCACATAGCTGAGAACCTTGTGTCCTTCACTGTATGGCAACTTCTGACCAGCTACTAGTCTCAGATGCAATGGGAAGTCACTATATCTTCTATTTAGACTTGGTTTGGGCCTTAAGTTGCCCCTGAGTCCTGCTGACTTAGAGAATACTTAAGGAGAAGAAAGAGGATTAAAAGTTCTTTCATCTGTAACAGAACCTTTGTGTGTGATAGGGTTGGCAATGAGGTTGATCAGGCAGCTGCTTGAATGTGTGACCNGGTGTTTGTCTCATGCAGGGAAAACTCACTGAACATTGCAGCTAGCCACAGGTGGACAAGCCAGGAGAGAGCGGATAACCCTTGGGGGCTAGAAAGGAGAGGGACAGCATTCTAGAGTCAGGGAAGGTGTGAGACTGTCTCCCCCTTCTCCCTGTCTGTGTGGACTGGGCTCCTCTTAGTCCTTCACATGCGCCATGATTTCTCAAATATACTTCCAGCATGCTGCAAATTCATTAGTGCTCTTTCTGATTATTATATTAATTAAATGAGGCCAGAGGTGGCCAGGGTCATAGTAGACTGTCCAGCTCCTGATCATGCATTTCTAAGGATGAAAACGTGGCAAAGGGGTGCTTTCTTCAAATCCAAGTCAGAGGGTTATAAAAATGCAAGAAGTCAGCCAGCCAGCCAGTTAGTCAGTCAGTCAGTCAGTCAGTCAGTCCTCCGAAGGCTATGCTTCGATTGCTATAACACCATTCTGAAGCAACCTCATCCCTTCTCTAGAGTCATGGGCAGAACTTTATGCCTTCTTTTTC
The DNA here is from genome assembly GCF_900095145.1 of Mus pahari. Taxonomy (NCBI): domain Eukaryota; kingdom Metazoa; phylum Chordata; class Mammalia; order Rodentia; family Muridae; genus Mus; species Mus pahari. The sequence goes on along the minus strand of NC_034591.1, from coordinate 65,943,086 downwards.
TCTTTATGATGATCATTAGGAGGCTCCTGAAAACCAGCCCTTGATGTCCAGTGTGAAGAAGAAGGGACAGTTGGGAGAGGAGTTAGGGATATCCTCATTTTTGCCACTGAGCATCTGTGTGATGTCAACCAGTCACGAAGCCTTCCTAGGCTTTAGCTTCCTCATTTGCAGAGTGAAGAGGAAGATGGANCGATGCTTCTGTGCATCTCAGGAGCAGAANGCTCCTAGGCTCCTGGATGGCTTTGAGCAGACTTCTGCTGAGACCCAGCTCTGGGTTGTCACCTAAATTGTGACCTTTCAGGACNNNAGCACTGCAGCCANCCANCAGTGGATAGAGGGTGGNAAGAGGAGTCTACCCCGCGGCTGCTGTCCTGCAACTCACGGATCCAGGCTGTGCNGTGTGCTCCGAATGATCTCAGGAACTTTGATCCCAGCACTAGGGCTGAAGAAAATGCTTCTAACAAGGTCAGGTTCAACCAGGGGGGTTTTAAAGCAGGAAGGGACCTGAGGGACGTATAGTTCATCACCTTTTAATGACTGTAAAGCAGGAGTTGGTGTCCTGGGGGACATTAGCAGTCTGACCAGGTCCCAGACTGGAAGTGGTCATGTGGCTTTTGGCTTATAACCAAAGTCAGGAAGGACATTCTTTTCCATGAGACTGAAGACTCCTGGGACGTGGAGACTTTCAGCGGCAGCTCTTTCTTTGCTGTTTGTGTGCATGATTTCTCTTTCAGAGATGCCAGGAGGCTTCATGTACGGCTTGATAAGCNANTTTAGAATGAGAGGAATCATAAACGCTCNCTATTGTCACTATGCCATCATTATTATGGTAATGCAATCAGTAAAATATATCTGCCCCTTAAGGTCTAATGTAATTGGACTCTGCTGAATTGATGCAATTAAAAGAATTAGGGAACCCATTAGGTGATTTATGTTTTCTATAAAAAATTTCTCAAAATAGCAAAAAAGAAAAAGATTAGGCTTCACCCATGGCTTTGCTTTCTCTAGTCTAACACTCCACCTACTGGAGAAACACTACATATTATTTAAGGCTCCAGATAGTTTAAAAACTAAGAAGACTCTAGCATCAACAAATCTGTACAATTAAAAAAAAAAAAAGTATCCATAAATGAGAGGAGAAATTCTTACTTTATAGTTGATTTTAGTAGCATTTTTAATAGCATCAGCTTCAAAGACATGTGTAGCCTGAACGGACCAAACATGACATAATTGCAAAGAATTTAGTCAGAAAAAAAATAATGAATGCTTTTAGGTTTGTGTCTTTGTGCAAAAATTCAGATGCTGCTTACAGAGTTTGAAGCAATGATGTCTGGACCAGTGTCTAGTATATTTAATATTTCCTTCTTAGAACTTAAATTCACTTAAATAGCTACTGACTGAAGTCATCATACATAAGAAGCATTTTAGACAATGACTGACATAAGCATCAATGAATTAATTTCTGTCCAGTTTTCCCTGAGGAGCTCTAGGAAAAACCCATTTTGATGATTTGAGAATAAAAACAAATGCATGAGGGTAAGGAAACTAAAGGAATAAAAACTAAAACCAGGTGGCGTGGCTTATGAAAACTGGTACTAGTAGGTATACCATGGTATCATATGAGGCTCCAGCTCAGTTGTCCTTTTATTACATGATGAGAATGAAGAATTCCAGACAAGGAAGCTTGGGAGAGACAGTTCAGACTGTAAGAATAACCGGTGCCTTTTTCTATCTACTCTTTCTTTATATTCTAGTTCCCTTTCTGTTGCTGGGATAGAGCAATCTGTCCAAAAGTGACTGAGGGGAGGAAAGGGTTTATTTTAGCTCACAGTTGCAGTCCATATTCAGAGAAGTCAGGGCAGGTACTTAAGCAGGAAGTCAAAGCAAAAATCATGAGAATTGTTGCTTTCTGGCTTACTCTCTGGCTCATGCTCAGCTAGTTTTCTTATACAGGCTAGGCTCAGCTGACGAGGAATGGTACCACCCACAGTGGGCTGGACATTTCTACATCAATCATCAATCTCTCAAACATGACTATAGGCTACTCTGATCTACATAATTCCTCAGCTGAGACTGCCTCAGATGACTCTAAGATGTCAAGTTGATAGTTAAAGCTAACTAGGACCCTTCATCTCTATAGTTTTTGCCTAGCACAGTTTCCAGGGAGGGTGTTGAAGTGTAGTTCCCAAGTAAACCCCTGGGTGAGGTCCTTCTGGGAG
>NC_034591.1:65925053-65937016 GCF_900095145.1 Mus pahari | reverse complement strand
ACACCACGCAGGGTGCAGAGGAGTGAGTGCCATAGGCTATCCTGACTGCTAGGGGGCTGCAGGCTGCTCGTAGGAAGAGANAGACTCTGACACACTCCATGTGCTTCCTGACACTCTGTCCCACACAGCCTTTCAACAAACCACATGGAATCCTCATGCAGCTACGCAGGCTTTCCATGGTTGGTTTTAATTTCTTTTTCTATTTTTCTGTCAATCACCGTATAAACTGTGCCAGGAGTTAAGCTGGTGATGCCAATAAGAACACTGCCAACTGGGTTAAAATGCCTGGACTATTTTTGGGAAACCCAGCTCATGAATCAATGAGGGAAGAGTCAACTTGTCTTTGCCCCAAATAGTGGAAGAGGCCTGAGTGGCATGGAGAAGGAGGTGATAGCTGATGGAGACACACACACACACACACACACACACACATACACAGGAAGTCAGAGAGAGACAGATATAGAGAAAGACAGACAGACACAGAGAGCGAGAGAGAGAGAGAGAGAGAGAGAAAGAGAAAGAGAAAGAGAGAGAAAGAGAGTTATACTAGCTTGTCAAGGTTTGAAGGGCTGTGGGACATTTCTCAAGAGGGACACACAAAAGTCCTAGTGACTATTTAATATGTGACACTGAGTTATTGAATAATTGATATGCTGTNTCCCTTCCATAAACCCTGAAATCCAGAGAATGCTCTAGGCCACTGTATGTAGCTCTGTCCCACAGATGGTACTAAGTTTTACACTGGGCAAATATGTTGTGGGTTAGACTGGTTCTTTTCCATTCTGAGGGAATCACTCACCTGCTTTGGGTCAAGAGAAAGCTCCCTAGAATAGAAGTTCTGACAGAACCTGGAGAGAGGGCCATCTTTCCAGGGAGTCAGGTGAGGAGGTATCAGTTTTTCTTCTCTGATCAAATATGTGAGTGGAGAGTTGAGCTCTCAGCCTGATTTCTGGGAGACAGACAAGGGCTGGAGNCTGGTTCCTACTGTGAGGTCAAGGCCTCACTACATCATGTGNATGTAGTTTAAGCCCCAGATCACTCAGAACACAAAGGCTTAGAGTAGCTTCTCTGGCTTGTAATGTTCTGCGTATTGTCTTGTGTAAATGTGCAGGGAGAATAGCTTTGTATGCGGGACCCTTTGTCTTTCTCTTTGTCTGGTCTTTGTTACATACAATTCATACTTCAGCAAAATCAAATAAAGAAAATGATTCAAGCTGACTCAAAATACCAAGCATNAATTTCTTGTCCCAGGAGTTTCACTGAAAAGGAAAGCAAAGACACAGAGAAGAGAGAATGTTTTGTTTTATCATGGAATAAACTTCAACGTGTTTGCTTGATGGTAGGGTTAAGATGGAGAATTGCTCTAACAGTGTCCATGAGTAAGAGNTGGGTTTATTGGAAGAGTGGACACTTACATTTCTTACACTCCTTGTGTCCTTGCGTTCACCTAAATGAATGCCTTTAGCTTTATGATTAGAAAAACCACCACACTTGGTTCCATATTAGGGTTGAACCCAGGGTCTCACGCTTGCTAGGCAAAAGCTTTACCATCAAACTAACATTTCCAGCACTTCTTTAAATACTGGGACAGTCTCACTAAGCTGCTCAATGTGGATTCCAATTCAAAGTGGGTCCTTCTGCCTCAGCCTCCCTAGTAGAGTAGCCTGATTACGTGCATGTTCCCCAGATACAAATGATTTATTTCTAGTAGTAGTAATGTAAGAAAGAACTGACTAGTTATGGATGTAGCCAATAGACTCTTCTGGTAATTCTTCTGAGTATATTCCATGACAAGAGTTTGCAATATATACTGTTGTTTTCAAGGAAGGACTTGAAGANGTTTGTGATCCTCTTGATTCTTATAAACAGGAAAGGGTGTAGGAGAGGGTTATAGCATGCCAAAGATGGGGAACCTGTGGCACAGAGGGGTTTATGTCCAACCTAAATCTACTGAGTCCATGGGGTCACTGGTTGATATTTAGTCTCNTACATTACTATTGGTAGATATAGAGAGTAAGATGCCAAATTCAGTGTGGTTAGGAGGGGGATTTTCCTGTCTTCTATGAGCCCTTTCCCAGAGTCTTAACTTGTGTTTGTTATTCTTGAAGAACAAAAGTGCACTTTCTACCATTAACATTCCCTTGACCCAGTGAGCTAATGGCTTCCTTAAGCAAATGGTGTTCATCGATTAGTGAGTCTTCTCCAGATGATGATTTTTTAAATACAGGAGAGAAGCTGGAGCACAGTAAGTCTGATCAGGCCAAAGTTCAGGGCTACGTGGTTCCAAATCTATCTAACGAAACAGCATCGCTTCGTCGTTGGCAGGTCTCCTAGGTTTATGGGTTTGCTCTAACTGTGATGGTGAAATGCTTCTCATATGTGGGATGTTTTAAGTAAAGCCAACCGGGTGTTCTTACTGTATTGATCTTTTTTAAATATACTGCCTTCAGNATTTAAATGAGTTTGAGTTTGTTTCTTTAATGGTCTTTCAATAAAGCTTAAGTTGACCTGGTTCCTTTTGCAATCCCCACAAATGAACTCATTTGATGTGGCTGAAAAGGTTACATTTCTATTGATTTTAACTGTAATATAGTTAAAGTCCTTGATGTTAAAAAGAAACCAACTCAGCAAACGCATTCAGTGTGGTGGCTCTATATGTGTTATTTTGCTGGTGGGTTTTGGCAGCGAGCATTTGGCTGGAGTAAAAGAATGGTCACCACCAGAGGACTGAGAACCACGTGTCCTTCAGGTGTTCCATATAAGAGGGCAGAGAATGGAAGCAGACTATAAAACCTTAATGTTGGAGCCTCCCAGACCTGCAGCCACCGCTCTTCACCACCTGGGGTGATCTCTGCCAGGCTGGCTCTTTGTTTATACCTGCCACTGTTCCCCCATCGCCTCTGGGCAGACTCTACTCCCTGCTGAGAGGTGCCTAGATCCTACAGAGACAGCATCTCCTGAAGACCCGCCTACCTGTTTGTTCCTGAACTACAGCCTCAAGATTGGGGAAGGGTTTTTCCCATGACATATAAACCGGGTACCTCATTAAACTTTGGGCTTCGATCAGAACACCTTTTGTCCTGGCCCGTTTCTCTCGCCATCTTTTCCCTTTCAGCCCAGCCCTGCCTTTCAGGACGGACCGGACTGGAGTGAGTTTTACTGCTGGCAGAAACTCACACCTTAATGCCATTTCCTCCAGGAAGATTCCTCAGCTTGAATGTTCTACAGCCTCACTAAACAGTGCCACTAGATTGTAACCAGTCCTTTGCTACTTTGTGGATTCTTCTTTCTTCCACCCTTCTCAACCCCCTTTCTTCCACCTTTTCAAGCTCCTAACACTGGATAGGAAAGAAAAAAAGGATAGAAGGGAAAGGAAAGAGCTTTATGAATAAAGTCAGGGGTCAGAAAGTGGGTGATATTACTGTTAGACTACTTCTTGCTGATTAGGGCCAAATTATAGTCAGCTGCTGCAGAGCAGGCCTATATCCCCACACCTGGGATTAAGAATATTTTATAATATTGTTATAATATTTCTGTGTTTTTAAAACTCTAATATTGTCACTATACTCGATACGGTAAATGCTCAAGTATCTGAGCCTGAGGGGATCCGTTTCACTTGATTCACACCCCAGAAGTTCACCTCCTCCTCCTCCTCTCCAACTATCAGCATCTACTGTATTTATTTAACACACATTATTTCAATACATGTGCATAATGACTGACCCACTTTTACAGCTGAAGAAACAGATGCTGAAATGACATTGGCTAAGCTGTGGAGGTGGGCAGCCCAGAGGNGGAAGCTTCCCCCATCGCAGGGGCAGGCTAGCACAGTGTTCTCACCGGAGACGTGGGTAGTCTGGGGAATCGTGCGAAGCACACACTGTCTCTGGCTTGTGTTTTCACTCTATGCCCTTTTATTCACTTTGGAATTTGTGTGACCCTGCCTCCTTTGCAGCCTCCTCTGGGCAGCTGGAGAAGTCTGTAGTGCAGGCATTGGGGGATGTAGACCCCTGTGGGTTATTTGAAAGCTACCCCATTGTGTGTTGTGAGGTTCAGCTCCGGGAGGGGTTAAATACAGATGTAGAGGCAGAAGCCACAGGGTTGACAATCTGGAACCTAAAGGTTTTCTCATAGGGATTTGGAGACCAGTTGCTAGAGAGAGCAAACTAAATCTACAGTCTCTCTTTATGGGGTAACGTCTGCTGGTAGCTCTGGGGGATGGCATGCTTGAATGTCATGACAAATGCTTATTTAATCATTTCCTTCAGGACTCTACTTCCTTTGTGGTGTCATTCATATATATATATGACATCTGGTTGCAGTAGGACTAAGCACATCTTCTCCCACTGAGGACCAACCAGGCAATCCAGGTAGGGGGGAAGGGGTTCCGATGGCAGGCAACTGAGTCAGAGACAGCCCCTGCTTTGCTTGTTAGGAGACTCACATGAAGACCAAGCTGAATATCTGTTACAAATGTGTGGGGACTCTAGGTCTAGCACCTGCCTGCTCTTTGGTTGGTGGTTCAGTCTCTGTGAGCTCCCATGGGCCCAGGTGAGTTGACTCTAGGTCTCCTTGTGGTGTCCTTGACACCTCTGCGATCGCTCAATTCTATACCCCACTTGTCCACAAGGCTCTCCGAGCTCCACCTGATATTTGGCTGTGGACAGTCAGAGCATACCCTCTTCCCTTCTACCCAGAAAGGCTTTTTAAAGCGACCACTTCCTTTGGTATCCTCATTAGATTTCCTCATTTTACAGGAGCAATTCTTTTAGTTTGTGCAATGAGGCCTGGGAAAGAATGTGACTTGAATACACCATGGAAATCAGAAAGAATCCACATGCCTGCCGCTGAGCCAAACTCACAGTGGGTACACTGGATCCATTATTTACGAGCTGGAGCCATTCATTTAATTAGTCACCTAGCAAATACGTCTTACGAGTTTCCTGTCTCCAGGGCACTTACGGAGCAGACAGAGTCGTGTCCTTTAGATACAATTGAAAGCCTCTGTCTCTGTCACACCTCAGCACCGGCGTGGCATTTTACACCATAATCAAACAGCCGCACAGCTACGGATCAGACGGACATTTGGAAGACCACAGCAAGCAGTTTTCCTTTCTCTGGGCTCAGTGATTATGGTTAATGACCAGCAGAGGGCATTTTAACACAAGCTCAGGATCTGCTCCAGGCTCTTTGTCCATCAAAATCCTCCCTCTCCTAACAGATCTCTGCCTCCTGGAGTGTTAGGGCAGCTTGCAACCCTTCAGAACCTGGGACCGCATGTTGAGATACATTTACTTTTTAGAGAGAAGATGAATTTATGTGAGATGGGAACCCGCTTTCAGTTACCTGTGCATAAGAAACAACCATTCTCTGCCTATTGTACTAAAAAAGAAGTAGCCTGGAGAATGACAGACTTTGGGAGTGATTTGAGCACACAGCAGATGAATATAACAATGTAATGTCTCACAGACTGGACTTGTGTTTTCGTGCTGGACAATACAGGAGACCAGGAGCCTTATCTTCTTTCTTGAGGGATGATTTATGCACTTTATGTGCTTTGAGGAAAAATAAAAAGGAAACCCCTAACCTTGGGTTTAGAAGCTTTGACTGTGTCCTAGAGAAGGAAAGAGAACTGACATCATGTCAGACCTCAACCTGGATCAGAAATTGCATGGCACCTGCCTTCCCCCTGAGCTGCAGGAAACGTAAAGGGAAATAACTATGTTGTTGTTTGTTGTTGTTTTTCTTTTCTGGAGTGTGGGAATGAAGGTCTTGCCTAGCCCCATAGTGCATGCAGGATTCACTTGCAGATGAATTTGTTTTAGAGAGGAAATGGAGAACTTGGAAGTGGTCATGTATTCGTCACGCATCTTCCTGTTTCAGATCCGTTGGGGATGATGGGGTTAGGACTTTCCTTTTTTCTTCTTTTCTTTGACATCCTTTTTATGAATGACAAGAACGTGTGTTGAAGCTGGCAGTAAGAGATATGTAAGACGGTGTGCTCCTTTATTCTCCATGGGAAACTTGTAAGGAGCAGCTCAAATGCTTCTGTGGGTCTCCTCTGTCTCCAGAGTGATTCGGTCCCTTCGAGGCACCGCATGTCTGCTTGGACTGGCACTTCCTTCCCGTCTGTGTGATTGATGATCTGCACGGCATGGCCCACAAAGGCAGCAGGCACTCTGCGGGATTGTGCTAGGTGTGGAGAGCATGCTTGATGGGTTGGACGGCAACCTTTTTCTTTTTTTTCTTTTTTTGAGACAGAGTCTAACTATATAGCTAGCCTGGAGTTCACTATGTAGACTAGGCTGGCTTCAGATCCACAGAGATCTATCTACCTTTGCCTCCTTGGTGCTGTTATATTTTGCCTTTAAGAAAGAAAAAGGACGGGGGTGGGGGTGGGGGAAGACAAAGAGACAGGAGGGTCAATGAAATGACTCGGTGGCTAAGATGTGTGCTGCTCTTACAGCGAGCCTGAGTTTAGATGTCAGCACCCACAGTGGGGGTATTACAACTGCATGTAGCTTAGGGGAGTTTACCTCTGGCTTCCACGGCACATGTACTCACATATTCATGCCCCTATAATATATAATTTAAATATTAATAAAAATAAATCTTTAATAAAACAAGAGGTTTAAAAAAAGAAAGCAAGACAGAAGGAAAGAGAAAGGAGGAGGCTGGAGAGTTGGCTTAGCTGGTAAAATGCATGTTGTGTAAGCATGAAAACCCAAGTTTGACTCCCCAGAACCCAAGTAAAGAGCCAGATGTGGTACACATCTGTAATCCCAGTGATGGCAAAGTAAAGGTGGCGGTTACTGGAGCTTACTGGCTAGTCATCCTATCGGCTCCAGGTTCAGTACTTGGAGAATGACACTCAACTACCAGCTCTAGCCTCCACATACATACACACACACACACACACATGTACATGTATACTCATACACAGTAACACATGCATGCACACTACCCCACCCCCCACCCCCCAGGAGAAAGAAATAAGGAACCTACTAGCATCCTGTTGGACTGCAGTAATTTTTGCACATACATTTTCATTACAAAACCTCATTAAAATAGGTGTCCTTGTTCTGATTTTATCAATAAGGAAACAGGGCTGTTACTGGCCAGAGTATACAGAGCTATAAAATGGGGCATCCTATTCATAAGGATTCCTTTTTATTTATATCTTAGCAACAATTTCTGGATTCAACAGTTACAACCTATCGGGGTCTCTGCGTAGCCTCCAACCATCCTGGAGGAAAACTCTGCCCTCTGTGCTATGTTCTTATCACCAGCTGAAATTGCTTATATCCTCTTCTGCCATATTTCTTTTCTATTATTTATGTGACAAAAGAAGACTAATATGCTAAAGCCTCCTTGAGAGGAGCATTAGGCAGAGTAAGTCTCCAATATCAGCAAGAAAGGCATACTGTGCACAAACATAATTTCTCTCGGGATATACACGTTTTTAAGGGTGAAGTATACTTTTGCCTGTTCCTTTGTGTGTTAGTTTCTTGCTTCACCAAGTCACTGCTGTGTATTAGACTTCATTTGTATGGAAAATACTCAGTATGTATTTGATGTCTTCAAGTTCATTTTGATTAAAGTTGGATTAATTTTTATTGTACTTTGAATCAGTAAGTGATCTTACAGAATGATATTGCTGGCCATCTTTATTTTACCCAAGTCAAAAAATAGTGTCTGTTGAGGCTGGAGAGTGGGCTCAGTGATTGTGAATGCTTACTGCTCTTGAAGAAGACCTATGTTTGTTTCCCAGCACCCCCAAGGAGGCTCACCCAGCTGTAAATCCAGTGGGTCAATGATCTCCTCTGACTTTAACAAGCTCATGAACACACATGATGCACATACAAACACTCAGACTCAGTCATGCACACACTCCTATACACATAAAACAAGTACATGTTTTAAAATGGGTTTGCTTAAAAATTTTTTAAACATGTGGTAGACTGTTAATAGAGAGGAGAAAGAGATAATCCAATCAGGTGTCCCCTGTGAAATTCTTAGTCATCATCATCATTGTTGGTAAATATGCCATCTAAATATTAGTTTTACTTTTGCTTCTGACATACTGTGGATTGAACCTAGGATTTCACTCATGTTAAGCAAACACTCCACCACTGATGTACAGCCCCAGTTCCCTCATATGGTTTTAAACAGAGAGAAATTTATTGCTCAGTGGAAGAGTCTTCAACCATTTTAGAACTTTTCTTCTTCATAAGAAGTTATCAGAGGCCCACACTGTACCTCTAGCAACTTCTCTGATACTGGCTGTTCACACCTATAGATGTAGTTGTGTTCTAGTTTACATCTACAATATGGTAGGAAGACACTGAAATCTTATTTATCCTTTTCTGGAGATACTTCAGCCAAATAAGCTACTTTCAATTTCAACTAAATAACGGCAGCTTCCCTAAATGCTCATCTAAAGGCCAAGCACCCACATCCTGGTCTAACCCCCAGGGAGACATCCCAAAAGCCAAAGGGGTCACAAGGTTTTGAATGTATCTCCCGAAAGAGCAGGCTTCTTCGGATAAACAGAAATAGAAGAAAAAATGAATTTAGATTCATAAGTACATCAACTTGGTGGTTGTTTCTAACTCAGGTGGGACCCCTCTCTTCTCTTTTCAGATGCCTTCTATGGAACCAAACCACTCTGGTGATTTAAGAAGCTAGTAAAATATTGACCTATGCTCTGCATAGAGTTAAATATAAGTTGGTGTTCCATTAAAGTGGAAAGCTAAGTAGTGAGGCACTTGCTGAGACTCCAGCAGAGAGCCTGCGAGTGGATAAAGTGCTCTGGGAAGGCGTCCTCGTCAGAGAGTTCAAATGGCTCATCATTATTCTCGCAATTGCCTCCCTTCTGTCAAGCATGCTTGTAGTGCACAAGCAAGGCTGCAAGTTTATCAGGCAGACTAGATGAAAACGAAATTAGCCGCAGGGAGGAAGCTAGAGTGAATGTAATTTCAAGAGCAAGGCCCTAGGCTAGCTAGGTCAACTTTCTTTATTTGTTCTGACATCCCTAAAAAGATTTAATGCTTCCGTTACAATGTTATTTTCTTTAATAAAGGCTTGAACAACTTCTGATATTAAAATTTCCAGGAGTGTTTATACCTATATGCCTTTTGGTATTCTTTATTGGCAGAGAGGTCATGGGTAATAAAGGTTCAGGTTCCTTGAATAATTCATCTGTGATTCAGTCTCTAATTTCAGTCTGGTTGTCTGCTATTGTATAGAGGATTTTAAGGTAGAAAGATGGGAGTGAGTCTCATGTCTATTTAAAGATATAACATTAACACTGAACCTTTTAGTTTTACTTGCTTATTAAGGTTAGGATTTTACAATCCTCAGGATGAGTTATTTATTTAGTGTTTTCTTCTATTTCATTAAATTATTTTCTATTTTTTTCTAGAATGACCCTGACTTAATTTGGTATGCTATAGATGAATATATTTTTTTCCCCACCAAATTGCAGCAGAGTATGTACCTTGCATCTTGCTGAGCGTGAACACTGCTCATGGTTTGTTTTAAAGGTTTGTAACATTAGTTTAATAAAGCCTAGATCATACTGAAAGTGCTTTACATTTCCTTTTGCCATTTAATAGTACCTTATTTAACTTGCTATGTCATTTTTTTCAAGTTGGCTTCCTATTGGACTATTAGAGGAAACGATAGGATCTGGCCAAAACAGCTGAATAAAGGTGAAGCAGAGCAGTACAAAGAATATAGAGCACAAAAAAGGAATGAAATCCTGTCATTTACAGTACAAGGCATGGGGATGGAGGACACTGTGTAAGGGAAACAGTCCAGAAACGCAAAGGGAAGGACTGTGTGTGCTCTCTAAGCTATGGAAGTAAAACACAAAAAACAGTTGGTCTGGGTATAAAACAGTGTTTGTCAGAGGTGGGGAGGAGTGAGGGGAGTGAGGTCAGATAAACAGAATCTGGATTTTATCAGTAAATAGCACATTAACACTATTATACTGATCCCTATTAACATGTACAATGAGCAACTGTTCATTAGAAATTAAAGACAGAGCTGAGAGGGTAGATCAGTGGATAGAGTTACCTTAGTACTCATGAGGTCCTTCGTCAATCCTACCCCCCACAAATAAAACCCCAAACCAAACCAAACCAAACCAAACCAAACCAAACCAAACCAAACCAAACCACCTTTTTAGAGGGATCTATGATTGAGGTTATATCTCTTAAATAGAGTTTACTGATTGCTAAAACAAAATCCACATGTAGCCCAATGTTTAATGAGGGCTTGGGAGTCAGTCATACTNGGGATTNAACCTTAATTAGAACACTTCTTACCTTTCTGTCTTTTCTCATCTGTAAAATGGGGGGTATTATATAGCTGTTTCCTCTGAGATTAAAACCTTCCTTGGAGGAAAGCTTGATAAGACACGGATGAAAGGGAAGGTGAGGCAGCAGGATCTTCTAAATCAATGCTTCAACCCTTTAGTACAGTTCACGTTATGGTGACCTCACAACCATAAAGTTATTTTGTTGCTATTGCATGTGTTTAGTTTTTGCTACTATTATGAATCATAAAATAAATATATGATATGCAAGATATATGATATGCAACCCCCAAAGTGGTTGTGTCCCACAGATTGAAAACTGCTGTTCTAAATGGAGGTAGAGCATTCATTCCATCATCCTACAGTCAAGCTCGGTAGCATCCGGGAGTAAATGACTCAGTGACTGTGGATATGCCCTGAAGTGGCTTATTCACTAGGACCACCCTTCTCTACTCACATAGAAGCAGTAAAGGCTACAGAGATGCTCTGAATGGGCTCAGACCAGCCAAACTTATTTAGGTGAACTTTGGTGGTATCTATACTTGGGTCTGTCGTCAACTCCCTAGCAGACTTTTGTTCAAATCTCCCTAAGAGTGGTGTCACACAACAGGGAGGAANGCATCTGCCTGCAGCATAGTAATATTATTTCCACAAAGTGAGGNCTGTGCAGCACCAAGAGAAGTACACACTGTGGTCAAGGGGTCCTCACAGCTAGAGACAGAACTGTTGCTCTTGGTGCCACTGAAACTATTGTTAGTCAGGATCTTTCAAATAAGGCTCANGTCCTGTTATTTTTACTACATTCTCAAGAAAATTCAAAGTAAAATCATGTTTGTTAGCACATCTAATGTCTCCTGAGCTGTGCCTCCAGAAGAGGTAAGGCACATGCACTCTGGCCTCCTAACGGGTATGCTCTCTCCGTGGTGCGAAGCTGGACTGACGCTGAAGCTGTTATCTTCTGGGTTGATGTCAGTACCCTCTCTGTGTGAACAAGGTGGTTAGTGCATGGTATGCAATGTCTCCACTGCTCTCCAAGGAGCTCCACAGAAACCTCACTCTAAGATTCTTCTTGGAGTACCTTTCAGAAGTTACTAAGACTTTCTAAGGTGAGCAAGCTTGTGATTCTTGCCTGCTCACAAGACTGTAAACAGGCAACTGGAAGAGGTGTCTGGTTGCTTGGACTCCAGGCAAGATCCTGTCTCTTGTGAACTCCAGGTGCTTCCTCATTTGTGGGATGTGGCTAACAGCACCTGTGATTTCCAACTCTGCAGGACAGAGCACCGATGGAGGAACATATTGAGGATGTAAGAAAATGTTTACACATTGCATAGCAGGATAACCAAGGCTTCCCCAGTATACAGAGATGTCCTTCTGGCTAAAGAGATCAATTGGAACTCTATATAACTGAGTATGTTCTACACGCAGAAAGTCTGAAGTAGTTTCCTCTTGCCTGTCATTGCATCATGTCAGTAAAAGTGACTCCCCCACAGTTCCTAACTGACAACTTTAACATTTTGACAAAGCTCTGCAAGTTTTGCCCAAGACCACTGATTTTATAGCATTATTATTCATTCATGACACTGGACTATATGATGCTACTAATTATAGTCAACATTTCTCCTATTTTTTTTTTTTTTTTTTT
>NC_034591.1:65920977-65924613 GCF_900095145.1 Mus pahari | reverse complement strand
ACAATATCAGGGACCCTTCAGCAGTATCTTGCCGGCATGAGCATGAGCATTAGTATCTAGGTTTGGTGGCTGATGATGGGATGGACTCCGAATGGGGACCTCTCTGGATAGTCCATCCCTTCTCCTATGTTTTAATGAATCTTCTTCAGCAGAGGAAGGTTTCCCTATTCATAGGATAGGAAGAGGGTTAGGATAACAAATATTTCCTCTCCAGTATCTTTGTTTAACATATTCCTTTATAGAGCACATAGTGTCCTACTGCTGTGGGAGAAAAAGTTTATTCTGGCACGCAGTTGCTGTTGCTCTCCCATTGGAAATATCCTTCCATGTCAATGTGTGCTTTTCCTTCAAGTCCTTGCAGTTAGAGCACTGAATGACTCTTTTACCCTGTAATTTAAGTTACATTCTCCATCTTTCTTTCTCTCTGTGTATATGTGTGTGTGTGTGTGTGTGTGTGTGTGTGTATGTGTGTAGCATATGTGGAAGTCAGAGGACACCTTGTGGGAGGTTCATTCTGAGGAATGAATTTAGGTCACCAGGCTTAGAGGCAAGCACCTTAACTGGATAATCNACCTTGTGGGCCTCTCACTATGATTTTTGAACATTAGAATCAACAAGCTTTTATCAGCTTATTATTACTAGTGGTGTCCTCCATTACTTACTGCCCAACTCTATGGAGTATAGAATGGTGTGAAGAAAATGTCTTTATAGTATTTTCATAAAACTGGCTTTGTAGTGGTGAGGCAGGTGGTGTAGGGTGGGGAGGAAGGGCTGGAAGGTGAAGCCAGGTATCATGTCTGCTCTTATAGCTTCTTGTTTGTGGTTTTAGCTACTTTCAGGTATCCAAGAATATCCAATGGAAAATTCCAGAAATAAATAACTTAAAAGTTCTTAATCACATACCATTCTGAGCAGTGTGATGAACTCTCATGCCATTTTATTCAGCCCCCCAACCCCAAGAAATTAACCATTCTTTTGTCCAGCATATCCATATTGCATAGATTATCTACTCCGCATTGTATGTTATCTACCTGTTAGACACTCAATGACTTGTTCTGTTTTTGGGTCATGTGTCTTGCTATTTCTATGCTTGTGATTAAGTGACCCTTATGTTGTGGCTCAATGTTTCCTCACAATTTCTGTACACTTCCTCTCACATCATGGTACCATGCAAACATTGTATCATTTCTTAATATCATAAGGGCAAGGACAACATATGATAGAACAAGCACATGTGCATTTTTCTTGTTCTTTGTGTGTGTGTGTGTGTGTGTGTGTGTTTTGAGACAGGGTTTCTGTGTGTAGCCATGGCTGTCCTGGAACTCTGGAACTCTTTCTGTAGACCTGTAGACCCGGCCGGCCTTAAACTCAGAGATCCAAGTGCCCCTGCTGTGCTGGGATTAAAGGAGTGAACCATCACACCCAGTAATTTTATTTTAATACATTGTTTCGGTTTATTTATTTGCTATCTGGTTCTTAACTTATAAATTAAACATTCTCTTAGGTGTACCTTGTAGCCATAAACACTTTACACAGAGCTCAGTATTTTATGTGGTTTCCAGCATCCACTCATGGTACTGGAGGATTTACCCTGGTGAGAAGACAGGATCATTTCATTCATTATTTTTTGTAAACTGTCTCTTCATATGGCAAGAAGTTGGCTCAAGCAAGAGAGTCATCCTATTGCCAAGGATGGGAAGGGCACGGGGCTGAGGGTACTGGCAAGTCCACAGAATAACACTCTCTACACACATTTTATTAGAATATATTATTAGAAATATAATAATATTATACTGTACAATATTATGAGTTGTTAGCTTCTTACTGTTACTAGTTTAAAAATTTAACTTTATTATAGGTGTATAATTGTAGGAAAAATAAGTGCACATAGTGTTCAGTTCTACTTGTAGTTTCAGGAGTCCTCACGTTTCTAGAAACAACAGGAGGGTCACTGNCTCACAGGTGTCTGATGGGAGACTCCCTAGNCAGGCAGTTGCAACTTTTGAATGAATTTGTTACAGAGATTAGCTTTGCTTTGTCCAGTTTGTGTCTTTTCTTGTATTGATAGAATTTAGCAAGCTATTTGCTGCTGTTTTCAAAGCCTCTTTCACTAGTTTGGGGATTCAAGTAAACACATAGCTTAATTAGCAATGAATGCAATTGTTTTAATGCAATTTGGTCGAGAAGCTAATAAGAACAGGTAAAAATGGTGATATTTATATTAAAAAATAGTATTCAGTGATTTTGGTGTAGGAGGCATTATAAGAACTTAAGTGCCTAGCTATTCCTTGTTCCCGAGGACCTAGAAATGCCTTTTAAGAAGGGCTATACTTTGCTCTTGGGGAATCTGTTAACTGATCCGTTCACTTCAGCTTGGCAGAGATGAGGGGGCTTTCCAGTTAGACAAAAGCCAGATGATACTACTAGNTCCATAAAAAGTGTGGATTCTGAGTGTCTGTGCCAGAGAATTTGTCCCTAATTTCTCTAATGTCTAACTTCCACCCAAAGTAAATATCAGTAATGGTTATTGGCAGTTAATGGTGTAGCTCACAGAGTTTACTCCTCTTCCTTAGCAACATAGAGTTATCATTGGATCAGGACCCCAGGAGCTGCTTCATCTCTGCTCTTGCCCACCTCATCCACCCATCATCACATCTCACCCGACTTTACAGAATTGTGTGCATAAAATTCCACCTTGGCTTGCACTTGACCTTCCTAAGCATATGCTACAGCAACAGCTTTGGAAAAAAGCATTTCCTGCTTCCACGATAAGGGGCAGTCTGCTGCATCTCTCAGGTTGCAAACAGGATGACACAGGGCTTTTCAGTATACATGCAATTAAAAAGGAATCTAAAGAAATATAGAAGAAGGTTAAAATTTGTAATGTTTGGATACTGAGTATACAAGTGTATGGTTTTTTTGCCTTTGTGTATTTTTGAATTCATTTCTAAGACCAATAATGAGAATGTCACTGAGAGTCTTACCAGGCAGAGGCAAATTGTGTGGTTATGTTTTTAGACATCTTCCTGTTAAATAATGGCAAGAGTACATGTGAACTTTGAAGCATGACAGGCTTAGTTAGATAATATCTAATGCTTCCCATTGCTTTCTATATTTGGGTTAGATCATAGACTCTGAGCATTAAATTAAATTAAAAAGCAGTATCTCTAAAATGGGAAGAATACTGGTATATATGGTAAGGACTGTGTTTTGATGAGACTTAAATGATAAAATGTGTGTAAATTGCTCGGCATAGAGCCAGGAACATAGGGACTACCTAAGTGCATGGGCACTCACCACAGTGTGTATGTGTGTATGTGTGTATGTGTGTATGTGTGTATGTGTGTATGTGTGTATGTGTGTATGTGTGTATGTGTGTGTGTGTGTGTGTGTATGTATGTATATGTGTGTATGTGTGTATGTGTGTGTGTGCATGCATGTGTGCACATGCATGTGTGTGTGATGTTGCATAAACTGACCATGTTTTGGGTAGTTTACTATGGCAGTAAATGTAATCCAGGAAATGAGAGGAGAATGCTGAGGAAAGAGTAGTTCAGTGCCCTAGAGGAGTTGTGCATTCCGTGCCAATGGCCTGTGGACTTCTGGCTACCAAGAAGATCAGGGTCAGATTTAGGA
>NC_034591.1:65914074-65920009 GCF_900095145.1 Mus pahari | reverse complement strand
TGGCACAGTAAGGCCTTTCTGCCTGAGAGAAAGTGTACTTCTGGAGTGATGAGTCTTGGAACTCACTTTCTGTGAGGAGGAATACTGTCTTTTCTTTCTCTACTACCTTTTAGCTTTTCTTCCATCTCCCCTCAGGGAGGGCAGGGCTGTTCTAATCACTGAAGGGCAACTGTGTTGTCCTATGATAGGGGACAGCCGGAGGCACGTCTTTCTAGCACCTATGGGTGCAATTCCTATGCACAATTTTTTCTTTGCTGTGAGAAATGCTTCTAACATCTGCCTTCCTCTTCTAAGTTCATGGCTCTTCCAGGTTTCTCATAGCCATCATGCCTCCCTGACTTTCACTGGAACTGTATTCTGTTCTGGGGGAGATTCCCCACCCCCTGCCCTAGCAGTAGGACTTGACTACAACTCATTTCTCATGTTCTTCTTTCCTACCATGGAACGAGCACTGGATCCAAGCCAGGCTCAAATAAATTCTCTGGAGGGTTAACATAAGAACCAAGAAAATAGGACCCTTTTTTTCTGGTAGAAAAATTGGGGAGGTATGAGGGCTTTACTGATTTTAACCTATAATATAATAGGTTAACCTATAACATATATAATATAATATAATATAATATGTGAAAGATGGCACATGGATTAACCTAGACCTCACTGAGAGGTGCAACAGCAGAGAGACGAGGAAGGATAGAGTAGATATGGCTAAGGAAAGGTGAGAAGAGAGAAAAGAGGAGAAAGGAGGGAGGAAAAAATAATTAGTGAGACCCAATGGCATTTCTATAATATAAATCTTCCTAATAGAATACTTAGTATTCTATTGCTGTGAAGAAACACCACTATCATAGCAATTCTTCAAAAGGAAAGCATTTAAATGTGGCTGGCTTACAGTTTTAGAGGTTCAGTCCTTTGTCATCATGGCCAGGAAGCATGGTAGCATGCACAAAGACATTGTGGTACAGAAAAAACTGAGAGTTCTATATTCAGATCCATAAGCATCAGGAAAAGAGCCACTGGGCCTGGCTGGAGATTCTGAAACCATAAAGTCCACCGCTAGTGACAC
The DNA here is from genome assembly GCF_900095145.1 of Mus pahari. Classification (NCBI taxonomy): domain Eukaryota; kingdom Metazoa; phylum Chordata; class Mammalia; order Rodentia; family Muridae; genus Mus; species Mus pahari. Next base: position 65,918,946 of record NC_034591.1, on the reverse strand, counting down.
ACTTCCTCCAACAAGGCCACACCTAATCTCTTTAAGTAGTGGTACTCCCTAATGACCAAGCATTCATATATTTGAGCCTTATGGGGGCCATTCCTATTTAAACTACCACACTGTTTTGGTTTTCTCTCTTAAGTTCTATAATTTTATAATATAGTCTAGAAACTGAGTTTTCTTTTCATTTACAGTCTAAAGAACCTAGAACAAGAGAACTGAACTCTGCCTACCATTTCAGTCTTCTGGTTTCCCTGTGTTTTCAGCTGCACAGACATGGCTGGCTCTCAGTGTCCCAGGAGCCTCAGGTTCTTACGCTGCCTGAGACTGTCCCTTCTTAGGCCAATCTCTAATTCACTGTGACAGTATTAGGCTAACTATAAACGTCTGGGGCATCGATTATTCTTCTTCGTACTGTTCTTATAGCTAGTTATTTAACCTTTTACAACTAAGATCTTGTAACAGAGAAATGGCAAGGTAAAGCACTTTCTTTTTAAAATTGTTTATTATATTTATCACTATTGTTGTTATTGTTATTGATTTTTTTCTTCAAGACAGGGTTTCTCTGTGTAGCCTTGGCTGTTCTGAGATTTGCTGCATATACCAGGTTGTCCTCAAACTCACAGATCTGCTTGCCTCTGACTCTCGAGTTTTGGGGTTAAAGGTATGTGCCGCCATCTCCTGGCTGTTTATTTTTTAAATTATATGTCTATATGTATATTTGAATGTGGGTTTGTGCACTTAAGTACCCAAGAAGGCCAAAAAAGGGCATTGGATCTCCTGGAGCTGTTACAGGTGGTTGTGAGCTATGTCATGCAGTTGCTGGTGTTAAAACTCAAGTCCCCTGCAAGAGCAATGAGTGACCTTAACCACTGAACCATTTCTCATCTAAAGATAAGTCATTTTCTTTAACAAATGTGGTGGATTGGATAGTTTAAAATAAGAGAAAATTTAAGTAAATGAATTATGTATGTATTTATGTATGTATGGTTACTGTTGGAGTCAGAGACAAGGGGCAGACAATGGCACCCTGTAGGCTGAGGGGCAGCAATAAACTGTGGTGGCAATAGAGGATCTGAGATGATGAGGTCAGACACGAGCTGAGGAAGCAGTGTTGTCTACTGTGTTCCTCCTCTCAAGGATGAAGGTAATGTGGGAAGATGGAGGGCTGACAGGAGATGCTTGTAGGTGATGCCCAGGGAGGTGTCTCTGAGAAACACTTGCAGCTACTTCCCCAAATCTCTTTCCAAGGATGCTTGAAACAGTTGTGTAGAGAACAGGATGGGCCAAGCTGGGAGCTGGCTGAGCATTGGATGCCCCTTGTGGTTCTCAGAGTGCCTTGAGGTGAGGCCTCTGTGACCTCACAGGGTAAATCCCCGCCCTAGTAACAGCAGAGTGCTTAGCCTGAGGACAACTCAGAGTCCAGCAAGGAGGGCTGGGATTCACACTGAGCACNTGTGTCTGCCCAGGCTTGGCCTGTTTTCTAGGATGGACTCCCTGAAATCCATCTCGTGAGTAGCTCACTCAGTGCGAGGCACTTCTTCATTGGGGTCTTAATTGGGGGGAGACAGAAATAGGGAGAGGAACTTGAAGTGTTTATAATTAAAGACATCTCACCCTAAGGAGAGCTAGAAACTGATCAGAAGTCTCACAGTAGTGGGAATGGCCACTCAAGACTGTAGGAAGAAGAACCCCTCACTCACCAGGAGGAGAGGCCTTGGAAAGAATATATATATAATCTGGTCCGGGACTTGAGCCCCCAGCCTAGGACAGGAAGGAGGGAACAGTGCTGTTGCCATGCCCACATTTGACCATCACTCATAGTTTGTCCAGGGAAGGAGGCAGAGCATCCCTGTCACTGGTGTCTGATCTTCCCTGGGGACTTCAGTCCCTGGCAGTAGCAATCTTTGCATGTGTACTCAGAGAGCTGCCACAATATGAGTCAGACATCAATGTCAGTATCACTGGAAGCACCGTGACAGCACCCTCCCCCCTCATTCTGTACTCAGACACATGTTTTCACTTTGTATGTGTGTTGTATGTGTGCTTATGTGTGTGTTCATGACTGCAGGTCCACATCCATGTGTGTGAAAGTGCATGAGGAGGACATGGAATGCTGCCACATATCTTGCTATAAATATACACATAGTTACAGGAGTCAGTGTAATTTATGTTCAGGCTTTAAGAGAAAGCACGGTCATTCCTCATGTTACATCTAGGCACATGTGAGGAAGCTGGAGAGAGGTGTGGTCAGGCCTATGTTACCTCATACAGTAGCCTGTTGCCATGGTTAAAGGCTGTGGTGTTGGTGTAAGGGAGCTCAGGGATGGGCTGGGATCTGGAAGGAACTGCAGGTGTGTTGGGCTTTATGTTGGAAGACATATATACAGATCTCCATGATGAAGTCCTGACTAAACCTCAGTGTGCTATACTGGGAGATAGGAGTGAGGAAGTGTATGAAGCATAATGTGATCCTTGAAGTGACCTTTAGCAGGACCTATGCTAGAGCAGTAGAAACAGTTGCAGTAAGTATCAGCAGGGTGTGTGTGTGTGTGTGTGTGTGTGTGTGTGTGTGCATGTGTGCGTGCATATGTGTGTGTATGTGTGCACATGTGCACACTAAAGAACTTGCCAAACAAGTACTCAGGGAGACAACACCTACAACTCACTAGAGAATAAGCCTAGGGAATGGTGACACCCAGCTTGTACCACATGAAAAGTCTCCAGGCTCCAGACCAGTGCAGGATNAAGCTCTGCTGTTGTGCCCTAAGCCAGGGACAGCTATCAGCTATGGCAGCCCATAGACTCCAGGGCAGGTAGGAGATGGTGCAGAGTCCTACAGTCTGGGCTTCTGAAGGGACTTTGCTTCTTCACAGTAATAATCTTGTCTTTTATGTCCAGGAGTTGTCTCCCAGCATGACCAAAAGCAGGTACTCAACAGGACATATCATTCCAGCANTCTACCTAACCCTGCACACTATACATAATTATATTTAAATTGTATGTTAGTGTGCATGGTCTGGGAGTTTATATACGGGAGTGCGTGTGCCTTCAGGTGTATAGGCAGGCAGGAAAGAGCAGGAGCAAGGACCCAAATGGCAGTGACAGGGGCTCCATGAAGTTCTTGAGGTGTTCCTTATTAACACAACAGGAGTTCTGTTAAGCCAGAACAGCAGTAAATACAAGGGTGCCTGCAGAATGGCATGCTATATATAGACTCAGGGACAAGACACCATACAGGTTCCAGGAAGAGAGGCCTCTGGAAGAAACTGTCAAGTCAGTACCTGCTTTTAAGACTCAAAGCTCACACTTATAAGTGATCAACTTCTTACATTGCCCCCTACGTCATTATGTCAGGGAACATATGTAAGGAAGTGATTTCCCAGCACCTTCTCTGTATCTTCTTTTAAACATGAACCTTCCTAGAAATCTTTATTTTCAACTCACAGGCCCTTCCCTGCATGGACACAGACATTGATATCACATCCTCTCTTCATCTACTTTTCATATTTATATTATGGGTGTTAATGTATTTGTGAATGAATCTGTGTACATTGTGTGTGTGTGTGTGTGTGTGTGTGTGTGTGTGTGTGTGTGTGTATAGAGGATCATGTCAGTTGTTTCTTTAGTGGTATTCTCAGAAGTCATCAACTACCATGATGTGGTCAGGGAGGAAAACTTCCTGAAATGCTGCTTTCTGGGAAATCCTACTACAAGCTGTGTTTACGGTGGTGAAGAGACAGGTTGGAGGACAAAATTTCAATCAATTTGATACCAGTCCAAAAGGCACCTGAGTGCCTGGACACCCTTTGAGCTTTCCCAGAGTGAGGCTTGGCTTCTGTGACCTCATATAAGGGGTCACTCATGGTTATGGGTGTGCCCTATTTCAGAGGGCAGCAGAGCCCATGATAGGAGAAGGTGGCAGAGATCCTTTCTAGGTAAGTCAGTGCAGAGACATCTTTGGGTAAAGACCTGATCTCACATCAGGACATGTACTTTACAGAGGGCTTTTTGTGAAAGGGGTGACTAAGGCACAGTCCAGTGTCTGAGGGTTTTTGATGGACAGGACAGATGTGGTAATAACAAGGACTAGAGGGATATCCTCACAGAGCATGGCCATGAACAACACATAGAGAGAAGACCCATCCCATATAGGAAATTGGGAAGATCTGTACAGCCTTCCATGCCTTAGCAAGACATCTGGAGGACTAAACTCTATTGTTTCTCCTGTGATATTCGATCGTGGGGCCTTGGTGAGACTCTCGTGGCTCTCATAATTTAGAAGCAACAATCTTTCCATATGAGTTCATGGGTATTCTCTACCACAAGCACGGACAGCTATGCAACAGGATGGGATTTCCCAGACAGCCTTTTATTAATCTTTCTATTTGTATAATGTATAATTTGTTTTACCTGGACTGTAAGCTATATGTGTCAATGTCTGAGCATGTTTCCCAGAGAATGGGCCAATGATGTTCTGAGTATATTTGAGATGCCAGAGAAGGATACTAAATATGTCTATCAATATCTGTCTCTCTTATCCCCAGGAATATTGACCATAGATCAAGGCTAACAACAAGTAGCTTTGGAAAAATATGAACTCAAAAGTATACTCTACGTAAACCCTAAAAAAGAATCAGATACCCTGACCCTGAAGATTTCTGGACCTAGATAAGTAGGACTGAAAAGAAAGAGGGCCAGCCAAACAAACCAGAAAAAAAAAGTGTGTGCCTTGGCCAAACTGTGACCTTGAAGGAGGTCAGGTCCAAAACAAGTATAGATGTGGGCCTGGGCCTATCCCTGACCCTTGAAGAGGCCTGGGCCAAAAGGAAGAAGTGATGTGGGCCTGGGCCTATCCCTGATATTGGAAGAGGCCTGGGC
>NC_034591.1:65904816-65912709 GCF_900095145.1 Mus pahari | reverse complement strand
CTTGAAGAGGCCCAGGCCAAAAGGAAGAAGTGATGTGGGCCTGGGCCTATCCCTGACCCTTGAAGAGGCCTGGGCCCAATGTATGAAGTAGTGTGGGCCTGGGCCTATCCCTGATATTGGAAGAGGCCTGGGCCAAAAGGAAGAAGAGATGTGGGCCTGGGCCTATCCCTGACCCTTGAAGAGGCCCGGGCCAAAAGGAAGAAGTGATGTGGGCCTGGGCCTATCCCTGATATTTGAAGAGGCCTGGGCCAAAAGGAAGAAGCGATGTGGCCCTGGGCCTATCCCTGACACTTGAAAAGGCCTGGGCCCAATGCAAGAAGTAGTGTGGGTCTGGGCCTATCCTTGACCCTTGAAGAGTCCTGGGCCCAATATAAGAAGCGATGTGGGCCTGGGCCTATCCCTGATCCTTGAAGAGGCCCAGGCAAAAGGAAGAAGTGATGTGGGCCTGGGCCCATCCCTGACCCTTGAAGAGGCCCGGGCCAAAAGGAAGAAGTGATGTGGGCCTGGGCCTATCCCTGACCCTTGAAGAGGCCTGGGCCAAAAGGAAGAAGTGATGTGGGCCTGGGCCTATCCTTGACCCTTGAAGAGGCCCGGGCCCAAAGCAAGAAGCAGCATGGGCCTGGGCCTATCCATGACCTTTGAAGAGGCCCGGGCCCAATATAAGAAGCGATCTGGGCCTGGACCTATGCCTGATATTTGAAGAGGCCTGGGCCAAAAGGAAGAAGTGATGTGGGCCTGGGCCTATCCCTCACCCTTGAAGAGGCCTGGGCCCAATGCAAGAAGCAGTGTGGGCCTGGGCCTATCCCTGACCCTTGAAGAGGCCTGGGCCCAATGCAAGAAGTGATGTGGGCCTGGGCCTATCCCTAACCCTTGAAGAGTCCTGGACCAAATGCAAGAAGCAATGTGGGCCTGGGTGTATCCCTGACCCTTGAAGAGGCCTGGTCCAAAAGCCAGAAGTGACATGGGACTCTGTCCTTTAACCTGAGGATTCTTGGCCCAAAGCAAGTATACATGTGGGCCTAGGCCAACCCCTGACCCTAAAGATGCACATATCCAAACAAGTAGACATGTGGGTGGCCTGGGACAACCTCTGACCCTGAAGAGTCCTGGGCAAAAACGAGAAGAAATGGGGCCTGGGCCTATTCTAATCCTCTAGATGCCCAGGTCCAAAGTAGAAGAGATGTAGGACTAGGCCCTGACATTTAAGAAGCCTGGACCCTAATCAAGCAGGGTATAATGATGTAGGCCATCCCTTCAAATAAAGAGGCATGGACCATGCTAAGAAAAAGAGTATTTCTAATCCAAACCCTGACTCTGAAGACAGACAGGTCATATAAAAAGAAAATGTGTAAAGGTCAGACCCTAAGCCTGATTATGTTTGGGCCCAAATGTAACACTGAAGTTATCTTGGCTTAACTTTTAACCAAGGAAGCCTTGACCCAAACAAAAATATGTGGTCTGGTCAAGCCTAAAATGAAACAGCATTGTAGTTAGTGTACCATGAAGTGATTGATTCAAGGTCTTAATTTCAATTGATGCTATGATTATTTATGCATCAATTCATCAATGAAGATACATCCTAGCTTCTTCAATAGTCTCAGACTCAATACTTCCTGTACTGTAATGACTGATAAAAGCTGACATCTTGATTACCTAATGTGTGGATCACACACATACTTCATTCAATCCAGGCTTCATCCTTAACACATGTGAGTAAGGATGACACCATCACCATAACTGGAACAAACCAAAGCCTCATTTGTGACCTCGGCCAATCCATACAATATATTTGGACTCACTGACAACCATTCCTGCACAGGTGACTGACATCAGATCATAGGTTGTGAACTCTCATCAATGATAATCTGGAAGCTCCTTGTGTACCACTATGGTTTGTGGACTGCATCTAGCACTCTTCCAAAAGAGGCAACACTCTCATATCAGGTGTGTTAAGACCACACCATTGCTTTCAAGTGGTCACACATGAACATAAGGAGACACCTTGGAATCAAAGGTGTGGGAGTCCCACTCAGAAATCATCTGTGCCAAGGTCTTTCTAGATGAGGCCCTTCAGAGATCAAGGAGAAGCTGACCTCAAGTGTGACCTGAGCCATACTCAATACTCCAGGAAGGTTGGACACAGCTTAACCACAAGGAGAGCTGGTCTGATGAGTGTGATGATGGCAAAAGCCAAAAAGTGAAATCAGTGGGATCCTGGCAGCTTCTTGACTACAGGGTACCCTGGGTCCAGCTTAAATTCAAGAGTGTGTGGGTTACACCCTTTCCCTTTATGATCCTGGACAATCCTCACTACAAGGAAGCCAGGACCACACCAAGGTCTTGTAGTCTTACTTATTCTTTAGCAGGAATTTCATGCTCTAACATTGTGTATATAGTTTTCAATAAATATAACTTTCACCTGCTACCATGTCTTTTCCTGAAATGCATATTTTGGCTCTTTCCCTGTATTTCTGAATGATGGTTTTCAAACCTCAGTTAAACTTCTTAAAACAGGTTGTGATGGTTACAAACAGCAAGTGTGGGTAGCTAGCACATCTTTCTCACCTGCTGTCTCCATGTGCATGGCAGGTATTTGTATGCTCACACTTCATCCCAAATGTGAGTGTAACTTGGTCCATGGTTTGTATCTTTGCCTTTAGTTGGANTCTCCCAAGGAAAACTAAGGAAAGGAACCAAGTAAGCAGGAGCCCTCACCTAGTGAACAGTAGAATGGGCTATGTTGCTTCAAATAGATGAAGTAGATCTTGCAATTCTGGGCTTGCCCCTGAGGATCTTGGGAATTTTAGGTGGCAATTTTTCTGGCATGTCCACTTTCCTGCTACATCTCTGCGTCCCATTCCCATGGTCTTTGTTAATATATATTGTTCACAGTGCCCCAGGACCTTTGTATGGGTCCTATGGCTTTTCATGGTCTGGTAAATATTGCTTCCTTACAGTTGGGTATCCATGGTCACAGGGCTTTTCCTTCCCATCCAGGCCTGATTTACTCCATTCCCCACACTTCCTTTTCCTTCAGAGATATGAGAGTTCATCAGACAGTATGAAAAGAAAGGTCAATGATCACATATTTCACTGGCTTTTCCATAGACTTTCAGGTGACATCCTAAGGAGGTCTGAGCTGCAGCTACCTGGCTGATCCCAGTCCTAGATGGGCTTGCAGAATCTGAATGCAGTGTATTTGGCCCAGCATTAGAAGGAAGGGCATTAGCAGTTAATGCAGTGAGATAGAAACAGAACAGACTTCCCAGGGATGGGGAGAGGGAATGATTCCTAAAAGTATTTGAGTCATCTCACCCAAAGCTCTTATCACATTCCTTGATGGACTTTTTAAAATATTGTTTTCTGCCTATTGATGGATTGATTTGGGGATTGAAAAATGGTGAGAAACTCCACAAGTGAACCTTAGTGTGTGTACATGAAGTCCTACTACTATATATGTGGATTTTTTTTTTTTTTTTTTTTTTAGCATGGGCTATAACCTAACAAAAAAAGTAGCCCTGGCTAAAATCAAAGGAGCCTGGATGAAACCTAAGTGTGAGAACTCCAGGAAAAAGCCTGATAGGAAAGTAGCCCAGCCAGAACACGAATTCAGAACAGCCAATGACACATTCTCAACTTCAGGAGTCAGGGATCAAACCTCATCTCTGTATAACCAGTGCAAACCAAGTTCCCAAGGAGACAGGATGTCGCCTGAAACCAAAGGTCCCCAAGCGAGACCCTCAACACAAGGACCCTGGCATGAGGAACCTCCTTTTGAGTTGCTGGTCATGGGGGCCCAAGAGACTACCTAAAAATATAGATTACTGATGCTTTCCTTAATCACTTCCTAGGAATTGAAGGTAGGACCCTATTGCTGAAAATACCAAGCATTTGGGACATAGGACTCAGAGAATTCGGTATAGATGTGACGCTAAAACCTCCTGTATGAGGACTAGGTTTCAGAATCCCGGCAGGTTCTATAGAAGCTGCCAAGAGAGGGACGCAATCAATTGTGATGCCTATTAACCACCAAGTGATCAACATGATAAGGTGTCCCAAAGGTGGCAACAGTGGTACTCATCTGGTGATAGATGATCTGTATCATTGGATTTAAATTATGGCTTGCTCAACAGGTAAACCCTGCCTGCTACTAGAACCCTAATTACCCGTGGCTACTGAGGTCTTGGATATTATGACAAAGTCTACTAATGACACTTACCTAAACCACTTTAATTCTTGACTATATTCTCCATATCCTAGTAGCCACAGGGTGGATGTCTCCTAGAAATGACATAGAAGCTGCACCCATGAAANTACAATAATATGGCTGCTTAAAGGAGGCCTAAACAAGGACAATGCCATCCAGCATGGTAGTGTGTGTGNGNGAAACCTAAAGGGGACTTATCCTGAGATAAAGAGCTATAAGTTACTAAGCACTGTATCCTGAGATAAAGAGCTATAAGTTACTAAGCACTGCTAAGAGAGAGACTTAGTTGTCCCCACAGTTGAGCCCCCTGACTGGCTTTCCCATACCTAGTGTTCAGACCTGAAAATATACACATGTCAGCATCACTGACCAGACTCATCACATTGTAGGCATGCATTTATATATTTTCAATATGTGTGGGAGAAGGGAAATATGGTAAGAGATTTAAAAGGAATGCAAAATGATGTTTTATTTTAATTTTAAAGATTATGAAATTTTTAGGAAGCATTTAATGGAAGTCTTTGACTGGGTTAGATGTTCAGTATTTAATATTTATGCAGTGGAACAGCTTTGTGTTGGTATTGTAGTTCAATAATCCTGCCTCCACCCTAGATCTTAGTTATCAAAAGGAGTAAAAAAATCAGACATTACAATATCATGTTGGCTATGTGGGTTCTAGGTGGCAGGGGGACAGCTACCTTGAGCCTTAAAATCAGCTGACATTCCAGGGTATAATGTTTTATCCTCTCCTACAACCCCCATGCCACCCATCCATCCCCCCAGGTTCCATCTCTTATATTAAAACCTATCCTCTCATCTGGAAGGAAGGCAACACAGAAGACTACAGGCACGCTCAGCTTCTTCATGGATCCACAGAACCCTTGTCTGCCTTCTGTTTCAGATTTATACAAGTATCTGTGTCTCAGATTCCTGGAAGTCAGGAATTATAAATATGTTTTTAAGTTTCCCATTTAAATGACCTAAGGAGAATACATTTAGACATGGTGTCTATTTTCTCACACCTCAAATGCACTTACAATGCTTTTGGGCTATCTACATACATATTAAGGCATTTTCACTTTTTAATGCAAACCATGTGGTTAGTTGGTTCCATGTCAGGAGTAAAACTTTGAGATGTATGCAATGCACTAAGGAAAAAAACTAAGGATGAAATGAGGCACTTTGGTTAGATCAAAGAATGCCTATATTATTACAGGTTATGTGCCAACTAGGGCCTTTAGTGCCTAAAGCATAGGAGACTTCTTAGTATGTGGTTCTGAATGTCCCACATTTCCAACTGTTCAATCAATTATTATTTTGTTCATTTCTAATATTTGTTTTGAGTTTTGAGACACAGTATTGCTACATAGACAGTCCTGGCCTTGAACTGACATCACTCCTATTTTCTCTGTCCCTCAAGTGATGTTAGCTACCAATACTCAGAAGCACATTTTACTTGTATAATGCCTCTCTAAAAATATGATTCAACAGCCAACACTTGTTTCCTTTACTATAGTCCAGCTATACCCCCACAGCAGTCTCTGAATATTCCAGCATAGATGAAGTACAAGAAAAACCAAACCCTACATGAATATGATAGGGCTCCTTAAAGAGGAGATAAATAAACCCTTTAAAGAAATTCAGAAAAAATGGAAGAAAATGAGTAAAACTTGAACCAGTTCAAGACTTGAAAATAGAAATGGAATTGATGAAGAAAACCCAGTCTAGAGAATGGGAAAATATTTCTTACTGACTCTATTTGATAAAGGGGTAATTTCTGAAATATATAAAGAACTCAAGAAACTAGATATGAAACAAACAAACAAAAACAAAAAAACCCCAAACAATCCAATTATAAAATGAGCTAAACAGAGAAATCTTGAAAGAGGAGTTTCAAATGGCTGAGAAACATTTAAAGAAATGTTCAACATACATAACTATCAGGGAAATGGAAATTAAAACTACTTGAGATTCCATCTTAAACCTGTCAGAATGGATAAGATCAATAAGAGAAGTGACAGCACATGCTGATGAGGATGTGGAGCAAGGTGAACAACCCTCAGTTGTTGATATAAGTAAACGCTTGTACAGCCTCTGTGGAAATCAGTGTGGCAGTACCTCAGAAAGATGGGAATCTATCCACCTCAAGACCCATCTATACCACTCTCATGCACATACCCAAGGGATGCTTCAGCCTGACACAAGGACGCTTGCTCAACTATTTTCATTGCTGCAATATATATATCACTATATATATATTGCACAACACACATACACATATCTATCTATCTATCTATCTATCTATCTATCTATCTATCTATCTATCTATAGATATAATGCAGAAATTGGAAACAACCTAGATGTCCCCTAACAGAAGAAAATGGATAAAGAAAATGTGATCCATTTACATACTGGAGTATTACTCAGCTGATCATGACATCATGAAATTTGTTGGCAAATAGATGGAACTAGAAAAAAAAATCCTCCAGGCAGTGGTGGCGCATGCCTTTAATCCCAGCACTTGGGAGGCAGAGGCAGGTGGATTTCAGAGTTAGAGGCCAGCCTGGTCTACAGAGTGAGTTCTAGGACAACCAGGGCTATCTCAAACAAATAAACAAACAAATAAATGAACAAACAAACATCATCTTGAGGCAACCCAGAACCAGAATAAATATGATGTGTATTCACTTTTATATGGATATTAGCTATTAAATCAATGATAACTCAGCTATAATCCATAGACCCAGAGAGGTTAGGCATAGAGAAAGGGACTAGGGGAGATACACAGATCTCCCCAGGAGGGTAAAATAGAATAGATTTTAGGGGTTGACTGGAGCTGGGAGGGGCAAGAATAGGAGGATCTGATGGAAAGAGAAAGAAGGGACTGTGAGAGGGAATGAGGTGAGAGACAGCTAGAACTGAAGAGCGTTTGAGAGGTGGTATGGAAACCTAGAGCAAATATTTGCATGTGAGGTCTCCTAATGAAGTCTCCAAATAACGAGGGTGTTAGAACCCCTGACTGTCCATCTCTTGTCACCAAGAGATCTAGTGCTGGGTTGGATTTCATCCAATTGAGTTGTTGGCTAAAGGGGTCCCATGAAAATCACCAAATAACCCAGGCTGTTGCCAAGACAATAGGTTGTCTTCCACAAACTAATAGTAAGACCTCAAAGCTGAACACAACTACACAACTCACTGAACATGGAGAGGTAGAGTTGTTACCTAAATAAAACCTTCACCCCCATGTTCTAGTGTCTATGGCATGGAAACGTACACTGCAGATTACCAAAAGGGGAAAGTAAACACCAACACAAACACAAAACCCTTGATCAACTGTCTCTCCTGCCTGAAAAATATGCTAGGGCAATGGCAACACAAACTTTGTTGGAGTAACCAACTGATGTTGAATTTGACTTAAGGTTCATTCCATGACATAGGCCCCCACGCTTGACAGTGCTTGGGTGAATAAGGCTAGATAGCTCAGAGACATAGGGTAAAAGCAAATGCTACTGGTCTAAAAAAATTATAACAATAAAATAATTTCTAATGATATTCTGCTATGCTAATAGACCAGTGCCTTATTCAGCCTTCATCAGAGATGCTTCTTCATGCAGCAGGTGGGAACAAATGAAGAGCCCTAAAACAAGATGTGCGTGTGTGTGTGTGTGTGTGTGTGTGTGTGTGTG
>NC_034591.1:65894274-65904286 GCF_900095145.1 Mus pahari | reverse complement strand
TTTTTTTTTTTTTTTTTTTTTTTTTTTTTTTTTGAAGTGAGAGACAGAAGGGGAGTAGATCCAGATGGGAAAGGTGGTGGGGAGCAACTGGGAGAAGTAGCGGGAGGAGAAACTATATTCAGATAAAAAAGAAAAATAAAATATATAAAAAGTAAGAGAAAGTTTAATTAGGTGCCCATGAACACAGTGTCCATAAAACAGCATAAAACCATCTATTTCTCGGCTTTAAATATTCTTGTCAGCAAGTGCTTCTTGGCATCAGCAATCATGTGAGGGTTTGGTGTCTGCAGATGGGATGGATCCCTAGGTGGGGCAGTCTCTGGATGGCCTTTCTTTCAGTTTCTGTTCCATTTTTTTATCCCTGTCTTTCCTTTGGATAGGAACATTTCTGGGTTAAAAACTTTGAGGTGTGTGGGTGGCCACATCCCTCAACTGGGCGCCCATGCTGATCTACTGGAGGTGGTCTCTATAGGTTGTCTCTCCCCTTTGTTGGGTATGCTAAAGTCATTGCCATTGGTTCCTGGGAACCTCTCACTTCCCTGGAGTCTGGGCCTTTCTAGTGGCTACCCCAGATCCCCATTCCCTGCTGCTACATATTTCTTTTTTTCTTTTTTCTTTTTTAATTAGATATTTTCTTTATTTACATTTCAACATATTTCTATTCAATTTCCCGATCCTCTGAACATCTCTCCTATCCCTTCCAATACCTGTTCCTGCTCCTCTTTTTTCCCCTCTTCCTTCTCTCTCCCTCTTATGTTCCCCACTCCCTCTATCCCCTGTGATTATTTTCTCTGTTCTATGTAGGATTGAGGCAGATACACTTTGGTCTTCCTTTTTCTTAAGCTGCATATGGTTTGTCAGTTGTATGGTGGGTATTCCAAGCTTTTGAGCTAAAATGCACTTATCAGTGAGTACATAGCATGTGTGCTATTTTGTGTCTGTGTTACTTCTCTCAGGATGACATTTTCTAATTCCTGCAAATTTCATGAAGTCATTGTTTTAATAGCTGAGTAGTACTCCATGGCGTAAATGTACCACATTTTCTGTATGCATTCTTCTGTAGAGGGACATCTGGGTTGTTTCTAGCTTCTTATTAAAAATAAGGCTGCTATGAACATAGTGGAGCATGTGAGCTGGATATGGCTGTTCCCTGAGAGGTTCGACCAGCACCTTACCAATACAGATGCAGATCCTCACAGCCAATCATTGGACTAAGCCTGGGGTCCCCAATAGAAGAGCTAGGGGGAGGTCTGAAGGAGCTGAAAGGGATTGCAACCCCTTAAAAATAAGACTATCAACTAACTGAACTACCCAGAGTTCCCAGGGACTAAACCACCAACCAAAGAGTATACATGGAGGGAGCCAGGGCTTCAGATACATATGTAGCAGAGGATGGCCTTATTTGACATTGATGGAAGGGGAGGAAGGCTTGATGCCCCAGTGTAGGGGGATGCTAGAGGGGTGAGGTGGGAGTGGGTGAATGGGTGGAGGAGCACCTCCATAGAGGCAAAGGGGGATGATATGGGAGGGTTTGTGGATGGGTAACCAGGAAGGGGGATATCATTTGAAATGTAAATGAATAAAATGATTTAAAAAATTCTGATTCCTCTCTTCTTTTCTGCTTCTGATTCTTTATTAACATTATTATTATTATTATTTACACATGTCCTTGTGGTGTGTGGAGATCATAGGACAACCCTCAGGGGTAGGTTCCTTCCTTCCACCTTGGAATTGGGGATTGAACTCAGGTTCTCAAACTTGATGGCAAGTGCCTTACTTACCCTTTGAGCCAATTCCACCAGCCCTCTCCTGTCTTTTCTGAAAAAAGCTTGGGTCCTGGTTAAAGGTAGGTTCGATCAGCTCAACTATTTGTAACAGATAAGGTGTGCCAGGTACTGTGTAAGGCCCAAGGATTCTGTCAGCCACCGTGAGATAACACTACATATGCCATGTCTGATAGATGGCCTAACAGGCTGGATCAGTGTGCTGTCATTTTCCCAGGGAGGATCACTCTTTGAAGTGCCCTCCAGCATTTACTGCTAAGGCTGCATGCATCCTCCTCGTCAAGTTATGAATCTGACATCCGTCAGTTCTCAGAGGAGCTGGGCTTCTGCCTTTTCTTTGCAGCCTGACTTGCCTAGCAGCTGGCAGAATCCAGTAAGGTAGGGGAGCTGCTCAGGCCCCGCCAAGCACCTCCCCCCAAGTCCCCCTTCCCCCCAGTCATTCTGCTTTGTGACACTGCGACCTCCTCCTGCTCTTTGTCCTGACAGGTATCTGCATGGAGCTCCATCTAGAGACTACAGTGACAGCTCTCCTTCTTGATCATCAGGCTTGGTTCCCAGGGAGACCTCCTTGGGTCATGTTTTATTCATGGTGTCTCCAAGGTGGCTGTTTTCATGGTAAAAGTCAGTGCTAAGGGAGGGAGCAGTAAATGAACCTGCAATAAAATTTGAGGGTAATGATAAAGCCACCTGTTTGTTTTCTAAAAAACTTCTATCAGAGCCTTAGAGGGAATGAGTGAAGTTTTAGGTTTTTAAAGGAAATACTTCCATAGAGGAGGAACCCCCCCCCCCCATATTGTTATCTAACTGTACTGGAGTCATGAAAAATGTAGGTCAGAGAGACCAAATTATCTGTTTCAGGGAAAGGTGGGAAACTTTAGATACCTTAGACCTGAGGGGTTTCAACCTGTGGGTCGAGAGCCCAGAAAAAAAAGTATTATGATTCATAACAGTATTGAAATTATGAAAAACAGTATCAAAAATTATGAAATAGCAATGGATATAATTTTATGGTTGGGGGATCACTACAATATGAGAAACTGTATTACAGGGTCACAGCATTAGGAAGGTTGAGAACCACTGCCTTAGACTGTAGACTGGAAAAATGGGATATATGAAAAGAAAATTGAAAGATGCTCTAAGGATAGTCAGGAAACAGGTGAGCGGTCATGAAGATTATATAGCCAATATTTATTTTCCTTCTTCTTAAAAAATTTCTTCACCATAACTGCCATTGCCTTTCCTGAAGGAACGAGAGTTAACTGTCTTTGTCTGTAGATCTACAACTCTGGGTTCAACTAACATTAGGTCAGAAATATTTGAAAATAGAATGGTATCTGTCTTGAACATGTGCTTGACATTTTCCTGGTTTTATTCTTTCATATAGCATAGTAACTGCATACACAGAACTTATGTTATATAAGGTGGGTAAGGAGTACAGAGATGACTGTAAGTGTACAGGTAGGTGTGTAGAGGTGCTGTGTGAATTCTATGCCATCTCCTATAATGGACTTAAACAACTTTAGATTTAGGTATCCATGAGGGGTTCTGGAACAAATTCTTCAGAATACCAAGTTTTAGCTATGTATATCTTTATACTTCATTAGTTAAGCATTTAAAATGGAAAGTATGATATTAGTTGCCTATTCCACCTGTCTCAAGTCCCTAAAAGAATCATGGTGTTGCCCTGAAGCTACTTGGGAGGCCAAGGTAGGAAAATCACAGGCTCAGGGCTATTTATTTTAAGTATGTGTGTGTTATGTGTGTATGTGTGTGTGCATGTATGTGGTTATTCACAGATGCCAGAAGAGGACATTAGATCCCAAGGAATTAGAGTTACAGGTAATTCTGAACCCAGTGTGAGTGCTGGGAACTGGACTCAGGTTTTCTGCAAGAGGAACAGGTGCTCTTAATCACTGAATCATTCTCTCAGCCCTTAGCCTGGGCAACTTAATGACATCCTGCCACAAAGTAAAAAGTGAAAAGATGCCTGGGGATGTATCTCAGTGGCAGAGGGCTTGACTTAGCATATGCAAGGTCCTAGATTTGATCCACAGTTCTGTAAACAAACCCAGAACAAACCTTTCCCCCAAACCAATGGCCAAGCATTAATAGATAGAGAGACTATAACATTATGTTAATTTGGTGATGTAACTTGTATGCACATATATCAATACCTTGAGAATTATGGTCCTCTCATGCCGGGTGATGTTGACACTGTGTGGCTGTCCATTGGCCATGTTCCTGTGGTCTACGTCAATATTGAATGGCTCTCTGGTTCCTCCCAGGTTATACCGAATCTGCAAGTTTCCTTTGGGAACAAAAGAAAAGAGGCCCAGTGTATTTTTTTTTTTTTTTAACTTTTTTGCTGGAGGTTTATTTCAATGTCACCTGATCCACTTCTGGCTTCACATAGACCCTGTGCCCTCCATGCACACAGGCACCGTTCCAGTCTTGAATTTGGACCCATTACCCAGAGGCCCCGGTTATTAGTACCAGGCTCATACATAAAATACGAAATAAAAAAATAAATCCTTTATCCACTTAGACTTGATCTTAGTACAAGGAGATAAGAATGTATCAATTCACATTCTTCTACATGATAACTTCCAGTTGTGCCAGCACCATTTGTTGAAAACGCTGTCTTTATTCCACTGGGTGGTTTTAGCTCTCTTGTCAAAGATCAAGTGACCCCCATAATCAGCCACCAAATGCAGACACTATTGCATACACCAGCAAGATTTTGCTGAAAGGACCCTGATATAGCTGTCTCTTGTGAGGTTATGCTAGTGCCTGGCAAACACAGAAGTGGATGCTCACAGTCAGCTATCAGATGGAACACATGGCAACCAATAGAGGAGCTAGAGAAAGTACCCAAGGAGCTGAAGGTGGTACAACCCTGTAGGTGGAACAACAATATGAACTAACCAGCACCCCCAGAGCTCGTGTCTCTAGATGCATATGTAGCAGAAGATGGCCTAGTCAGCCATCATTGGAGAGAGAGGCCCCTTGGTCTTGCAAACTTTATATGACTCAGCACAGGGGAACACCAGGGTCAAGAAGTGGGAATGGGTGGGTAGGGAGCAGGGGTGGGGTATTGGGGACCTTGGGGATAGCATTTGAAATGTAAATGCAGTAAATACCTAATAAAAAATTGAAAAAAAAAAGAAAAAAAAAAAGAAATCCTGAGTGCAGGAATTGTCTCACTCTAGCAGTAAAGTGTGGCATTTGGCATATAAAGGAATCGTGAGCCTTCAATATTAAAAATAAACATAATTTGCAAAAGATAAGTTGCATGGGATTTTGAGAGGCCCCACTGAGACCAAAGAGACAAAGTAATGAATTGTATTCAAGGTTCAGGATTGATAAAATGCAATTTAAGGACAAGACAGATGTCCCAGTTCCCCTGAGGCCTTACCAAGGATAGTCCATGCTGCCTTTTCATCTTTCTTTCTTTCTTTCTTTCTTTCTTTCTTTCTTTCTTTCTTTCTTTCTTTCTTTCTTTCTTTCTTTCTTTCTTTCTTTCTTTCTTTCTTTNTTTCTTTCTTTCTTTCTTTCTTTCTTTCTTTCTTTCTTTCTTTCTTTCTTTCTTTCTTTCTTTCTTTCTTTCTTTCTTTCTTTCTCTCTCTCTCTCTCTTTATCTCCTGTCTCTTTCTCTCTCACACACTCACTCTTCATAGTATCACTTTTCTTATTTATGATCTTTAAATGACATAAGTGTTTTTTTCTCATTTTACACTTAGATTGATTTCATACACTTAATAATATTTGACATCTCAAAGATGTATCCAGCAGTCCCTAGCAAGAGTTTGATGAACACATCCCGAGTGGGTTCTTTGCTGATTCTCAGTCTTCTTTCAGAGGAAAGAACTGATGTTCNAGTTTTAAATTATAAGAGAAAACCACAGTAACCAAAAGTATAAAGTAAACAAACAAACAAACAAACAAAAGAAATAAGGAACCAGATAGGCAATTAGACTGTTAAGAGGATATACTGTCTTTGTANAGGCCCTGAGTGTGGTTCCTGGCCCCCACGCTGGTCGGCTCATAACTAGCTATTACTCTAGCTCAGGGAATCTGATGTTCTTTCTAGACTCAGCAGGCATTAGACCCCACATGTCCATGCTCCTCCCCACATAATTATATCTTTATAAATCTTTATAAATGTTACCTAAAAGTTCATTATCTAGAGAGAACTAACTACTCTGGGCATCTTGGCAGCCTCTACTGCAGACATTTCTCGTGCACACATTTAACACATGTATATAAATGACTGCAATGATTTCAAGTGCCATCTTCCATATTTAGGCATTCCAGCATTACACATGCCATTTACAATGTAATACCATATTTCTGCAGTTGAAAGAAGTGTTTGTGAGTATAGTCAAGAATTAATTGCATTTCCTATTTTTGTTTTCTGAACAAAATTCAATAAGTTACTATTTTTGAATTTTTATCCTCAAATCTTACTTTTTTTTTCTGCTATAGCATTCTTACCAAACATTCACAATGCTTTTCTTCCAAATGTGTCTACATTCACTAATTCTTTTTTATTGCAGGAACTACGTGAATTCTATTAGAGGAGCCAGCCCACTCTCTGTGGCCAGTCCCTTCCCCATTTATCACAGCACTTCATTTCCCCATCTTCTGACTTTACTGAGGCTGCTGTCTCCAGGGCCTGAAGACCTCTGGAAGGGCATTTAGCACAGATCTAGGGCTTTATCTTGGATATGAGATCTACACTAGGCTTCCACCATCCATGGCTTGGGTTTCCTCAGTCATTTCTGGGTTCTTCACTGGCTCAGTCCTTTATCATCCTCTTTTCTGGAGTCATTCGGTCTTAGGCATTGTTTCAGCTGCAGGCATAACAAACTCCAAATTTGTAATCCAGCCAAACTTCTATCCTGATCTGACTCTTTCCAACCTTCAACTAAGTATTTCTGCTTGGATGTTTCTTTGGCACCTTAGACATGACATTGGCCCTCTACCTTAAGTGCATTTTATGCACTTTAGTGAATGGTCACTTTAGAATTCCAGTTATTCTTGCCACCACCATAGCTCTTCCATTTTTAATATTTCATGCACTGTGAGAAATTCTTGGCTTGATCTTCAAAGCAGACCCTGAATCTTACCACTTCTTATTTATTCCATTTCTACCTACAAAACACCCTTTGCCTGGCTGGTTGTGACAGCTTCCACACTAAACTCTCCTGCTTTTATTCCAGTCTTCTCTTGTACAAGTCTGCCCTTTACCCTTCCTAATTCCACACAGAGGTTAGAGTGAACCTTGCTCATAATGCATTGATGAATTACTATGTCACTTAGGGTCATAACTCAGGTCCTCCTGGTGGCTCTCATGTCTTACATGGACTTCCACACTCACCTTTCTATACCTTCTCACTTCTTTCCTTGTTCACTCCTCATCTGTGTATATTAAGCCTGTCTTCTAGCTGCCATGCTAGAAGTCCAGAAAGTTCTGGTCTCAGGACTTTTACTCTAAGGGCTCTTCTGATAGAATGTTCTATCCCAAGTTACAGCATAGCTGACCTCACCCTCCTTCATCCATTCACTCCTGGGCCATATTCCTAAGGATTATTCCTGTGACTTCTTCATAAACGGGGAAACTTCCCACACCTTTTCCTTGTCTAGGCTCGTACATTTCTGTCTTATATTCCATTCCCATAACAATTCTCATATATGGTACACTCTAGATTCCATTTCACTTCTTTGCCTGTCTTAGATTTCAGTGAGAGAGCTCCAAGAGAGTAAGGATATTCATTTCTGCTGAGACTATAACAACTCTTTAAGACACTGCCCGGTTGGTAGGTAAATATGTTTGTGAACTCTTTCCTTACTCTTATGCTTTCTTCCCAATATTTTCTTTGCAAACCAGAAAGATCTTTCCAAAAAACACTTTATCGATTATTTCATTGCTTCATTTTAATATNCTTCAGTGCCTTTCAGTTGTTCATAGGATGAAGGCTTATATTTCTAATGTCATTGTGGAGTCCTGTCCTCTGGGAGCTGTGCTTGCTGCTTCACTGCAAATCATGACACTTGATCTCTTATATCTAAGCTACCTTGGATTCTCTAGAAAGTTCTATTCCCCACCTACCCCTGCTCCCTCTGGCAAGTTGTCCCCTCCAATTAGTGTTTCCCTGATATTTTATAGAATAAAAAAATAATTCTATTTGTATTTAAGGAGATGATTAGTCAGGTTCTTAGTAACTAATGCAGAAAAATCATGTTGTCTTGGCATGTGTGTGTGTGTGTGTGTGTGTGTGTGTGTGTGTGTGTATGTGTGTGCCTGTGTCAGTGTGCATTTGCACATGTGTGCCTAAGCATATAAAGGACAGAAGTTGACACTAATGGCTTCCTCATTTGCTTTCCATCTTAATTTTTGAGGTAGAGTCTCTCACTGATTCCGGAGGTCACTTACTTGGCTGGTCTGGCTGGCTAGCGAGCCCCAGGGATCCTCTTGCCTCTCTCCCTGGCTTTAGGATTACAGGTGCGTGCCTTCATGCCCAGCATGTTCTGTGGCTGACACAGCATCCAGTTTATGTATTAGATAGCTTAGATAAGCAGCTGTATCTNCTTATTCATTGTTCATTTATTCATTTCTTTGTAACAAATATGCATAGTATCTAGACAAAGCACAGATTTCTTAAGGCCTCAAAGTGAGCTGTCTGTCTGACTATAGGTGTGGAGTGGAATTCCAATACTGACAACTGCCCCAGATCCCCAGCATGGGTCAGGTGCTATGTGCAGATCTGGGGACACAGAGACCTGTGAACGAAAGGCAACTCCCTCTACGGGCTGGAGGTCAGGGGAGCTGATAATAATGCAAAACCTCGGCACAGTTCTCCTACTCTTCACCAATGGCCTAGTTGTTTGCTACCTCTATTAAGTTATTTTCATTTTTTCTTTTTTTAATGGATTCCTTGGGCTTTGTAAATATGATTTAAAATTCTAGTAAGTGCTTCATGTAATGTTAACAGAAATTATCTGCTCTGAGAAAAAGGGATGAGCTGAAATTTAAATGTATAGGTAGTGACTATCTATAAACAATTATGGCAACATTCAAGTAATANCATTTAAATGATGCATTTATTCCTTTCAAATAAGAGCAGAAGAGGTCCACTAAGTGATAGTAGGAAGAATGTTAATATTTACCCATTAAAGTAAAATATTATTCAAATAGCGAGACACTTCCTTTTCTTATCTCATGTTCATCTCCCAAGTGAATTAAAGCCATTATAAGGAATTGCTCTTTTATTGGCTGCAGCAAATCACATGCTTAACAGATTTACTATCCTGAACATCACCACTACCATCAGNAAACACTTNCAGGGAACCTATTATAGGCAGGAGATGTAGTGCTGGGAGTTTTGCATCTCTCTGGAAAGACAGCATATTTAAAACAGAGACAGACAATAATATATTGTGTGTCAAACAACAAAGGAAACTTAAAATATGTGTAATTGGAGTTTGAAGCCAGAAGTCATCAGACGGAGGTGAGGGTTAGTCAGGGCTATATTGCAGAAGGCACCTACTGTGTGCACTATAGAGGCAAGGGAGTGGGATCAGGTCAGGGAGTGTTGTGAGCATAAGAGCTGAGCACAGGTGGCCCCAGAGTCTTATTAAGCATGAGTTTATTGACACTGTAAGGCTGGTTAGAGTATTTACTAACCCTTATGTGGTGCTTTGAATGAGAATGGCCCCATATGAGGTCATTCACATGTTTGAGTACGTGGTCCCAGGTCATGGGATTGTTTGGGAAAGATTGGAAGGTGTGGGCTTTGTTGGTGGAGGTGTGTTAGGGGCAGGAGGAGGGAGTGCTTCAAGTTTCCATTCCTGTTTTTGGACTGGGATATGAGCTGTCAGCCCCTGCTCCAGCACCCAGCCTGCCTGTGGCCATGATCCCTGCCATGATGGGGATGCGCTCCTTTCCACTGGCACTGTAAGACCCAGATAACCCTTTTCCTATAAGTTGCCTCTTCTTATAAGCTGTCATGGGGTTTTGACTCAGCAATAGAAAAGGAACTAAGGCACCTTATCTTACATGAATATACTACAGAGCTTTTAGACTTAACAGGTCACTCCTTTGCAAATTAATCCATCGAGGGAGATGACATTTTGCAGGTCAGGAAACAGAAGTATGAGTTACCCACAGTCTCTCCCTAAGGCAGCAGCAAAAAGGAGAGTCAGAATTTGAATCTAGATAGGTCTTC
>NC_034591.1:65872565-65891103 GCF_900095145.1 Mus pahari | reverse complement strand
CAAGCCATTGGTGTTCTGTTGAGGAATTTTTTCCCTGTCCCCATATCTTCGAGGTTTTTCCCCACTTTCTCCTCTATCAATTTCAGTGTCTCTGGTTTTATGTGAATCCTCTGTATTTTTAACTCACAAAGTTCATAAAAAGTGAGTTAAAGAGTTATCTTCCTTCATACATCTAAAATACTTGTATATATAGATTTTAGAGTGCAATGTTTATATGTATACTTCTTTCTTACAAGACTCTTCTATAGAGGGCACTGCTGGATGTCAAAGTTATTTGCATATTCTCATTTGGAGCCTTTGACTTAGTAGACTGAGGATGGCCCTCATGGGCTTGTCAACTGTCAAGCACAGAGTAGGAGGGGCCCACTTGACCCATTCCTCCCTGCTGAACTGTAACCTACCAATGGATTCTGGGTGAGGGGCAAACACTGTTTTCAGTTTTGTATCTACTGAGGAGCCCATCATGCTCCATTGGATAGATGCACATTAGTTAAACTTAGTGTCCATGAAACAAGAATTCTCAATAGAGGAATCTCAAATGGCCAAGAAGCACTTAAAGAAGTGCTCAGCATCCTTAGTCATCAAGGAAATACAAATCAAAACAACCCTGAGAGTCTACCTTATATCAATCAGAATGGCTAAGATCAAAAATTCAAGTGACAGCACATGTTGGCAAGGATGTGAAGAAAGGGGGACACTCATCCATTGCTGGTGGGATTGCAAACTTGTAGAACCACTCTGGGAATCAATCTGGTGGTTTCTCAGAAAAATGGAGATAGTTCTACCTGAAGACCCAGCTATACCTCTATTGGGCATATATTCAAAAGATGTTCCACCATACCACAAGGACATGTGCTCCACTAATTTCATAGCAGGTATATTCACAATAACCAGGAACAGGAAACAACCCAAATGCCCCTCAACTGAAGAATGGACACAGAAAATGTGGTTTCCTTTACACAATGGAATTCAGCTCTTAAAAACAAGGATATCATGAAATTTGATGGCAAATGCATGGAACTAACACAAACCCAAAAGGACATGAATAGTATATAATTACTAATAAGTGGATATTAGCCATAAGGTACAGAATACCCATGACACAAGGGAGATCAAAATAGTCATAGGAGGCAGAGGGAGAGAGGGAAGAAGATGGGAGAGGGGAAGGAGAGGGGAATGGGGGGCATGATAAGGTGTGTGGAGAGACAAGAGAGAGACCCAGAGGCCATGAGAATGAATGGAAATCTGCAGCTGCCGGGGGTGGGTTGGTTGGGGGGAATCTTTAAGAAGACCCAGAGAACTGAGATGGTAGATGCTCCCAGTAGTCAATGTGGGTGACTTTAGCCAAGATGCTTACCAGTGAGGAAATGGAACCTGAGGACCCTGCAGGACCCCCAGTAGAGGGATAAGGATACCAACTCACTCACAGAACTTTTGTCCCAAAATTTGTTTTGTCTAGAAGAAATGCAGGGACAAATATGGAGCAGAGATGTAGGAATGGCCAACCAATAACTGGCCAAAATTTAAACCCACATCAGTCCCTGACATTAATGATATTCTCTTATGCTTATAGACAGGAGCCTAGCATAACTGTCCTCTGAGAGGTTCTACCAAGCATCTGACTGAAATAGATGCAGATACCAACAGTCAAATATTGGATAAAGGTCAGGGACTCTTATGGAAGAGTTGGGGGGAAGGATTGAAGGCCCTGAAGGACATAGGAACCCCACAGGATGACCAACAGAGACAACTAACCAGACCTTTGGGAGCAATCAGAGACTGAGCCACCAACCAAAGAACACACAGAGGCTTAAATGAGGCCCCTGGCACATATGTAGCAGACATGCAGCTCAGTCTCCACGTGGGCCTCCTAACAACTGGAGTGGAGGATCTCCCTAAAGCTGTAGCCTGACTGTGGTATCTGTTTCCCAACAGGGCTGCCTTGCCTGGCCTTGGTGAGAGAGGATGCACCTACTTGATGATCCAGGGTTGGGAAGATATTTGGGAGGGGGGTAGGAGAAGGGGATGAGGGATGGGTCTTTGTGTGGGGACTAGAAGAGGCAGCATTTGATGTAAATTAATTAATTAAAAAGCAAAAAAGACATGAATGTAGGAAAGGGCTTTGTAAGGATGAAGTGGGGGTGGTAAAAGGGGCGAGGGGGGATAAGAGAGGGTGAGGGTGCAAATACTCAGAATATACTATCTGTGTGTGAAACTATCAAAGAACACATTTAACAAAGGATATAAAAGGATGCCTTCAGATGACTGGAAAGATGGTTCAGTGGGTAGAGCACTAGCCATACAAGTGAGGACCCTAGTCTAGATTCTTAGAACCCATATAAAGTTGGAAGCAGTAGCTTATGTCTGTAATTCCAGCATGGTGATGCTGAGATGGGAGGCGAAGACAGGATAATCCCAAGAATCTCTTGGGCTAACCAGATCTATGTAGTGAACAATAAGAGATACTATCTCACAGAAGAGGCAAAGCAGAGACTGACACCTGTGGCTGTCTTCTGACCTTCACATAAGTGTACACCTGAATTTAACACTCCTATACCCAGGTCTAAAAAAGAGGTTTATGTTCTTCAAGACTGACTAGACTTCCAAGGATCCACAGGTGACCCCCCCCCATTCTTCCAGCAACTGTCTCTCTATGGATATATTTATGAATATAAAATTCAGAGAGGCTTTAGGGATGGTAATATTTCTGATTTTCTACTTTTATTGAGAGTTCCTACATTTTATTGGAATCTATTGACACACTATCATGAGTCAGGACAGCTTATTGATTAATCTGTGATTATTTTTACTATTTCAGAGTATGCTACTACATTGCACAATAGCAAAGATATTTGTTTTACAGGAATAAGAAGAATCATTATACATATGAAACTGTCTCATGTTCACTTAATATGAAAAGAGCCTGAGATTATTACATCAATTTGTTGGGGTAAGCACTCAGTTGACAAGCTGTTGTTCTGATTCGGGATAGCAATGAGGTTCAAAGGAGGTACTTTGCTCAGCATCCCACTGGGAATAAGCCATCAACCAAGAACAATTCTGACTCGTACATCTTCTGTCTGACTACCGTTTGAAGGTAGAAGGCTAGGCACGCTTGCCCTTACCTGTGGGCTTGACCAGCACAGCTAGGAAGTCAGTGGTGAGGGAGCTGACATAGAGGAGGATGCAGGGTGCCTTGGTAGTGCTGAAGCTGAAGTGGATCTGCTCCTGGGCCAGGTCTGGAGCCAAGTGCTGCTGCTGGTCTGCGGAATTTTCGGCCCTGCTGCCTGTGTCTCTGGCAGTGACCGCTGGGGCCTGGAAGTTATAGCGCAGCCACATGCCCTCTTCAAAAAAGGCACCAACATCTGTAGAGAAGGAAGGACAAATTTGAAACATGATGCGAGAGGGCTGAGTTCTATGTTAGCTATGCTTGGAATTGGGGTGAACCGTCGTTATCGATACAAATACTCTATTGGAAATAAAGCATGTAGCAGAACAAGGAAACCTGTAAGATTAGAACAAAAATAGAAGTAAAAAACTTAATATGGGAGGTGCGTGCCTTTAATCCCAGCACTCAGGAAGCCAAGGCTGGGAGAGTTCCTATTCAAGGCTAACCTGGGCTGCATAGCAAGACCTTGCCTAGAAACAAAAACAAAACAAGGAATTAAAGGCACTGAACTAAGATCATATTGGAGAAATAAATAATATATAATATGCCCTGGCTTTCTGGCTAAAGAGACTAATGAAAATGAAGGCAGAATTATAACACAAACTTAACTTAAGAAGCCCATAGGGACTGGATTTGATTTGAATATTCAAACAGCAAAGCCCTGGATAAGCTCTAACACTTGAGAAGTTTTGAGGGTTTCAAATCACAAGATAGGACATTCGAGAGACCTGGTTTCAAATTGAGCTCTGTGGTTCCTGATCTGCCTTACTGGAACTTCACCAAGGCCACAGTGTTTCATCTTTGAAGCTGACAGTAATTAGTACTCGATATACAGTACCTATCGGCATTACTATCCTTAATGCTAAGAAATTATTAGAAAGATTGCTAGCTCTTTATGAGTCAGTCCTTTCCTATAGCCTAATCTGAATTAGTTTCTTTGTGATCACTTCCTGGCAGGGAAGTCCTTCTGTGGATTTCCGACTGTCTGCTAACCACCGTCTTGAAATCACTGGAAGTCACTTGAAGGCTGAGTTACCCTACTTCACTGTCACTGTTTCTAGCTCTCTTCATACCTCATTCCTGAAGTATTTCTCAAACCTCATTGTCGATGCACCCCATTATCCTCGCAGCACTTGACACCCAGCTAAATTAATGCCGTGCAGAATATATTCTATAACACACGACTCCATGCTGCAATTAATAGGATATGACAAGTTTTAAAAACAGTTATTTGTAGAGATAATGTTTATATTCATTGTATGAGGCTACGTTTCTGTCCTTCCTTACCTCTCTAAGGCACATTCTTATTGGTTAAAATAAAAAAACCTAAGATCTATAGCAAAAGGTAAAATAGAAGGTGGCACATCCAAGAGCCCTTGGAAAGAGTGAGGCAGGAAGATGCGCCACTGAATTCCAGGGGAAATCCAATGTATAAAACTGAGGAGAGGTAACCAGCCATGTGGCAGAACTTCAATTACTTTAATGGCATATTTGAGTTACAAGCTGGTTGGGAACAAGCCTAACTTAAGGCCAAAAGCATTGGAAATACAAATAATCTTCCTTGCCATTATTTGGGAGTTGGGGCAGACATAGAAAAGGCTAAATGGTTAAAATTATTATTTTTGTTTTCTGAGACAGGCTGCTTTCAAACTCACTGCCTTCCTGTTTAGCTCAGAAGTACTAGGATTACAAGCCCGTATCAACACACACCATAGTATTTATTTGTTTGTTTATTTATTTATTTATTTTAATATATGTATGAGTGTATATGTGTGCATATCTTATGTGCCATAGTATATATGTAGAGATCAGAGGACAACTTGTGGTTTTCTTCTACCATGTGGGTCTCCAGGCAGAACTCAGGCCATTATGCTTGTTGGCAAACCGTTTTCTGCTGAGCCATCTTGCCAGTCCCAGCACTGTAGTTTTTAAAAATACTTTCACCATGGGAATTGGCATTTATTATTTCTGAAAAAGTTATTATAGAAGCATGGAGTCAGATACCCTGGAAGGACTTTCAGTCTTGTCAAATGCACTGATTTGGGTCAATGTCTTGAATCTCTATTTTCTTCTTTGTGAACTGGGTCCTGGTAGGTAGCTCTGAGGATTAAGCAGCTATATATGTGTGACACAGTGCCTGGTGCCTGAAAATAATAGTGTTTAGTAAAAACTGTGGTTTTAAGACTGCCTACTACTGTCAGTTATGGGTGGCTGATGTCTTCTCTAACCTTTACCTCTGACCATTGCACAAATGCCACAGTCCAGTGTCAGCCCATATGGGGTACTGCTTCAGATCTCAGTAATTCTCCCTCAACTGTGATGAAGAACCCAGCAGGCTCTAGATCCTCACCACAGGAAGCATTATTCTTTTCCTCGAATTTTTGCCACAAGGACATTTGCAAATGTGTGTGTTTGCATGAATGTATAGCATTGCCAAGGTGATGGGAGGGATACTGATGGAATTCAGTAGACATAAAATGATAGCAATGTACATTGACATCTTACAGCTAAGGATTGCCTTAGTTAAAATGCCAAAGGTATCCTTATTTAGAGACACAGTAATTTTATCCATGCTAAGTGCTACGTGCTTACCGGGATGTGAAGATGAGTAAATGTAGTCCCTGTCCCTGGGGCCCTTCCTGCACGACAGTGTCATATGTGTGGGAAGAGACACTTTCATTCTTAGCACAATCTGGTGAGAGTGACAATGCTTATGGAAGGTGTGAGGTGAGGAGCTCACCTTACCGCTTAGGTTAGTATCTCATTGTCCCAGCAGACACCTATGGAGTACTGACTGTATACCATGGACGATGTTGAACACTGAACACTGTTCCCAAGGAGAATTTGGATAAACAGGCAAGTAGAATCTGTGTGGATCCAGCCTGGGCTCCAGGATTATGCATACCAGGTCCCTGGAACAGTAACAACTGTTCTATGTCTAGGGCCAAGGAAGACTTCCTGTGGGAAGATGCATTGAAGCTTGACTCCCAAGGACCCGAGATGATAGCAATGTAAAGGTGGGATCACGATGCTTCTAGCATGGATAACAGCATGGAGACATTGCAGTGGTCCGAGAGCCTGCATGTCAAAGCATCACACCCACCCATCGGAATCAACACATCTCTCATGTATCTGTGGTTCCCTTGAGCCTCTCAAAGCTTCCAGCCTGTTTTAGGATGGGCATTGGGGTACAAGGAGAGATCAACCTCTGGAGTCCAGAATCTCTGCAACAGAGGAGATGCTCCTAGGAGAGGCCTCTGGAACCATGTTTAACAAAATAGGGGAAAATGAGATGTGCTGCCTGGAACAAATGCCTTGAGAGGTTCTCTTTGCAATAGAGCTTTGTCAGAGAGTGGAGGCATCCAGTGAAAACAGGCTCTGGTCTGTGGGAGAGAAGAGGGCAACAAAGATGAATAGGATGGAGGACAGAAGCCTCAATTACAGGCAGGCGGGCTGGAGAGGAGGCTATGCAGCCAAAGGCAAACATGGCAGGTTTTTGCAATTCAAGGTTGTGGGCATGGGAGGGAGGGTCTGGGCAGCAGAGGCCCGTTATACAGGGAAAGCCACTGTTGCCCTTAGCCTACACATGAAGCAATCCCTTTGAAAAAGTTGAGGATCTGTGTGCCAGGCTCTCTTAAGCATCATTTTCCCAGAGCTAGGACTGAAAGTCGACAGTGAGCAGTGCTAGACCCCTGACATTTCTCTGATTACCTTCACTAGAACATGTTAAAATGCTGGCTCCCCAGTCTGGGGCCCAAGGTCAGTCAGACTCAGAGGTTCTGACTCAGTGGATCTAGGCAATCAGCACTTACAATAGGCTCCCATGTGATAGGCACACAGCACCTAAGATCCATGGAGCAGAAGATGAGTGAGCGATGTCCTGGATGGAGCAGGTAGCTGAGTGGTATCTGTCTGGGTGATGTTATACATTTATCAGCTAACCTGCAGACAGCATCCCACAGTAGATCACGAAGGGAAAATCAGAAATCTAAAAATCTTACATAAACAATCTGAAAACATGCCTCAGAGAATTCTTTTGTATATTTTAGAGTCATCCTTTAAAAGCTTTATGGATTCATGTCAGCTTTGGAGGAAGGAACAAACCAGGCTTAAATGTGTTATCCGGAAACCACATCATAAACCAACTGTTAGACTGAGGCCCCAGAGCCATGTAAATCATTTAAGGTTCCAAGTAGCAGATTTACTGCTGTCATTTCATTGTTTCAGATTGGTTTAAGAAAATGCCAGATCGGGATACATTATTATATCCTAAGTAACATCTCCATCCCTTCTGAAAAGAAGCCTAATTTAATAAATTCTATTGATCTAGAATGCTTGGATCTCTCTCTCTCTCTCTCTCTCTCTCTCTCTCTCTCTCTCTCTCTCTCTCTCTCTCCCCCTGCCCCTGTGTGTATGCTGTGGTAGTTTTACATATGTCATAAGGCAGTGTTTGATGTCTGTCCATGCCTTCTACCTTGTTTGAGACAGAGTTTTTGCTCACAGTTTTATGCGTTGGGCTAGTTGGCCTGTGAGCTTTAGCTCATCACCTTTCCTCAGCCTATCTCCCTCTAGGGCTGCCTGCACTGGGATTGAAGGGCATGTGTCCTTCCGTATCTGGCTTTGACCTGAGTTCTGAGGATGTGAACTCAGGTAAACAGGCTTGCATGGCAAGAGCTTTACATACTGAGTCATCTCTTTAGCCGTGTTTCAGTCTTTATATTATAATTATTTATTTGAATAGAAAAGTGGTCAAGTTTAGATAGAAGTATTCTAGTATGGATTATGAATGATAGTTTTTAATTTATGTCACATTTCTCAAAATTTGAACAGATTGCGCTGTCTTAGTGACTTTGGACAGTAATGGTTCTGGGAAGACCTTGTTTTTACTATTTCTTGGTCTTCAACACAGATCATATGGAAATTATGCCTGATGTAGGAAAAGAACTTTTCAAATGTTTGAAATAAAATCCACAAATCATTTCTCTCAGAATAATACCATAAAGAGATTCATCCCCTAGCGTAAAACCCAATCCCCAAGGCTTACACTGTGTGCGAGGGAAGCCCGCACTCCTCAAACAGTCCCCCCTCCATAATTAAATTACCTCTCGTTTTTTCTTCTTCTCCAACTTTAATAATTCCACTCCCTTTGCCTTTTCACTTAGGGGGTATTTTGTAACCTATATTTCAAAGACTGACAAGATTCTCTTGTTCTCTAACATCCCCGAGGGACCAGAACTGAAAATTCCCAATTCGCAAATGGGTTCTTTTCCTAAAGTTTATTTTAAAGTCAGTAACTTGCAGGCTGAAAATATTTCCATGTAGGAATGAGGAGTTGAGTGATGGCTGGTTTGCGGGAGAATGCACAAATGCTGAGCTGCTCAGCTCAGGATGTGTAATAAAAGATAATTGAAGAGTGCCACTGTGTATTGGTAATTAAAACAGAAAAACATCAACATATGATGAGAAGGCTTATTTTTCATCTGAACTCCAGGGAACAGTGCCCACAAGGATTTCATCTAATGCATCCTTTGGAGTGCTGGTCAGGTTAGAATGATTGGTTCTGTGGGAAGGAGAAACCCTATTCCCATGGTATAAATACTGTTTGCTGTCTTGTTTGATTTCAAAGCTGTTGCTGTCTGTGCACAGTTCACTGTCCCACAGGACATCACTAAGTAAGAAGTCAAGTAAAGGGGTCTCCAACGCTCCAGGCTGCTTCCAGCCCATGAGATCTTTTGTCTCACTCCTGTTTATTTTGGGGGCTGAGGATCAAACCCATACCTTACATCCTGATCCTTCCAGCATGTGATTTCTTTCCACATACAGTCACTGCCAAGCTAACCATGCTTATCGTGCTCCCTGGTGCTGTTTTCCATCTTTCAAGTTTGCTTCCTCCTTCCGGTACCCCGAAATCCTCTTCTAAACCTCTTCCCAAACTCCTGGAATTCTGGAGACTCTACAAAGCTTCTTTTCAAATCAAGTAGCAGAGGAGGCACGGGCCTGACCAGGGTGCTCAGGGTCCTCAGACCCTGTCTTGGCTGAAGGTCATTGCCCATCATTTTCACTCTTATTATCTGCTTTGTTATTAGTCATCTAGTTAAGGACCTTGGTGAATCTTAGGAGCTCCAGTGCTTCTGCATTGGATTCTTATCTTTTCTTTCCTTCTGGGCACTTTGCACATCAAAGCTCTGTCTAAACTTGTTTCCCATCATCCCTCAGAGGCTCTGCTATCCTGAATCACAACTAGTTTCTCTCCTGGCTTTACACTGGCAAAAATCTGCTTTATTTCCCTAAGCGTGCCACTCAATTTCCCTCCTGAATGTTTTTTTATTCTGTTTGTTTGATGTGTTCCTCAATTCCTTATAAACATTTTGGACCAACAACATTGGATGTGGGACAGGCTAATATGCTCACCTCTGCTAGTTCTGTGTCCTCAAGTGGATATGTATCTATTGTAACCAATTTACCACCACTCTCTCTAAAAGACCGGTCACTTCCAGGTCAGTTTCTATGTAATAAGTTTTATGTGTCTGAATCTGTACAAGAGGGGGAAAATGCCAAAGAAAAATCTCTCAAGTTGAACCTGAGTGGTTCACTTTCCCTGTGAGACACAAGTACCATGCACATTAAACACACCAGTGGGCTGTGACTGGGTTGTGTAGGAGCCAGGGGGCCTTCTTGGTAGAAATTTAAGAGCAACGGCACCAAACAACTCTAATGAATGTTCTACAGGAAGACTGTCTGCATCTCGAATCTCCAAGGTCATGCTCCTGCAGCTTTGTTGGAATCTATTATCGGTATAGTCAGCAATCAAGCCGTATAAAGGTTTTACTACAGAAAACCTCATTGCAGACATCTAATCATATTCATGAAGAACTAGTGGAGACAGAAATCATACAATGTGGGTTTCAGCCTTTGTCTTGATCACAACTAACTGTATGATATATGTTTATATCAAAACTCACTTGATATGCACTCACTGGTAAGTGGATATTAGCCCAGAAACCTAGAATATCCAAGATACAATCTCCAAAACACAAGAAAATCAAGAAGAAGGAAGGCCAACACGTGGATACTTCATTCCTCCCCAAAATAGGGAATAAAATACTCATAAAAGGAGTTACAGAGACAAAGTTTGGAGCTAAGATGAAAGGATGGACTATCCAGAGACTACCCCACCCGGGGATCCATCCCATCATCAGCCACCAAACCCAGACACTATTGCACATGCCAGAATGATTCTGCTGAAGCCTGATATAGCTGTCTCTTGTGAGGCTATGCCAGTGCCCGGCAAACACAGAAGTGGATGCTCACAGTCAGCTATTGGATGGAACACAGGGCCCCCAATAGAGGAGCTAGAGAAAGTACCCAAGGAGCTGAAGGGGTCTGCAACCCTATAGGTGGAACAACAATATGAACTAACCAGTACCCTCTGAGCTCGAGTCTCTAGCTGCATATGTAGCAGAAGATGGCGTATTCAGCCATCACTGGGAAGAGAGGCCCCTTGGTCTTGCAAACTTTATATGCCCCATACACAATGCCAGGGCCAAGAAGTGGGAGTGAGTGGGCAGGGTAGCAGGGTGGGGGGAGGGTATAGGGGACATTCGGGATAGCCTTTGAAATATAAATGAAGAAAATATCTAATAGAATAATAAAAAAAAAAAGAACTACCCAACAAGATACTTTCTCAAAAACAAAACAAAGCCAACAACCCACTGTAGCTGGCTGCCTGGGCTGAAGGAAGGGGATAGGGATATAACAGACCACTGCACAGGACAGAAAAAAAAATTACAATAATGGTTTGGATATCAGAAAAGAAAAGATGTTATGGGCAACATGAAAAGCCTTTGGTACTTGTTAAGAATAAAGGCAATGGGGCTGGAGAGACTGCTCAGCGGGTAAAGCACTTGCTGGGTAAATGTGATCTCCTGAACACGAACACCCAGAACCCACATAAAAGACTACTCGCAGAAAAAAATGCATGAACTATTGTGGGTATAGGAATATATTGGTATCCATTCATTTTAGAACAGGTTGAGTTTGGTTTTGAGTCAGGAAGCTGGGGCTATCCAACAGATCTGGCTAGAAAATATAAATCTTAGAATTGTTGTAGATGGTATTGACTATCAGGAGCACACCATGGAGTCTCTTAGGGGAAGTGAAAAGCATGTGAACACCCATGTAGATGTGCTTTTTGTGCACTTGTGTAAAGGCTGCCCTTGTGTTATTCTGATGCTGATTTCTCTGCCCTCATTATCTTGTTTCAATCCATGGCATTGTCATGCTTATACCAAGAATCTCCTGGTCTCAAGTTTGCATAAACAATTCTTACCATTTATTCTCTGCCTTGTCAATGAAAGCTGATCACCTAATGGCTACACAGGGGAGAGGAGAGGGCAGAACTTCCTCCAGCCAAGGGAATGAGAGAGAGGAAGAGAGATTCAGATTGAGACATGCAGAGGAAGGAGGAAGGAGCCATGAGAGTTCAGAAGGAGAATGGGAGGCCCTAAATGCAAGTATCATGGGGATGTTGACTGGGAGGTAGCTGGATTAGTTTAGGGGATTAATACAGAACAATTGACTGCCCAAGTATTGAGGTAAAGCTTGAAAATAAATCTTGGTTGCTCTATGTCATTATTGGGAACTAGCTAGGATAAAGAAATACAGAGGCTATATAGTAATTTACAGCTTACATTTATATTAAAATTAAAATTCACACTCCCATAATTCTGAGTCAGTTGGTCTAAGGAAGTGCTGAGCATTGGCCAGCTTTGACTGGTCTTCATGGCAACTACTGGGCCGTCTGGGCTGGGAACCACTGCTGCAGATAACTGTATGATTCGATCTTTTAGGGAGTGCTATGGAAAAATGGTATCAACACTGTGGAAACTTTTGAAATCCCTCAGTTTAAATTTAAAAGAAAGAGTTTTAATTGTTCAATTTTATTCATTGTACGTGTGTGCCTATATGAGTTTATGTGCACCCATGTATGTGCAGGCTCCTTCAGTGGGATTGTACATTTCCCTGGAACTGAAGTTCCAGGTGCCTGATGTGGGAGCTAGGAATTAAACTTGGGTCCTCTGGAAGAGCAGTACATGCCCTTAACCACTGAGCCACTGTTCCAGCCACTTAGTTTTAATTTTTTGTTTAGAAGAATGATACATATTGAATGCTTTCTTATATAAAATAGCTTTCAAAGTAAGACAAAAAAATCCTACATCCTCCAAATCTAGATTCTCTAGTTTCACCTCTCCCTCTTCCTCATCCTGTCCTCTGGGCTTCTCTTCTTTTGTATGGTGCTAGGTCTGAAACCTGCGGCTGGAATAGACAAGTGCTCTACCACTGAGCTGTGCACTCACACCTAAGATTCTTTAACTTTTAACATTTTATCACAATTTCCCTCTCTCTATTATTACATACAGTATATTTGATAATGTAAAAACTTAATTGTAAATATTTAAAATGTAGTATTTATAGAACAGAACATGTAGGCATTCAGAATTAAAATAATATTGATTTCAATATTATATATAGAATCCTTGAATAATGTAAGAACAAGTTAGAGTCATAAAAATCAAGGTTAACACACTATTGTATTGTTTCTAGAAAAATATTAACAAATACAAATATTTGCATGTATACATATTTTTTGGAAACTATTTTTAGTATATGAAGAGACTCTAGCTTGATCAAGCATGGCAAATAAGGCTCAGGCAGGCCTTATCCTTCTCCCCATTCCTTTTGCCTCGCTAAAAATCATTAGATTGCATTCTTTTTTTTTTAATGTCAAGGATTAATAATTTTTATTGTATATCTAATTTATTTATATTTCAAATGTTATCCTCTTTCCCATGTTCCTCTTTGGAAACCCTCTATCCTATCCCTTTTCCCCTTGCTTCTATGAGGGGGCTCCCCAACCCACCCAACCACTCCTGCCTTCAAGCCTTTGAATTCCCCTACACTGAGGCATCAGGCCTTCTCAGGACTAAGGGCCTCTCTTCTCACTGATGTCCAACAAGGCCATCCTCTGCTACCTATGCAGCTGGAGTCATGGGTCCCTCCATGTGTACTCTTTAGTTGGTGGTTTAGTCCCTGGGAGTTCTGGAGGGTCTAGTTGGTTGATATTGTTGTTCTTCCTTTGGGGTTGCAAGCCTCTTCAGCTCCTTCAGTCCTTTCTCTAACTCCTCCATTAGGGATCCCACGTTCAGTCTCATGGTTGGCTGCAAGCATCTGCCTCTATATTTGTCAGGCTCTGGTAGAGCCTCTGAGGAAACAGCTATATCAAGGTCCTGTCAGCAAACACTTCTTGGCATCTGCAATAGTGTCTGGGTTTGGTGTATGTATATGGGATGGATTTCCATGTGAGCAGTCTCTGGATGGCCTTTCATTCTTAAAGCTAGTCCCCAAGGTCCTTTTCCTTATTTGACCAATTCTTCCTCCTGAGGCTGACCACAGGGTCCAGCTATCAAAGTATTGAACTCCAGCAATGAAAAGTCCCTTTGGCTCACCCAATTAAAATTAAATACCTCATCCTAAAGGTTTCTTCCTTTTTTTTTTTTTTTAACCTTTACAAACCATTATGCTTTTTGCCTATAGGCCACATCTGTCTCTTTTCTATCCAGAGGCAGTCCCTTTCTCAATGCTGGGACATCTTCTGTTTCCCTCGTTCCTTTCCCTTCCTCTTTCATCCCCTATCTCCTGTCTGTTTCTTATTCCCTGCCCTTTGTCTCTCTGGGGCAAATAAAATATCCTTTGTGCTGAGAACTTGGCCTTGGGATGTCCTGAGCTGAAACTGTTCCCTTTCAGAAAAATATATGAACATATTATGTATATTCATATGTATAACATGCACACATACACACACACACACACACACACACACACACACACACACACACACACACACACACACACACACACACACACACACACACACAGAGTCTTTTGAATAAACTGGCAACATGAAGGTCCTGCTAGGGCTCAGACAATGGACTCTGAGTGCTTTGCTCAAGGCTCTGACTTCTTATTAGGTGTAAGAGTATGAAGGGAAAAAATTGCCTTGGAATCTCAGCCAGCCTCAGCAGACATTCAGTAAATATTTGCTGAGGAAAGCTGAGTGAAATGTTGTTTTTATAGCAATGGTGTTTTCTTCAACTTGTTGGTCCACACTGACTTTTCACAGCTGAGCATTTTCAGTTGTTGTCCCTTTGCAAAGTGGCCTGAAGAGCAGTGCCAGCCTGTCCACTCATGCATCATTCATTAAAGAGGAGTCCATTCAGGAAAATGCTCTAAGACGATTTTACAGTGGTAGACCCAGTAAGGAGTAGAAAGGAGTAGAAAGTTCAGTTTAGCAGATGTTTTCGCCACTGTCTTTCTCTCTTATGCTGGCTTAGTTGGCAGAACTTAACATAAACAAGGTTAGTCCTTCCTGTAACAAGTAAAGTCATTCCAATCTGGTCTCTGCCGAATTTTACATCTGCATTGCTAACTTCATGGATTTCTAAGAGGCTACTGCTTTTTAGGAATTATTTATTCATTTGTGGAGTATTTAATGAGGCAATTTGTGCCTGTTCCACATACCAGATGGGCTGCTTCTATGCTTAACTCAGAACACATTTTTTTCTTTCTTTCTTAGCTGATCTAGCAGAGTCAGAGTGGTTGGCCATTGTATTTACCCTGTTGCTGTAACAAAATAATCCGACAAAAGCAACTTAAGGATCAAGTATCCTGCGATTTTGTCTCCTATTTTCATTGATGCTATTGATTAAGCATTTTGATTTGAGCTGTCTTTCAACAACAACAAAAAACCTTCCATCATTTCTGGGGGACATGCCTCACCTCTATTGGCAATTTCGCAGGTAACTACAGTGGCAACCTCAGTGGCATGGAAAATGGACTCATGTACACAGTTCTGATGTCTACATGATCTGAAGAAATTCTCTGGACCTGCTCTTTGAATAAACATATTTTGTGCTATAAGCATTCCACTGCATGTAACTCAAGAGGATGTATATTTCCCACTACAGATACCAGAATTCTCACCAGGTTTTCAGACTTGTGTAAAAATGAAATTTCCTGAGTACCACTTCTGAAGGGAGCAGTGTAAGAAGACAGTCTTGAGAGCACTTGTCTCTGCCCAGTAGGAGCTGGCCTAACCCTGAGGCTGCACATCCCAGGGTCCACCTTCCTTTCTTGTTGCTGATGACCCTCCTAGCTTTGCTTTGTATTGGCTCTTCTTGTTTGAAATGAACTAGAAATATAATTCAGCTAAAGGCTTTTCTCACATTAAGCTACAATTGGTAATTTACATACACATCTGCAAAAGGCTAGAGGTTCTTTGAGTTAAAACACTGAATTTCACTCAGCTTGTGTTTCTATAGCCCAACGAAAACCCTGATACATGCTAGGTACTTGACATATACTTCCTTTTTTGAGGTTTATTTTTATGTTAATTATATAGGTGTTTTGTCTGCGTGTATGTTTGGGCACATGTGCAGTGCCTGTGGAAGTCAGTAGAAGGTGTCAGATACCCTGGGACTAGATGTGAATTGTCAGCCACCATGTGGGTGCTGGGAATGGAACCTGAGCTCTCAGGAAGAGAAGTCAGTACTCTTAAACTGCTGAGACATCTCGCAATCCCCTGATGTATACTTCTTGAATGGATGAATGCTAATTAATGATGTCATGGATCTGTGTGCCCGCACTCACATGTTTTTATAGTTATTTCACCCCTTTCTCTCCTCAGAAACAGTATCTTGTTGATGTATTTCTATCATTAAGGAAAGATTCATGTAAAATGAATCAAGTTATAATGAAGCTGGGCATAGTCTAGTGGTGTACCTTTAACCCAGCACTTGTGAGGCAGAGGCATGTGGATCTCTGTGAGTTTGAGGCCATTCTTGTCTACATAGTGAGTTTCAGGACAGCCAGAGTTGCATACTGTGCCTGCTATCTTAAAAAAAAAAAAAAAAAAAAAAGGATATCAGTATGTTTGTGGAAAAAGAAGTTCAGGATTATGAATTACCCAGAGTTCCTGAAAATGAGATTTTCAAGGAAGTTATTATGTTTTGCCTTTTGGTGGAAGAAGGCAAAAAAGAAGTAAAATGTGAAAAGAGGAGAGGAGAGAGGGAAATGGAGCCAGTGACCTTGGGCCACCCTGTCTCAGTATTATTGCAAATGACCTAGACAACTGGTTCTTTGAGCCTGTGACACAGTGAGATACCTCTCGTCATCTCTACGTATGGTGCATGTGCACTTTATCTGGGGAAATGAATATCATAGGGTGTTGGGTCTCAGCCAGACCCTATTTTCCTTATGCTCCAATGAAAATGATGTTTTAAAGTGAGGAGACAGCTTCAATTATAAAACTGACAACAAAAATTCTACTTTAATGTTTTTCTTTTATTATGGTTTTCCCCGATTTTAGATTCTTCTTTTTGTACCACATCTATGTAAAAAGG
This sequence comes from Mus pahari, assembly GCF_900095145.1. Taxonomy (NCBI): domain Eukaryota; kingdom Metazoa; phylum Chordata; class Mammalia; order Rodentia; family Muridae; genus Mus; species Mus pahari. Next base: position 65,874,477 of record NC_034591.1, on the reverse strand, counting down.
ATGGATGAATTCATTATTATGTGAAATAAATTTATTATTCCACAAGAGATATTAAAAACACTTACAAAAGGCTTTCTATATGGACCCATAACTGTCTCCACTGACATGAAATTAATCTCGAAATAGTTCTCTGGGAAATCTGAGATTTCCAGACAGCTTGAATACCTATCCTCCCTTCCTGAACTTCCATGTAGATTTACACACACACACACACACACACACACACACACACACACACACACACACGCACGCACACACACGCACGCACACACACACACACACACACACTGGAATACCTCCTCATGGTTTTCAGGAAACCATTGTTAGTGATATGCCACGCTTGGCATGCAGGAGAGTTTGTTCTCTGACCTGTAGTTTGACATCATGGAAACTGATCTAAAACAACTTCCAGGATCCAGAGGCCAAAGCAGGGAAGGTCTGTATGACATGCTGCATGGCTGGCTAAATCTTCACAGGGCAGCTGCATTTTAGATGTGAAAAAATAGTCTTTGAAAGCCCTTGCTCTTTCCAGCACTCAAAGCCACAGTCAGATTTCTGGTCTTGCACAGTTTCAATCTTCTGTTTCACCTATAAATGGGCTTCTCCCAAGTGACTCACTTGCCTTTTTGCATGTGACATCTTCCACAGAGGGCTCCTATGCAAGAGGGACTTTGAAATGCTCTTTATCTTGCACATGGCTACCCTATGAAGGTAATGTGTCCATTAAGATACAGCTAGAAAGGAGAGAGCTCAAGTGGGTAGAGAATCTGTCAGGCAAGCCCAAGGAGCCAAGTTCATTCCCCAGCAACTACAGACAAAAGAAAACCAGAAGACATGTAGCACACTTGTGACCTCAGTACTGCGTGCACAGTGAAAGGCAGATTCCTGGGCCTCTGTGGGAGCCAAACCAGCAAGCCCCTTGTCCCAATAAGAGTCAAAAAGTAAAGTTGATGGTTCCGCAGGTTAACTTTGGTACCTACTCCCTGACAGTGATAGAGAGAGAAACTTTAGAATTGTAAGGTAGAGTTGTAACACACACCTGAAAGTTGTGATGCCTAACCAAAAACCTACTGAAAAGATGACCAAGGGAGTACCTAGGAGTAAGAACACAGTGTCCTTGAAAACCTATTATAGTATGCTGCCTCTTGAGAGGACATTTATGGTCACAGTTCCCACAGCCACGGAGCAGGGATGAAGTACTTTCAGGGTGGAAGATTTTAAAAGGCGGTGGCAGACATTTAACCATCTCTACCTCAAGAAAAATGTCCCAGGGAAGTACCTAGAGAAAGACTCATTTTGAAGCATTTTGGACAGTTAGTAATGGATATTCAACTTCAGTGGAGCATAGATCTGGGATGAGTTACCGGGAGGACTTGGGGGGGGGGTGAATATTACCAAAATGCATTACACGCACATATGCAATTCTCAATCGATACAATATATTATATTTAGAAAATAAAGAGAGTTTAAAATTACCAGTCACATGCTCTCAATCACGATAGACTTTTCTGAAGCATTGTTTACTTCCTGGATCATGCCCTCTTGCCAAACTTCTCACCTGGAAAAGTGAGCAGGAGCTCCCACAAGAACAGAGAGCGACTGTGGTCTACTTCAGGGCTGCAGGCTTCGAAGGCAGATGGTCTTGGTCGCTGCAGGCTCAGGGGCCAGCCTCTTTGAAACTCGACTTCTATCAGTCTTATCGGCTCCTTCCACTGCTCCCTTCCCGTGGAATGTGGGAGGCTCATTTTACAAGCGTCCCAGTTGAGATTTGTTTGGGAAAGGGCACCTGCACTCTGGTTCTGTGGTTCCAGCTGGAAACAGCCCTCTGCCTCTCGTGTGCTTCTAGGGCAGCGTGAAGGTGTGTGTGTGTGTGTGTGTGTGTGTGTGTGTGTGTGTGTGTGTGTGTGTGTGT
>NC_034591.1:65869891-65872310 GCF_900095145.1 Mus pahari | reverse complement strand
TTTGAACTCTGATGTCCCATTTTATACACTGGCTGTTGAGGTGCTGTGAGAAATGTTAAAAAAGAACAGATCGACACTTCGGCTTTGTTTCTGGCATTTAAAAGAATTATTTTAGAGAGAATTTCTCTTGTTGGGTGACCTTTATCTCGGGGTACTGCTGTAGGCTTTAAAAAAGAACATTTTTTTGTTTTCATTTTAATATATAGTTTTAAGATGACATAATACATCAAGGATCTTTCTTTGCACTTTTTTTTTTCATGGTCTCACTTTCCTGTGGAGAAGTGATTTGAAGCAATGAGGGGACAATTCCCAGCAAACCAGGATCTAGATCAAGACATTCCCATAAGCTTCTTTTCCAGCTTTAGGACAAGCGAGTGCTCTTTCAAGGGAATTTGTGGTGTTTTTGTTTTTGTTGTTTGTTTGTTTGTTTTAAAAGAATAAATTTCCCTATTGTGCATATTCTATGATGTACACTGATACAGTAGTATATATGTATCATTTATAACTAAGTATATAAATAAAGGCAATAACCTAAATTTAGTGTTGCAAGATTTCAAAAATTCCTTTTAGGGGCATACAGTCAAGGGCTGAGGCAATTACTTCTACAATGAGGGGACTTTGGGCTCTAGGGAATGCTCTTGAAGTATCCTTTGCTAACTCCAGCCACCCTAGGTCCCAGCACAAGCATCCTGCTATCCATGGAAGGGCATTGATGGGTCTCCTCAAAGGCTGAAGCTCTCCCATTCCCAGATGCCACCCTCTGCTGCCTGAAAGGAAGTTAATCTTCTCTGATGTGAATCACAGTGCAGGGGTCAAGAGAATGGGTGCTAAAGAGACTGTCCATGTTCCAGTTGCTTGCCACTTAGTTGGCTCCCTTTGAGCAAGCTCTTTAACTTCTCTGTTCCTCAGTTTTTGTTATAAAATGGGTCTATGGTTCATTGGATTGCTGTGCCAGTAAATGAGCCAATTAACAACACTGACATCATGGTTTCTGGACCCATGACCCACTTCTCTGACTGGAGACAGAAAAGGTATTAACAGTAAAAGACTTAACTCAAAGGCAAATGCATGTGGTGCTTCTGGATGATTTACCTGTGTTGCCAAGCAGCCTTGGCTCTAAACATACAACAGCATTCTTTGCACTAAGCATGCCATCAAGTCAAGCAACACCATCACACACTGCCTGAAACACCACATCTCAGATATGAGACCATTGTGTTTTATGAACTGCAGTGTTTTTATTGTACAAACACAGTTTTAGAGTTTTATGCATTTATAGAAATAACTGTTTAATAGTAGACAACAGAGATGAATTTTTTTGAGATTTTTATTTAGCTTTATTGGTCTATTTTTGTTTTTGTGTTTTGTTTTGTTTTTAGTTTGTTTGACTTTGCCTGCACATATGTCTGGGTACCACTGTGTGCAGTGCCCATGGATGTCAGAAGAGGGTGTTGAATGCCCTGGAACTGTAGTTGCAGGTGGTTGTTAACCACTATGTGGGTGCCGGAACTTGAACCCAGGTCCACTTGAAGAACAGTCAGTGTATTTAACTGCTGAGCTATCTCTCCAGCCCTGGCAAGGAAGAGTTTTAGTATTTCTCACCATTATGGCATACAATGTTATCAAGCTAGTATATTTTTGGGTTGCATTGGTTCTATAGTCTCAGGACATGAATTGGTTTTTCTCTTTAATATAAAATAAATTTTTTTTAAAACACATTTGACTGTGATTTTTTTATTAGCAAATGTTAGTTTTGTATGCCAATTATATACCTAATATAATGGTTCATATTCACTGTCAACTTGACTGGTTTAGGATCACCATGGGCATGTACCTTTGGGTGTGTCCATGCAGATGCTTCCAGAAAAGCTATACTGAGGTATGAAGCTTCACTGGAATGTGAGTGGTACCTCAGCATGGGCTAGTGCCCATGAGTGAATAAAAAGTAGAAAATAAGCATCCATTTCCCTCTGCTTCTTGACTATGGACTCAGTGTGACCAGCTATGTCACGTGTCACCTGCCATGACCTCCTCACCACAGAGTACTGTATTCTCAAACTGGTAGTCAAGACAAAGTTACTTTTCTCAGTTGGTTATAGCAATTAGTAACAAATAATACTCCTACACACCTGGGGTGGTGTAAAATCTTTCTCAGGCAAAAGGGAGTAAACCCTCTGTTGTAAAAATATGAACATATAAGAGGGTTTCTCTGTGTAACCCTGACTGTCCTGGGACTCACTCTGTAGACCAGGCTGACTCTACCTCCCGAGTGCTGGCATATAAGACTCTTTTTTTTTTCCTTCAATTTTTATTAGGTATTTACTTCATTTACATTTCAAATGCTATCCCCAAAGTCCCCTATACCCTCCCCCCATGCTAACCTACCCACCCACTCCCACTTCTTGGCCCTGGTGTTTCC
>NC_034591.1:65868925-65869880 GCF_900095145.1 Mus pahari | reverse complement strand
AAACCAAGGTAAACCAGAACTGATCAAAAGGAACCTGAGCCTCTGGTCAGGAAAATCTCTGGTGTCCTTGTTCCTGCTGTCACAGGCCCTTCACTATTGNATTGGTGCAGATGTTGTGTTCCACTCACCAGTGATCCTAAGATCGCGTGCACAGTCCTATCGGGACCTTGAGGGTGTCCGCTGACTCCACTCCCTAGATGACCTAGTGCTGGCTCAGACTGGAAGGGACTTCTGCCCCTGGTCAGGCAGGTTCTCTGCTTCCCCAGTGTGTCTCAGGTCCTGTGCGTGATTTGATTGGGGCAGAAGTTGTGTTCCACTCACCAGTGATCCTAAGATTGCTTGGGCAGTCCTCTAGGGACTGTGGGGGTGTCTGCTGACTCTGTGCCCTAGGTGACCTGGTGCTGGCACAGCCTGGAAGCCATGTAAGACTCTTAACTAGAAGACAAATCAATTGATCTTTGGTCTTTTCTTGGGAAAGAAAACTTTATTTCTTTCCACAGATTCTTCCTTCTATCACTTCTGCACAATGAAATAAAAGATACTTTTTCCTAATCTGGAGTCTAGAATTGCTGTTTTTGACAGAAAAGTAGATACTGTCCCTCACCAAGATAGGATTGATAAGAGGGGAAGAAATCTGGCTTGCTACATATTTCCATATACCTTCTTAGCTCAGGGAAGCAAAGCAAAAGGCAAGGTGGTTTAAACTGAAGCTTCAACTGTGGGTTATAAGCTTATATTGACTGCAGAGATGGTATAAAAAGTATTGGCAACAACAAAAGGTTTCAGGACCTTCAAAGACCAACAATTAATCCCAAATCAAACATTTAATGAGTCCAATGTGTTTCTAGCAGTGCTTGTCCTACTGTGATGTACAGACTCTCAGTGGCCTTGATTTTGAACACAGTACATGCACACTCCATACTGTGCATGCCCTGATGCCACAGAATGCAAAATA
>NC_034591.1:65857650-65864510 GCF_900095145.1 Mus pahari | reverse complement strand
CCCATGCAGACAAGGCGCCGGTCTGCGTGCAGGCAGGAACACTACATCTGCGTGCAGGCAGGAACACTACAGCTAGAGACTATTTTATGTTAAGAATGACAGCATTTTTGCCTTACACATGAAGTTTTCTGTTCTTGTAGGAACAATGACCTAATTACAAAAACAAGATTCTTAAGAAATAAATATTTTCTACCATCATTTTGAATTAGTATCTTCAAGACAAGCAAATCCTTCTATGTCAGCACACAGATTTGCTATCATTTTTAAGAAAGCTAAAGTTATATATACAATATAAGTGCTTTAAATTTATGATCTATTAACAATACAAATCAATAAAAGACAATGTGACAATGTTTCTGTTTAATTTTATGCTCAGGTAATTGATAAAGCATTATTTCTGTGTTTGTGAGTGTGTGCCTAGAAAAGATTAGCATTTGAAGCTACAGGTTGGGAAGGGGCATGGGGCTCATACAATCTCACCCATAGCTGAGGCGCTAAGGGCTATTAATGATTGCCAGAGGAGGGAGAGCAAGTTTTCTTTGCTTTTCTTTTTCTTTTCTTTTCTTTTCTTTTCTTTTCTTTTCTTTTCTTTTCTTTCTTTTTTTTTTTTTTTCATGAGCATGGCTCCTGATAGGCTGCCCAGCTCTGGGCCTATAGTCATGCATACACTGGCAGTATCAAGTGGTTACAGTGGGCTTAAAACAAGAGCAAAGGACATTAACAGGGAAACATGATATATGTGGCAGGGTATGGGAGAAATTGAAGAGTAGGAAGTAGGTGGATTTGATCAAGACATATTATACACATAAAAATTCACAAGAATCATAAAAAAATCCACGCTTGCCCATATGTGTGAGGACTACCAATCCAATAAGGACCCAGATGGAATGAAAGGGGAGGAAGCAGCAATTTTCTGTCTCTGATTGAACTGGGACATCCTTCTTCCCATGCCCCAAATCCCCTTTGATTTGCCCTAGTTTTCAAGCCATGGGCCTCTCACTGGGGTTACTATAGCACTAGCTCTCCTAGTTCCCAAATCTTCAAGATCTGGACTTAATTACACCACAGGCTTTCTTTGTCTTCCATTTTGCAGATGGCAGAAAAATCATGTGACTGGTTTACCTCCATATTTTTTTCAGTTATTTTCATCATAAATACATATAAACAGAGTTATAAAAATGATCAATTTTTATTGTTCTGCTTATCTGACTGATGATCAGTCCTGCCTTCAGGAGTCCTTTAAAACAACTGGGAAGAGAAATCCAAGATGAATAAAGTGAGTATGTATTAGACAGTAAATGTTAGATGCCTTTATATATAGCACAGGCAACCCAAGGCTGGAGAAATCTTAACAGATTTCATAAGAAAGGAGACTGAAAGATGGGGTTACCTTTGAACAGGCAGAGGACATGAGAAAAGTCCGTGTAAGGAGAACATGGACCAGGATGAGATCCAGGCTCAGATGAACAGTGCTGGACCAGAACTACGAGAAGAGTAACTGAGCTGGGATGGAGTAGATTTGTGATCAACAAAGTGGAACCATCTGGGGATCACATAACTGGAGCAGAGGACACACATCTTGACTAGCAGCCAGAGGCCAGCTGACTTAGTTCCTTTTCTTAGTGTTGTGATAAAATATCCTGACTAAAGCAACTTAAGGAAAAAAAAAAGGCTTAGTTTACCCCTTGGTCCAAGGCTATAGTTAATTTTTGTGGGGACATAACATTTCCAAGACTTCCAGGACTTGTGTTCCATCTGGACACAGAGCATCTAAGGACTAAGATGCAGAGGGTGATGAATGCTTGCATTTAACTCACTTGCTCCTTTCTCATAAAGTTCAGGCTCCCAGCCCAGGGAATGGAGCCTCCCACAGTGGGTGCGTCTTCCCTCCTCAATTAATCTAATTAAAATAACACTGTACAAGGGTGCTCAGGGTCTATCTCCCAGATAATTTTAGATCTTAGCAAGGTAGGTACAGAAAGTAGCTGCAATGACGGAGAACACTGAATTGCCAGAAAAAGACTTTTCAGGCAAAAGAAACAAAGAATCATAGGAGATGGCCCTGCCACCTAGATTTACAGAAGCTTCTCAGGTCCTACTCTCCTCATTAGGGACACATGATTTTTACAGTCCCTAGCATGTTCCTTAGAAAATTATTCAAAATCTTACTTTACCATCACAGTGACATAAAGGACAATATATTGATATTACAGATGAAAGTAGCTTTTGAAACCACAAATTCATTGTTCTCTTCTGACTCTCAAAGAGGCATTAGAACAGCTTTGTAGAACTATAAAAGCTGTGTAGGTACTGTGTTTCTCCTGCCTGGTGCTAAGTTGATCCTGGTCCCTATCTGCACTGGGACAAGGTGAGGCTGGACTTAGAACCTGTCAACTTCTATTTTTAGGTCCCCTGGTCTGCACAGTGTGAACATTCAGGCATTGCCAGCATATCATTATTTGACTGGAAAGCAATACCAGGAGGAAAATATTTGCCTAAATAGGGAAGACCATATAGTTGGAGGGTTTTAGGTGAGAATCATCTTATCTTAAAAATATTTTGGGAAAGTTATTTCATTGTTTAAAAAAGAAAAATAGTTGGAAAACACACATGTGTGCATGTGTACACACACACACACACACACACACACACACACACACACACACACGTCCTTATAAAACTGAAATCCAAATGTAACACCAGATGTTGAAAAGTTTTTAACAACCTTCTATGTAATGTTTATAGGAAAAGAGCAAGCTATGTTTCATTAGGAAATAATAGGAAGGAGAAAGTGAACCAGAAGTAAAGGGTTTGCTGAACTCAGAGCAGAGTTACAGGGACCCAAGGTCACTCTCTCCTTCCCTTCACAGGCTAGATTCAAAAGAGTTGGTTCACACCCATCCCACATGCAATTTTTTTAGAAACTTACTTTGTTCTTCATTTTCTCCTTCTATTGACAACAGTTGGCTTTGAGAGGAAGTTAGAACTGTAACTTTATTCTATTGTTCTGTTATACTCGCATTATTCTATCATTTACTTTTCCAGAAATCATTTGAATGTGGTATGAGTTTCAGTGGATGCTTTCACATTTGTAGGTAGAGGATCAGTGGTACCATAATGCTTAAAACACATAATAGAAGTCCATTGCTTGCTTCTAAACTCCCTACTCCTCTAAAGTTCAAAGGCCAGAGAAGTTGGAATTCTCTTATCTAAGGGTTAGAGAAGAAAGGCACCCCAGGTCCAGATCAGGGAGAATGAATTTGCCTTTTGGTTCTACTTGAGCCCTGAGATGACTGGATATTTCCCACATGGAGGGACATTTTCCCTCATAAATCAGTCTCAGTGCCATTCCCTGGACACTCTCTGGACACAGTCCTACTCGTTGCCTGGGGGATCCTTTAGTCTAATTGAGACTTAACAGTCACATTTTTGGTTTTGGTCTCTGTCACGTCAGAGACTCAAATCAAATGATAGTGGCATTTCCATTCCAGCATTTTGGAAGCCTGCCTGAAGATGTCTTCACGGGTTGCTCTTCTCTTCCATGTACCACTAAAGGAGCTCCCTGATGGAGGAGTTGGTGGAGTAGACATCTTTCTTAGAGAATTTTTAGATATCTCATTTAAACTTCATTTTTCTGAGGTACTCAGGTCTTCTCACTTCTCAGCCTTCGAGGAGGATAGAAACACCAACTCAACTTGCCTGCCTCTCCCTCAGCTAAGAGGGACAGCCTCCTTTTGTTTAGCAAGCATGTTATTCCTCCTTTTGCATGGTGGCTTTCTTAAGTGTCGCTGTCTTCTCTTATGCCCTTTGTTCAGAGCCACTTGAATCTTTAAAAAAAAAAATCATTTTCTAGTCATCTTAGGAGAGAAGAGAGGCTTCAGATTGACCATGCATACTACAACTGGGACCTCTACAAGCTTAATGAGTGATATAGCTCCTCAGAGAAAGGTCATCAAATAACATAAATGGGCAACTTACAAAGAGTAAAATTGAAATGATTTCAAATAATAAGGATAGTGAAATAGTTCAGTTTTACAGTCATTGCTTATCTTAAGGCAAAATTGAAATGGTCATTCCTTTCTTCACTTGGGGACAGAAAGATAACACTTAGAGATTTAAATCATTTATTTTAGTTTACCTTTCAAAGGTTATTAATAATTATTGAATATTAGTACACTTATGTAGAGTAAACTCTCTAAATTATGATTATATCTTATTTGCTCCTTAATCCTGTCATGTAACCACACAGAGTTTGAAGACCAGAAGAAAAAGGCAGGGATGGTTATGTTCGCAGTTTGCTGTGTTCTAAGTCCAATTCCATTCATGTACAAACTCTTTATTCATGTATTATTATAATTTATAACACATACCTATATGTATAAGTATATGAGGTAAATATATTATACCTTGGATGCATTCTTAAGCTTAATGATATATAAACATTTTATTTTTAAAAAAGTGCTTACATAAGTACGATTAAATTGTAATCCTTGGATATTTTTTCCTCCTACATTTCATCACCACAAGAATGTAAATACCCTTTTATATATGCATACAAATAAAAAAGAATTTAAATGGAATTACCCTATAATCAAATAACAGGTTTATAATGCCTTTATCAAACAGTACATAGTAGCAAATAAAAAGCCCAGTGTCATGGATGGGTTAACTCTATTGGGTTGTTACCTAGTGAGGTCTCAATAACCCCTTAATCATTACAAGCTATTCCCAATGTTTTTGATTCCCCCACCCAGAACTAGACAGTGAGACCCCCACTGCTGAAGACACTACATATTTAACTCACAGAACAAGAAGAAATCAAGTTAGTACACACTAGGGGGCCTTATTCCTTCTGGTTATTCTTCCATAGTGCTGTAAAGTGCCATGTATACTACCAGATCAGAAAAGTAACCATCATTCTAACCCAGTTGTGAATCCTAAAAACTATGTAACAACAGCCTGGCAAGACATCCCCACTAGTACAACAGTGTCATGAATGCCATGGTAGTACCCAATGACTTTCTGATTTGAAGTTCTGCTCCACCAGTTGAAATCCATACATGACATTGTTATTGTGCTAAGAACCTATGGTTAGACAGGTCATCAGAATTAAGAATGAACTTACTAGTAATGGGCAGAGTATAAAACAACTTTTAATGGCTTATTATTGTATCTAAACATTAATGCATCTCTGAAACATCATCAGAGAAGCTTCTTTTTGCAGTTGATAGAATTAGCACAGAGATCTACCACTGGTTGAGGTGAAGAGATTGAGAAGCTGGAATGTTCATCACTGAGTGGGACATTTATGTTATACCCTTTCCAAAGCTCAGGGGTCATTGTGGAAATGGAATCAGAATGATTGTAAGACATGGTAGATTACTACATGAAACCAGTATTTTTCAGACTCAGAAGAGCAGTTGAACATATGAAATAAAAAAATTTGTGACAACATGTGCAAGATTTGCAAAAGGTCAAGCTAGACAAGATCTCAACAAAGAGAGGAAAGGTGAACACCAAGTCCTACTACTAGCTAAGAACCTACTGATGACTGATAGCTGATGGAAGAAGGGAAGCCAGTTCTTGAAGATGTAGCCCATGGAAGTTACCATCTTCCTAATAGCAAAGGGACACATTTGAGAGAATATGAGCAGCAGAAACTGTACTTGATACATTAAAAAAAAAAAGAATATAACTTTGGGATTAGGAGATAGATCTGGAAGGAGTGGATCAATATGATCAAAGCACATTGTATGAAAGTACTGAAGTAATTTTAAAATGAATACTATTTGATTTATATATTTATCTATCATCTATCTATAATGTATCTATCTATTGCATGTGTGTGCATGCATGCGCGTGTGAGCATGCATGTGTGTGTAGGAGTGTAGTGTATCAAGTTCCACATTTGGAAGTCAGAGAGCAGGATGTAGACATCAGTTCTGTCCTTCCACCCTGTGGGTACTGAAGTCAGGTCAGCACTTTGGAAAGCACCCTTACTTACCTGCTGAATATCCTGCTGATTCTAGTTTTGTGAATTCTTTTACTCTTGTCCAGGGGATAAATATTCTGTGTGTGTCATAATTTTTGCATTATCCATTGACTGCAGGAAAAGAAGAACTTTCTGTGACCAAAGCTTTGCAGTGCAAAGAGAGAAGAGCTTGGGATAGCCCAAAGGGGTCCTGGCTCAAAGGTAACTGAAACCCTTTCACAATTGGGCAACGGGTCAGGAGACAGCAGACCACCCTTCTATATCCATATAAAAATGGATGTATAGACATATTTAGATTGTTTGTGTGCTTTGTTTGGATTGGGGATTTCAATCTTCAGAAACTCATTCCCTGCACAACCCTGTGTCTAGACTAGTCCAGACATTGCAGTTCCTCAGAAGACACTAATCAGGAATTCACAGCATGAGCTTCATCAATAAGGAGGCTCACAGGGCACAGCTTGTATTTACTCTGAAAATCACCTTCGTTGTTATAAAACAATCTGAAGTGGTATCTAGTGTCAGAAGAATTTATTTTGTTAGACTCTTGTCCCTTGTTTTATTCTTTTCCTCGCACATTTGGAAAGAGAAGTCCTTTCTACCATTAATTCAAAGTCATGAGGACAGTGTGTGTTGGTGCCCTCAATAATTCAAAGAAATGTCTTGTTATTAGAGACTTAGTGTAGAAATCTAAGGTGCAGTCTCAGTTTTCTCTGTTCTCTCTCTCTCTCTCTCTCTCTCTCTCTCTCTCTCTCTCTCTCTCTCTCTCTCTTCCAATTTGTGCATGTGTGTGTGCATTTGTGCATGTGTGTGTGCATTTGTGCATGTGTGTGTCTGTCTCTATCCTTCCCTCCCTCCCTCCTTCTATCTA
>NC_034591.1:65855537-65857245 GCF_900095145.1 Mus pahari | reverse complement strand
AATTGCACACACACACACACACACACACACACACACACACACACACACGAGAACAAGAAGGTCAAAGTGGATGAGGCACATTATTTAATAGTCACAGAACTTATAAATTTATCATATATGCTAACATATCAGGAACCTTGAGCCCTGGGAGAGCAGCACCTGCAAATATGAGAGGTGACATGTGCCACCATTTTCTCCCAACCATATTCAGGAGTCTATTTAGCCTTTGGTAAAGGAGGGTATGTGGGCTTGATTATTAAATGGCACTCATATGTCAAGATATGGGTACATGTTCTTACTTGTCTCCCTAATTTGGGGACCTGAAAGTGAAGAACTGTCTCTGACATCTTAAATCAACAGGAATTTGAATCCTCTGTTTCTTTTATGAAGACATTCTCTGTCTTTAATGGGCATGATGTATACAGGGAAACTTTCCAGTGATCAAAAGCACTCAACACATAGTGAGCTGCCTCCTGCTCCTGAGTTTTCTGTCTAAATGTTTGGGTCTGATCCACTGAATGTATTTCAAAGGAGACCCCAAGCTAGTGGATACAGTGGCAGAAACAGGATTGGTGTCAGCGCTCATGTTTCTAGTTTTCAGCTGCAATGTGTGAGCCAGGCATTTTTTTTTTTTTTTTCATAATACAGTTAACCTCTAGACGCCCTGGTGTTTTATTTTCAAAATAGAAGCAATCAGAACATCTCTTGGAATTGCTGTGAGGATTAAATAAAGGCATGTGAACACACTTAGTTCCCTGTCTGGCATCAAAGGAGGTGTTCAACAAACTGTCAGATGAACACAGAAGGATGTAATATCCTTTTCAACCATGAGATACTTTGATTTGTGACAAAAAGAGCTTCGTGACCTCTGAACAGTTTAGAGTAATTGAAGAACTGTTGAAGTAAGTAACCCAGTGACATTTGAATGCTAGGGCAAATGGTGAAAGTGTGCTTAACAGTAAATTCATTATAGTAGTATGAATAAAGCAGTTTGATATTTTTAGAGGAAGTGTGAAGTGCTATAATAACCGCATGTAGTGCATGATTTGGGAAGATGCTGTAAAAAGCCATAGAAGGTAACATTTGTGCTAAGTGGACAGAAGATGGGAACAATAAGCCTATTTGAAATTTGTAACCTGGTCTGCTATTTGAATTTGATGAATGTAAACTAATTCATATTTAAACTGAATTTATAGGATTCTACTAGAAAAACGTCATTGAGGAAGTAAAAGTCAACATGCTAGATAGACCTATTTAGAGGAGATTTAAATTAGATTGCTTTTTTAGAAAATGTATTTATGTCACATCCAAATATCAGCCTCCTCCCCAGTTCACCCAGATACAGAGCCTTCCCATTCCCCCTCGTTTTCTTCTCTGAGAAGGGGGACCCCCTCAGGGTTTCACATACTCCCACCTCCAGCACACCAAGTCATGGCAGAACTAGGCACATAAGTTAGATTACTTCTATAATAAAACTTTAGAAAGCATTTTATTTAGAGTATTATTTATTTTTATTTTGATGAGCAAATAAGTTATGAGCTCATACAAATATTCAGGATTATGTTATAGTTGGCTTAGACATGAAGAAAATTTGGGCTTACTAACCTTAACTATAGTTGTTAATGTCTTTTGTTCCTTCCTATTCCCTCCTTCTTTCCTCCCACCCTCCCTCTCCCTTCCCTCTCTTCTCTTCTCTTCTCTTCTCTTC
>NC_034591.1:65848991-65855337 GCF_900095145.1 Mus pahari | reverse complement strand
TCTCTTCTCTCCTCTCCTCTCCTTTCTTTCTTTCTTTCTTTCTTTCTTTCTTTCTTTCTTTCTTTCTTTCTTTCTTTCTTTCTTTCTTTCTTATCTTTTTCTTAATTCTTTTGTTCCTGCCTTTTAAAGATAAAGTTTCATATAACTTCAGCTAGTCTTGAATTCATTATATAGCTGAGGACAACCTTGAACTCCTTTTCTTCCTGCCCCTATCTTGTAAGTTCTGGGATTAGAAGTGTGTCACTATATTCAGTTTATGCAGTGCTGGGGAATCAAACCCAGGGTTGCATGGTAGGCAAGCTCTCTATGAACTGAGCTATACTCATAGCTTTAGTTGTTACCTTTAGTAATGGGGCAGAAGAGGAAGAGAGACTATTAAACATTTGGAGAAAGACAAAAATTTAGAGAAAGTCTTGACAATATAGCAGTCACTCTATTTTTTGAAACTTTATAAGATATTCAAGGATTATTTGCAGTAAGATGTCCTAGTAGGTTTTGAATGATAATATGTTGTCTATTGTAGGCATTCCACCAAGGACATCCTGAGTTCAAAGATATCTGTGACATGTAACCTTAAGAGTAATCATGTTCACCTTCTTAGTAACTCACCTTGAGGGACTAATTGAAGGTGGATCCCCATGAAACTCAAGAAGAAAGTAGACCAAAGTGTGGATACTTCATTCCTCCTCAGAATGGGGAACAAAATACCCATGGAAGGAGTTACAGAGACAAAGTTTGGAGCTAAGACAGAAGGAAGGACCATGTAGAGACTGCCCCACCCGGGGATCCATCCCATAAACAACCACCAAACCCAGACACTCTTGCTTATGCCAGAAAGGTTTTGCTGACAGGACCCTGATATAGTTGTCTCTTGTGAGGTTATGCCAGTGCCTGGCAAACACAGAAGTGGATGGAATACAGGGCCCCCAGTGGAGGAGATAGAGAAAGTACCCAAGGAGCTGAAGGGGTCTGCAGCCCTATAGGTAGAACAACAGTATGAACTAACCAGTACCCCCAGAGCTCGTGTCTCTAGCTGCATATGTAGCAGAAGATGGCCTAGTGGGCCATCATTGGGAAGAGACGCCCCTTGATCTTGCCAAGATTATATGCCCCAGTACAGAGGAATGCCAGGACCAGGAAATGGAAGTGGGTGGGTTGGGAAGCAGGGTTGGGGGAGGGCATAGGGGACTTTCAGGATAGCATTTGAAATGTAAATGAAGAAAATATCTAATAATAAAAAAAAAGGTCGACCCCTGACACAGTGGAAAATAAACCTTTTGCTTTTGCATCCATCTGTGTCTAGGCATCTCACTTGGGGGTATCACAAAGCAAGTATCCATCAACCAAGGGTGTGTGTGTGTGGGTGTCCTTACATTGGGGGCTCGTCCAGGATTCAAGGAGACCCCTGGGTGTTACAACAGGCGCCCAAGTAAGAGTTTTCTCTGTCTTCTGCTTTCACTTTTGGCTCGTTAGTATGGTGTTGGTATCGGCTTGAAAGCCTCTGGTCTGGTGTGGGGCAGATGTGTCTTAGTGCTGTTACTGTGGGGAGTATGGAGGATGCTTCAGGCCCCCAGGAGTGAGTCGGGAGGACTATGCTCCTTTTGGAAATGGCAGGACACAGTATCGGCAGGAGCAGTGACTTGTAACCTGGTTTCTGAGCCTGTGGTGGGGCAAACCGACTGTGTGTTGATTACCTTTGTCTGTGTTCTTAGACTTGGACTGTCTGTGCCTGTGGCAGGGGTGGGGGTACTGTCTGTGTGTTGATTGTCTTTCTCTTTGTTTGTTAGTGTTGGTTATCTTGTTCTGTGTTCTTGGACTTGAAGTGATGACATTTTTGGACATTGGGCCAACTGAATCTACCCTGTTAAACAATCTAGTTAACCACTGGAAAAAAGTTAGGAAAAGAGAAGAAAACTTGTCAGTAGCAGTAAAGAAGGGCAAGTTAGTTACTTTCTGCTTCTCCAAATGGTCCACCTTTGGAGTAGGGTGGCCACTACTCCAAAGCCGACCACCTGGCTCAGGAGAGTGCTCTTCATGACTGAAGAGTAACAGAGGATAATGCAGGAAGCCAGAAAGAATGTCCCCTCAGACACAGGGAGCACCATCAATTGACCAGGCTGTTGCTGACAGTGGGTTTCCTCTGACTAGGCCTGATTGGGACTTTATTATGGCAGAAGGTAAGGGGCATCTGAAGGTCTACCACCAGTCTCTGTTGGCAGGCTTCAAGGGGGCCTGCATGATGACCCACCAATTTGATTAAGGTACATGAGGTTAAGCAGGGACAGGAAGTATTGCCCGTAGCTTTTCTAGAGCAGCTCATGGAGGCATTCTGCCAATATATACTCTGCGACCCCACTAGTGAGGAACACAAAGCTACTGTGATTATGGCTTTTATAGACCGGGCTAGTAGAGATATCAGGAAAAAGCCTCAGAGACTAGAGGGACTACAGGATAAGTTGTTGAGGGATTTAGTGCAGGTTGTTGAAAAAGTCTACTATAGCAGAGAGACAGAGGAGGAGGAGCAGAGAAAGAGAAAGGAAGAAACAAAAGGGAGATGAAAAAAGAAAGGCGACAGGAAAGGAACTTACAGAGAATCTTGGCTACAGTAATCAGGGAAAGCAGAGAAGAGAGACTCCAGCCAAAGAGAGACAGAAAACCCCTTAAAAAGGACCAGTGCACATATTGCAAGGAGAGGGGCCACTGGGCCCATGAGTGCCCTAACAAATGGAAGCTGGGGATGGGAAATCCCAGGCCTTGGGAGAAGTGCCTCCAAACACTGAAGGTGTTATCCCTGGGGGAAGACATTGTCTAGGGAGGACAGGTTTTGGGTCTCCTCCCCAAGCCCAGCATAACTTTGAGAGTGGAGGGGAAACCCACTCAATTCTTGGTGGACACAGGGGTTCAACACTTGGTCCTCATCCAAGCTGATAGCCCCATTTCCAAGAAAAGAAATCCTGGGTCCGAGGATCCACTAGCACCAAAATGTATTCATGGACTATCTGAAAAACAGTGTACCTAGGGATGGGCTGGGTATCCCATCCATTTATGGTCATCCAAGACTGTCCTAACTCTCTGTTGGGGCGAGACTTACTCTCCAAGATGGGGGCCCAGATATACTTCCTGCATGACAGGTCACAACTAACTGGCGCAAAATGAGAGCCCATGGGTGAAAGAAAGACCTCTCCAACTGAGCCTTGCTGGGAGCCGAGGCTACCTGGTTTACAGACAGGAGCAGTTTTCTCCATGAAGGTCAGAGACAAGTGGGTGCTGCTATGGTGGATAGCACAAATGTCATGTGGGTTGAACATCCCTGGCATGTTGGTGCAGAAAGCAGAGCTAATTGTCCTCACCGAAACCTTGGAACTTGGGGCTGGAAAGAAAAATAACATCTACACAGATAGCAGGTATGTCTTTGCCACAGCCCACGTCTATGGAGCCAAGAGAGAGGACTGTTTACATCAGCGGGAAAAGAAACAAAAAGGCAAGCAGGAAATCTTGGATCTGATGAAGCTGGCAACTGTGAGTATTCATTGCCCAGGACATCAGAAGGGAAGAGACTCAGTGGCACGGGGCACTGACTAGGCAGATCAAGTGACGTAAGAAGTGGCTATGCAGGAGCCTATCCTGATTATGGGCCTGCAAGACATACCCACTGGGGAATGGGATTGGACTAAGGGATGACCTCACTTAAAATATAAGGAAGAAGAAAGGACTCAGATTTCTAGCCACCCTACCAGCTATTACCTGGAGAAGGAAGGACAATGGAGCACAGGAGAAGGGAGAACTATACCCCCAAGAAAAGAAAGAAAGAAAAAAGACAGACAGACAGACAGACAGACAGACAGACAGAAAGAAAGAAAGAAAGAAAGAAAGAAAGAAAGAAAGAAAGAAAGAAAGAAAGAAAGAAAGACTTACTTGAGCAAATGCATAGATGGACTCATTTAGGGGATAAAAAGCTTGTCCAAGCAGTTAAGGGATCTAAAGTATATATAATGAACCTCAGGTTTTGGGCCAGAGAGATAGTAGTGCAAGTAAGGTGAGTGCTTCTGCAGCCAAGAGTAAACAGGGCAAAAGACCTAGGGGAGCACAGCCTGGAGTATATTGGGAGGTTGATTTTACAAACGTTACACCGGGAATATATGGTTACAAATACCTTCTAGTGTTTGTGGATGCTTTCTCTGGATGGGTTGAGGCTTTCCCTACCAAGCAGAAAACAGCCTCCATGGTAACTAAGAAGATACTAGAGGAAAATTTCCCGTGTTTCAGAGTGCCCAAGGTAATTGGATCGGACAACGGTCCTGCTTTTCTTTCTAAGGTAAGTCAGGGACTGGCAGAGATATTGGGGACTACCATCCCCAGAGCTCCATTGTGCCTACCATCCCCAGAGCTCAGAGCAGGTAGAGAGAATGAACAGAACCCTAAAAAAAGCCCTTAGCCAAACTGACCTTGGAGACTGGTTCTGGCTGGGTGGTGCTCCTTCCCCTGGCACTGTTTGGAGCCTGGAACACCCCCTACCATTTTAACCTGACCTTTTTTGAGATCCTGTTTGGTACCCCAATTCTCTTGGTGTCCACTGGGCCTTTGCTGGAGGTATCCCAACTCCCTAATAAGGAACTTCTTTTTGAGGCTCCAAGTTCTTCAGTCAATACAACACAAGATTTGGCCCAAACTGTCTGCCTTAAATGCTCCATGGATGCCAGAGACGACCTCCTCCCCCATTGCTTCTAAACTAGTGACTGGGTCTATGTAAGGAAGCATTGGGCATAGTTGCTGAAACCCCAGTGGAAAGGACCCTTCCTGGTGCTGCTAACTCCTTCCACAGACCTCAAGGTAGACCGTATTGTGGTCTGGGTACATGCTTCACATGTGATATCTGCAGATGCCCTGCTCCCCAGGTGACCCCCCCTCACACATACACTAGACAGTTCAGAAGATGAAAAATCCACTCAAGATCAAGATCATTCGACCTTGATCATGACCACCTGGTGGTACCTTTGGATTCTGGTTCCTTGCCCTATCTTATGTGCCCTACTGCCAAACCTGTTACAGTACCCACTGTCTCCTTTCTGTTGGAGTTAGGGGTGGCCAGGGCAGCCACCAGGACCTCTACTTTGGTCTTACAAGGGAGAAATTATGAAAGCCTGAGGGCACGCTTTTATTTAGATATAGAGAGAACAGAAACTTCCATCAGTCACCTTCAAGAATCATTGACTTCATTATCAGAAGTAGTACTACAGAATAAGAGGGGATTAGACTTAACTTTTCCTCCAGCAAGTAGGGTGACATGCTGCCTTAGCTGAGGAGTGTTGCTTTTATATGGACCATTCTGGGGTTGTTAAAGATTTAACGACCACCCACTTCTGTATTTGCCAGGCACTGGCATAGCCTCACAAGAGATAGCTATATCAGGGTCCTATCAGCAAAATCTTTCTGGCATAAGCAAGAGTGTCTGGGTTTGGTGGTTGTTTATGGGATGGATCCCCCGGTGGGGCAGTCTCTACATGGTCCTTCCTTCTGTCTCAGCTCTGAACTTTGTCTCTGTAACTCCTTCCATGGGTATTTTGTTCCCCATTCTAAGAAGGAGATAAGTATCCACACTTTGGTCTTCCTTCTTGAGTTTCATGTGTTTTGCAAATTGTACCTTGGGTATTCTAAATTTCTGGGCTAATATCCACTAATCAGTGAGTGCATATCATGTGTGTTCTTTTGTGATTGGGTTACCTCAGTCAGGATGATATACTTCAGATCCATCCATTTGCCTAAGAATTTCATAAATTCATTGTTTTTAATGCTGAGTAGTACTCCATTGTGTAAATGTACCACATTTTTTTGTATCCATTCCTCTGTTGAGGGACATCTAGGTTCTTTCCAGCTTCTGGCTATTATAAGTAAGGCTGCTATGAACATAGTGGAGTGGAAGTGCATTCACACTGTCATCTATTGAATGGAACACAGGGCCCCCAATGAAGTAGCTAGAGAAAGTACCCAAGGAGCTGAAGGGGTCTGCAACCCTATAGGAGGAACAACAATAAGAATTAACCAGTACCCCCCCTCCCCCAGAGCTTGTGTGTCTAGTTGCATATGTAGCAGAGGATGGCCTAGTCAGCTATCAATGGTCTTGCAAAAATTATGTGCCCCAGTACAGGGGAATGCCAGGGCCAGGAAGTGGGAGTGGGTGGGTTGGGGAGCAGGGCGGGAGGAGTGTATAGGGGGATTTTCGGAGAGGAAACTAGGAAAGGGGATAGCATTTGAAATGTAAATGAAGAAAATATCTAATAAAACACACACACATACACACACATACACACACACACACACACACACACACACACACATACACACACAC
>NC_034591.1:65839353-65848956 GCF_900095145.1 Mus pahari | reverse complement strand
ACACACACACACACACACACAGAGAGAGAGAGAGAGAGAGAGAGAACAGATTCAATGACCAAGGTGAGAGAAGGGCTAGGCAAGCAGAAGAAAGAGAACAGAGTCAGGGCTAGTTCAAATCTTGATTTAACTCCTCCCCTTTGTAATCACCCTCATATTCACCTTGTTAGGACTCCTAATTGTTCTGCTATTGTTGACCTTTGGACCCTACATATTGAACAAGCTTATAGTCTTCATGAAAGAGAGACTAGGAACAGTACAACTGATGGTCCTGTGACAACAATATGAGTTAGATCCCCAACATCCCTGAGTGTAGCTCCAGGATTGGAGCTTGCACAAGCAAAAGGAATGAGGAACCCTGAGAAGTTTTCCAGTCCCACACCCTCCTTACAGCTTCTCCCTCCCTCCTGGGGTCAAGGCTAGGCCAAGTTCCATTCTCTACCCACGGGAACATTCTTGAGTAAAAAAATCTTAAAAAGTACTGATTGATAGTTACCTGACCCTCTGGAACGGCCCAGGTAGAGTTAAAACGTGTGTCATGCTTGCTAGCCAATAGATTTAGAAGTCAATATGCTTAGCCAATAAGTTTGAACTGTAATCTTTTGGATGTAACCTGTGCCCCTGAAAAGTATAAAAACTGCTTATAATAGCCATTCGTGGTCGCCTTCTTAGTAACTCACCTTGAGGAACTAATTGAAGGTTAACCCAATGTGCCAGAAAATAAACCTCTCACTTTTGCATCAGAAAAAAAAGAATAATCATAACTGTTTATACATATTTGAAGTAGAATCTCTCTATGTAGTTATTGCTAGCCTCAGACTTACAAACTTGCCGTTGCCATGATCCTCCTGTTTCAGCTTCCCCAGTGTTGATATCATAGGCCTGTGATGTCACACCTGGCTCTGAACCTCATAATATTGATGCTTTCTCAAGTATTTTTTATATACATTGGCTCATTTTATCTGTAGCCCTGTAACTATGCCTTTCACAGATTTGATGTAATTAGTAAAGGAACCAAACGCCGATACAGTTAGACAGTTGTTCAGCTTTGTCCCTAGTTACATTTGGACTGGATTCAAGTGGCTCTTAATCCATTATTCTTCACCAATATAGCTTCTTAGCCAGTATAAACAGAAAGCACAAATTTCTCTGCTAAATACAAAATTAACGTAGAAAACTGTTGACTGTATTACTGATTAAAAGGACTGAGTTTGGTTTCTGTGAGAACACTGACAAGGATGACTTGCATATGGGCTAGGATTTCATGTCCTTCTAGATTATATTTGACCTAAATCCCTAAGGAGTTCCTTATGCTTTGGTGACTCCCAACCATAAGATTATTTTCATTGCTACTTAATAACTGCAATTTTGCTACTGTTATGAATCATAATGTAAATATCTGATACGTAGGATATCAGATGTATGTGACCCTCAAAGGGCTATGACGCAATAGGTTGAGAAGCACTGATCTAGAAGGATCTTAAATTCTAGCCTATATGCAAATGATTCTTTCTGATCTCACAGTGTCCAAACCCTGTCCTGTGATGGGCAATCCCATCTCCATCAGCTATCATGCTTAAGGACATGGAGGGCCTGCTCTGGGTTCCTTCGTCATGTGGTTTCAGGATTGCTTTAGTCTTGAATGACTCCATTATATAAGCAACAACAGCTTTGGCCTGAGTGACTCCATTTGGTGTACAAGTGCCAGAGCTTTTTTTTGTTTACACAAGTAAGCAACGATCATCTGGCAGAATACCAGGAGGCACACACTTTATAAGTTATTTTATGGCAATAAAAATGGCAGCTGTGAATATATCACATTATATTGGAAATAACAGGCACTTGAGATTGTCAATCACATTCACATTGGCTATAACTATGCCACATGGAGCTGTATAGGAGCATCCTATGACCAAAATGTGACAGTGATTACAGTCACTTGTCACTATCCCCACCCAGGAAAAATTAGCACAGTGAGGCATTTCTGCCTACGTCTCTCAGGCTCTAGTTCAAGTGCAGTTTCTCTGACCTGTGACATTCGGCCTACTTCAAATTGACCCTTGAAACCTTGCCATGCAAACCTGCATCTGACATCTCCATATCTGAATGGCTTTGTGCCTTTCTTCTCATCCCCTGCAGACCTTCTCTTGTACTTGTGACAACTTACTAACTCTGAGTTCTGAATAGCCTCTATGAACTCTGTGCTAGCTATTGTGTGATGTATAAGAATACCTTAGCTGAGATCTAATACTAGTGGTATTGACTGGAATAAAAAAACTTGAGATAGCCAATGGCTAGCTGTTAAGCCATATGAGGATGGCTTGTTAAATTGAAACCAATTAAATGAGTTCAGTGTGTGAATTTACTGTTATCCAATAAACTTTGATAGTGTGGAGAGGCACACATATGTTTATATTTTTGACCGAAAATACTCCCCACCCTACCCTTGGATGAGGTTGTGAAAGATGCTGTCTTTTTAGATTCTTCAGCAGTAACTATAGGTTTCCATGTCTCATTCAGTACCCTGTTTTCTCTTCCCATCACGTAATCAGATCTTTCTACTCCACTTCTCACATGCCAAGCTTCCTCTGCTTATCCTGGACTTCCTCATTGGCAACCCACTGCTTCCTACATAGCAGCTTCTGTCCATTTCATTATAGTTCTCAAAACTTGTGCTCAGTATGTATAAAGAAATGCGATTGTTGTTAGTTGTAACTACATGATCTTCTTTCATTCTTACCAAGTGAACTCTGTTAACTTTTATTTCTGGGAATTCAAATTAATGAAGGCTCTTTGCATTATATAGATTAATTACTTTCAAAGCCACCTATTGCTTAGTAAACTCAGCCTTTATAAGAGCCAGCTAGAGAATATGGGAAGGACAAGTTAAAAAATCTCACTCTGTCCCATGCCCAGTATTCAGGAGAACTTGAAGACTATGTATTAAAAATGTTAAGTCTTAGCTGGGCGTGGTGGCGCACGCCTTTGATCCCAGCACTTGGGAGGCAGAGGCAGGTGCATTTCTGAGTTCAAGGCCAGCCTGCTCTACAAAGTGAGTCCCAGGACAGCTAGGGCTATACAGAGAAACCCTGTCTCAAAAAACATAAAATAGAACAAACAAACAAACAAACAAAAAAGTCAAGTCTTGGGCAGGAGAGATGACTTAGCGATTAAGAGTACTGGCTAGTCTTCCATTTCATTTCTAACACTCACATTGCTGCTTACAATCATCTGTCAATCTAGTTTTAGAGAGTTCAATACCTCTTCTAGTCTCTGCAGGCACTGCATACACATGTTGCACAGACATACATGCAGGCAAAATACCCATATACATAAAAAATAAAATAAAATATTCAAAATTCTAGACAAAGGAAAGGCACAGTTGAGTTTAATAATTTCTGTTCTGTCAGTGTTTGGTTATAATTGGGAGGAAAGAAGAAGTAATACATTCATATATCTAAAATCCATAAGTAAAATCAATAGAAGTGACTATAAATTATTTCAAAGGTTTGGTTAATCTGTAAAACAGGGATAACAAAATTGAAAACTTTATAGAAAATTCAGTTCAATGACCCTTGGACTTACTCAGAACCTCGATGGACCCTTGATGGACCCTCAGATCCATCAAGAAAGTAGATTTCTTTCAGCCAAGGGATGACTAGAGTGAAGCTGATTGCTGGGGCCAGGACTGCCTGTTGGAAATGATGCACTCACAGAACAGTGGAGTGGGCAAAGTGCTCAGAGGCATGGAGGCTTCACAACCCACAGACATGATGAAGTACTCAGAAGAATGGGGACTGCTGAATGGGCTGCCTTGCAGGGAGCCCCAAGCTCTATTAATCTAAAAGGGAAGCCCTTAGTGCAACTTATGGGTCACCACAGACTTGAAGACAAAAAGAAATGCATAGAGAAACCATAGGGATGATCCATGAAAAAAAAAAAAAAAAAGACAATGTTGTTATTTTGAATGTCACAGTATTTTATGTTCTGATCATTGCTGAAGAAAGTGAAAGAAAAACACTCAACATACACACAAAACACAGTAGAAATCAGTTGTATCCCAAATCTGGTGGGGATTAGCAAACAGCACAAAGATGAAAACAAATGTGATTTATCCCATTATCAAAGAGAAAGTCCAAAAGCTTTGTCCTCTGCTAGGTTGCTTCTGTTTTAAAGGGACTGGCTTTACCTACTGCTGTTTTAAATCCCTTCCTGTGAGAATGGTAATTGGCCAGGTTTTTCCACCCAGATTCCCCAGGAGAACCTAGGGGAGAGTAAATGCCCTTTTACCACCATAAAGTTCTGGAAGAAAGTCACTTAAACTGCTCAGCAGTCTCAGAAGCTTCTAGAATTTGGAATCTGGTCAAACGTTTGCTTGCTTGCTTCCTTTCTTCCTTTCTCCCTCCCTTCCTTCCTTCTCTCCTCCCTCCTCTCTTCCTTTTTACCTTCCTTCCTTCCTTTCTTGTTCATCAGCATGTGTGGACTCCTCCACACATCCTTGTTTTTGTCCCCTTAGTCTTTACACTCACTTCCTTTTAAAAAATTGTTCTAAGCTTTTTAAAGAAGATTTTTTTTTTACCGTGTTTCCATGAGACTTTTAAATTACAATCTAAGATCTGCAGATTTAAGAAATATGTTAACAGAGAAGGGTATTTTTTTCTTTCTTGAATAACACTGTAAGGGGAAAAGGAGAAAGAAATTCAGCTCTTTATATTTGCCCNCCCCCCCCCCCACTTGGATCTATCAAGTGAAAAAAGACACCCACGGCAGTCTCTTCCGATTGCTGGAGGACTATGTTTCAGGACAGTGTTTCTGGGGTGAAGGACTATTTTCCCAGTTGGGATTCTTAAGATTACACAGGCAGACCTGTGAAAATACTCATTGCTACCAAGAACTTAGCTGTGTTCATACAACATAAACTTCTAAGATACACAGAGGCCAAATCTCTCTCTCTCCTCTACCCCACTTGTTTAAACTATTTTATATGAATTGACTTTCTTTAGAAGGTTTTTAGTCAATTCTATTTACAGTGTAATCTATGCCAGGAGCCTCCAGGCTTAGAGAGGGTAGGGGCTGGGTGCAGAGTAGGACTCTGGTGTGGCTCTAAAGTCTGAGAATCTCTCTGTACCTGTACTGAAATGCTGATGATAACTTCTAAAAGGTCCTAAAAACCTTTGCTCTTTCCTAAGATAAAAAGTTGCTGGCTTAGCCAATTGACACCTAACAGTGGGGGTAGGGTTTGGGGTGGTGGGGTGGAGGGAGATTAAGTAATGTGACCTTTGTTCTATCTCAGCAGGAATTGTGCAGCCCTAACTTTCAACCTGCTAGTTGCAAGTTGCAGGAAAAAGAAGGGACACTTTGAAAAGTTTACTTTCAAACACTTATAAGCGTTTATTACTAAGTTGTGAAAAGTTTCCTATTAAAGCTATCTAAGAAAAAGGGGGAAAGCAGAAAGATCCTAATTGGCGAAAGGGAAAAATTCTTCCAAGTGGGGAAAGGGAAAAAATTTCTTCTCTAAGTGGGGAATGGCAAATTTCCTTCTCATCTCTTTGTCCTCAGTACTTATATATCTTTCAGAATACATGATCACATGTTAAAGAGTTCATTACAAGTTCACACAAAAATCAAATCATAAATTGAAATGAAGTTTACAGCAGGGAATATTTACGTGCATATCCATTAGGGGTAATTATCTGGTTAAACACCTGTCACCTGTCAGAGTTCCACAGGTTCTCAGAATGTTAAAAACCATAACTAAGTTATTAGTGAAGTTTTGTATTGATAAACCCAGTAAATATTTTATCTTTTGTCCTAGCATCTATAATAAACTGTTAGTTCCCTTTCTATGACCTTTGGTTAATTGTTTTACAACCTCTTGGAATGTGATTTGAGTAGGAGAAAGTCTGGTTACTATCTAAGAGCAATTAACATTGGAGACTGGCAAGAGTTCTCATTGCAGTTTTGACTATCTGTAAAGGACCTAAATGGCAGTCCCACTATAAAAGAACTTAATAATCACCCATATAATTTTAGGAATTCTTATAGGATCATCATTAAGACTTAAGAAATCATCTATTTGTCTATATAACATGACTATAAGACAGTGCATTTTCGTAGATCTTCAGAGTTCTGCTCCAAAGGGGTGGGCTAATAACTAGTGATTGTTATATATGTTTAATAATAACAGGAAAAGTATATTAATAGCAGGAATTTTTCCTAAAATGAATTCTCTTAGGGCCTTGCTCAATAAGAGCAAATCTGTTGCAGATTATATTATAATCTGAAGCAGACCATCTCAGGAAGATCAACTGCTAGTTATTAGCTTGTCCTATTATGGCTCCTGACAGATTCAGTCAACTGAATTTACTGTGGCCTATGAGTTCCGTATCTAAGGTGATGGAGAAGATTACTGTGTAGTCCTTGAAGATGCTTTTGACCTACCTACCTCCTCCCACTCAACAAGAGGGTAAACCTATGTGTTAGAAGTCAAACGTGGACTTGAGGCTTAAGTTTCCATCAGAAAGGAAGTAAGAACTTCTATAGTAACTCAGTTTGGCTTTGACAAAGGAGCGCTAATGGATGGCTAGGTAGGATGTGGTGGGTAGTGTCTCTAGGTTCAACTTCCATGATCTGAATCCTTTGGTACTTAGGCTGTGGAGACTCCATTCCATCTTCAGAATACTATTATTGGGTCTAAGATTAACTAGAGGAGTCATTTTATGATATACCCATTATTCCTGAAGTACCAAAGTAACAATTTAGTGCTCTACAGTCACTGAAAAGATGCCAAGTACAAATTTGACTGCAAAATATTCTAGAGAAGCCTTAGGAGATGGCATGCTTTAAGGTAAAAATAAAAAGGATTTTGATGAAAGGTTGAGTTCGGCTTCCTCTACACTCTTGGTATTGCACACTCTCTTTCTATTTTTCTTCCTACCATGACTACTGTTACATCATGAAAGTGCTCATCAGATGTGGGTCACTTGATCTCAGACTTTCCAGCTTCTAAAACAATGCATCAAATTGTTGTGTGTAAATCAGTCAGATTTATAACAATAAATTCTCAACACACAAAACACCCACACAATGAACTCAGAGCCAATTGATATTGATACAACCTGCCTACCTAGATTGGACAAATTGTCCTATATTATTATATTGCTCTTTTATGATATTTATAGCTACCTGTGGCTATTTCAAGCCACATGGATTCAGTTCACCTTCTTCCTCCATTTTGTCTCCTATCTCTATCTCTTCTCTGTCTCTGTCTATATCTGTCCTGACTCTAAGACTCTCAGCCTACCTTCCTTTTTTAGAAAAAAAAAAAACTGAACAAAAACAAAAACAAAACTGTGTTTGCCACAGTTAAGTAAGTATACATTTGGTTCCCAGTGAAGGCTTGTTGGGTCCTCCCTTTGAGCATTGTGTTGTGCCTCTTGCAGGCACACTAGGGGTCGCTCCCCAGATCAGCCGGAATGCAACAGATCAAGAGTGCAGCAGATCAGCCAAAACACAGCGTCCTCGGACCGCCCACTGTCAACGCCCACTCGTCGCCCGGACCAACCACCAATGTCGTCACGCCTACTTGATTGTACCCGCCTTTTGGACACAGCTCCGCGGAGGACCGGACTGCGCGCCATTCCGCCATTGGAACATTGAGACATGGAACATTGATCCAAGCAGAGACAATGGGACATGGGGCACGTGGGAGAGGGTTGGGTTCTCCTGCGTGTAATCAATAAATCATAATAATCTTTCTTGCAGGTCATCTTATTTCAGGAAGATTAGCTCTGCAGTACGAACCCACCCCAAGGTGTTTTCTGCCCACGCAGACAGGCGCCGGTCAGCGTGCAGGCAGAAACACTACAAAGGCTGAGGATATCACATTCACAGATACATTTGCTTTGAAGACTGGGATGACCTCTGGCTCTGGCAGTATCTAGGCCTCAGTCAGAGAGTTTGTCTGTGTAATGGTCCTGCCTCATCTGAGTTAAATGGATACTGGCTGGTGAATACCTTGAGAGGATGGGAAAGCCATAGTTTTCTAAAGACAGATGATGTGATAGGCTGTGTGGTCTAGTGATATCTGTTTCTAGAGTGCCCTCTGTTAAAATGCATGAATGCCAGAGAGAACTAAAGGATAATTCCTTTGGATTTTCATTGAACAGCAGGCTGTTTAAAATGCATTGAGAGATGTATTTTCAAGAGTAACTTAATTATCATCAATTTTTACTCAACATGAAACTCATTCATTCCAGATACCATGACTAGATTATGCAATAATTTCTAGTTAATCAGTAGACATTTTCTCATCAGAGACAGCAACTTCTTAAATATTCCCACTAAGAGTTCTTCCTTCTACTTCTTTTCCCAAGAAGAAGAAAAGTAATGAAATCATAAATAACATATCATTGGGGGAAGAATATAAAATATAAGTAAGCAAAAACAAGCCTTCCAGTCTGCGCCAACACCTGGTCACCTAGGGCACAGAATGGGCAGACACCCTACAGTCCCTAGAGGACTGCCCATGTGATCTTAGGATCACTGGTGAGTGGAACACTACAGCTGCTCCAATCCAATCACACACGGGACCTGAGACAGCACTAGGGAAGCAGAGAACCGGCCTGACCAGGGGCACAAACCCCTTCTGGTCTGTACCAGCACTGGGTCACCTAGGGCACAGATTTGGTGGACACGCCCACAGTCCCTAGTGGAATGCCCAAGCGATCTTAGGATCACTGGTGAGTGGAACACAACAGCTGCTCCAATCCACTAGTGATGGGCCTGTGACAGCAGGAACAAGGACACCAGAGCCTTTGCTGATCAGAGGCTCAGGTTCTTTTTAATCAGTTCAGGTTTACCTTGATTTTGAACAGACCAGACAACTCCACAGTCCTCAAGGGAGACACTACTTCCACGCACTGTAACACACCCAGGATCTTAGGACAATAGGATCCCAGGATAACAGGAGCTGGTTCACACTAGTATTTCAGTGTCTCAGAGGAGCTTGACTGCCAAGAACTCAGACAAACCCGGAATCTCAGGTTCACAGGAAACCACAGTCAAAGAATCACAGAGAAATCTGGACTCTGAGAAGTTTTGAATCAACTGGGATTATGGGAAGGATAGGCTCCAATCAGATATATTGAGGGCAGCAAGCACTAGAGATAATCAGATGGCAGGAGGCAAGCATAAGAACAGAAGCAACAGAAACCAACATTACTTGGCATCATCAGAACTAAACTCTCCCACCATAGCAAGTCCTGGATACACCATCACACCAGAGAACCAAGACATGGATCTAAAGTAACTTCTCAAGATGATGATGATGATGATGATGATGATGATGATGATGATGATGATGATGATGGAGGACTTTAAGAAGGAAATACTGGAAAACACAGGTAAACAGATAGAAGACATTAAAGTGGAGACACAAAAATCCCTTAAAGAGTTACAGGAAAATGCTACCAAACGCTACCAAAAGGAGATGGAATTGAACAAAACCATCCAGGATCTAAAAATTGAAGTAGAAACAATAAAGCCCAAAGGGAGACAACTCTGGAGTTAGAAACCCTAGGAAAGAAATCAGGAACGATAGAT
>NC_034591.1:65819539-65839342 GCF_900095145.1 Mus pahari | reverse complement strand
AGAATTGACAAATGGGACCCCATAAAATTGCAAAGCTTCTGTAAGGCAAAAGACACTGTCAATAAGACAAAAAGGCCACCAACAGATTGGGAAAGTATCTTTACCAATCCTAAATCGGTTAGGGGACTAATATTCATTATATATAAAGAACTCAAGAAGACTGACTCCAGAAAACTAAATAACCCCATTAAAAAATGGGGCACAGAACTAAACAAAGAATTCTCAACTGAGGAATATCGAATGGTGGAGAAACTCCTCAAAAAATGTTCAACATCCTTAATCATCAGGGAAATGCAAATCAAAACAACCTTGAGATTCCATCTCACAGCAGTCATAATGGCTAAGATAAAAAATTCAGGTGACAGCAGATGCTGGCGAGGATGTGGAGAAATAGGAACACTCCTCTATTGTTGGTGGAACTGCAAGCTTGTAAAACCACTCTTGAAATCAGTCTGGTGGTTCCTCAGAAAATTGGACATAGTACTACTGGAGGATTCAGCAATACCTCTCCTGGGCATATATTGAGAAGATGTTCCAACTGGTAATAAGNACACATGCTCCACTATGTTCATAGCAGCCTTATTTATAATAGCCAGAAGCTGGAAAGAACTGCGATGTCCCTCAACAGAGGAATGGATACAGAAAATGTGGTACATTTACACAATGGAATACTACTCAGCTATTAAAAACAATGAATTTATGAAATTCCTCAGCAAATGGATGGATCTGGAGGGTATCATCCTGAGTGAGGTAACCCAATCACAAAGAACTCACATGATATGCACTCACTGATAAGTGGATATTAGTCCTGAAACCTAGAATACCCAAGATACAATTCATAAAACACATGAAAATCAAGAAAACAAAGACCAAAGTATGGACACTTCACCCCTTCTTAGAATTGGAAACAAAACTCCCATGGAAGGGGTGACAGAGACAAAGTTTGGAGCTGAGACAAAAGGATGGACCATCCAAAAACTGCTCCACCCTGGGGTCCATCTCATAATCAGTCACCAAACGCAGACATTATTGCATATACCAGCAAGATTTTGCTGACAGGACCCTGATATAGCTGTCTCTTGTGAGGCTATGCCAGTGCCTGGCAAACACAGAAGTGGATGCTCACAGTCAGCTATGGGATGGAACACATGGCACCCAATAGAGGAGCTAGAGAAAGTACCCAAGGAGCTGAAGATGGTGCAACCCTGTAGGTGGAACAACAATATGAACTAACCAGCACCCCCAGAGCTCGTGTCTCTAGATGCATATGTAGCAGAAGATGATCTAGTCAGCCATCATTGGGAAGAGAGGCCCCTTCATCTTGCAAACTGTACCCCAGTACAGGGAACACCAGGGCCAAGAAGGGGAAGTGGGTGGGTAGGGGTGTTGCGGGGGAGGGTATAGGGGATTTTGGGGATAGCATTTAAAATGTAAATGAAGTAAATCCCTAATAAAAATTGAAAAAAAAAACAGAAACAAACAAAGAACAACTTCTCATGTCCTCCATTTCTGTTTCCCAGATGTTAGCTCTTATTGTGAATGTCATTAATCTACAGAACGTGGCAGTTTCTAGAGCTTCAAATAGTGATAGAGACCTTTACCTACAAGGTTACATAGCTCTATGTAAGGTGACTGATGAAAGTCAACAGAAAATAAAAACAAAATTATTTTATATGATTAAAAAATAAAAGTAAGCAAAAACAAGTTTTAAAAGTTCCACTCTTGTCCCTCTCTGCAAAACAAAACACACAACCCCCACAGTCATATTTTGTTATGTATGCTCAGTTTGCTTTACAATACGTGTATAGGTTTGTGTTCTCAAAGGTTTATTTTGTCATTCATTTATGTATATGTCTCTAGGTGAGTATGTGCACATGAGGGCAGGTTCTTGCAGAGGCCAGAAGAGGGCACTGGAGTACCTGGATCTGGGGTCACAGGTTGTCAGCTGCCTGATATGAGTATTGATAATTGAATGTGAGGTTGTTTTTTTTTTTTCTTCCTAAGAGCAGCAAGTGCTCTTAACTGCTGACCTGTCTTCTTCAGTCCCTACCTGTGCATTTTTGAAACAGAAACTTATAACTGGGTTGCATGTGGTGGGTTGGGACCAGCTTTATTCACTTAGAAAATATTGGGCATTTTCTACATCTAAACCATGAAAGGATTACTTCAGAAAAACCTTAATTGAGCCTATTCTTTTGCTAATGTGTTCAGTTGTAGTACCAGTGGGAGGATGGTTGTAGGAACTGCTGTACAGGTACGAGGCTACCAGGGCGGTGAGTTCTGAGAAGACAGAAGGAGAGCTCGAACAGAGGTTCACCAGGAGGTACTGTCACTGACACGCGATGAAGCTTGCTGAGTACATAAATCGGTGTGGCTGCATCTTCTGTAAACTGGTATTACTGTCACCTTAACCAAGGTAAGGAGGATCTTATCTCCCAGAAGGATGCTCACAGATGCTTTTCAAATATACTTACAGTTTTTAATTAAAATTTTTTTTGGTTAAAACCATTGAGCCAAATGCAAATTCATCTTAGTAAGCTGCCAGTAGGAGAATATTTAGATGTCTTTTTGTACAAACCCTTTGAGATAACATCAAAGGAATGTACAGTCTTCCTTTACCTTTATCTCTGGTACTGGCTAAAGGGAAAGGGAGATGCCCCTTCCTGAACATTGCTGATTAACCCCCAGAGGTTTGGTGTGAACTGCTGTGTTTAACTTAACTCTCCAGTAAGAAGGGGAACATGATTTGCTTTAAATTGTTACTTACATAGTGCAATGTCTCAGGCATTAGCACTTACTTGATTGCATTCAGACATTACGTTGGCAAGGGAATGGACTGCATTAAATTAGCATCAAGCACAATGAATGGTAATTGCAAGACTGTCATTTCTACAAGTGCAAAATTGATGTGTTCTGCAAGCCCATTCCATTGTATACCACAGGAAAATCACAGAAGCATGTTGTTCCAAGCAGACAAAACGCAATGTAATGGTCCTGTTAATGTGTCTTGCTTGGTATTTTTCAGCAATGGTATTCCTTTCCACCTTTGTTCTTGTCTCACACTCATTCTTCAAATCCTGTCTGATCTAATTTGTATGCTCATATTCTAGCCCTGTCAGACAGTAGCCTGGATGTACAGGCAAACATTTTGGAACAATTCCTTCTGTGTGTAGCATCTTATGTGAATAATGCCAGCATAAACAGCTCTCCATGTATTCATGAAAATATGAATGAGTACTTATGTAAAGCTTCTTAGATAGATACAGAAACAGCTTACAGCAAACTTTCTCCAAATGCTATACATTCATTTAGAAAGAGAAGAGTGATTTACAGGCTTTTGTGGCTTAGGAGAAGTGCCAGCTGCTGCTCTTTGTATTCCTCCTGTTTACATATGGGCAATTAGGCTTTACCAGTTGAGTGAATTTCTTTCAGTCATATGTGATCACAGAGTACATCCCAGTGAAAACATGTTGTCTTAGTTAGGGTTTTATTGCTGTGAAGTGACACCATGACCACAGCAGTCCTTATAAAGAAAACATGTAATTGAGGCCAGCTTATAGGTTTTAAAGGTTTAGTCCATTGCTATGATGGGAAGCATGGTAGTATGCAGGTAGCCATGGTACTAGAGAAGGAGCTGAGAGTTCTACATCTGGATCCATAGGCAGCTGGAAACTGTCACACTAGTTACGCCTAGCTTGAGAATATGTGACCTTAAAGCCTACCCACACAGTGACATATTTCCTTCAACAATGCCACATTTAACTTCATCAAGGGCACACCTCCTAATAGTGCAGCTTCCTATGACCAAGTATTCAAACATGAGTCTATGGAGCCATTCCTATTGAAACCACCACACATGTATATGGATTAGGTTCTTGTATTTTTATTGTCTATGTGGACTTTAACTACAGATTCAAGGGATCATTAAAGACTAGACTAATACTGTAATAAATGATGCTCTAGATCTACCAATCATATTTCAGTATCTTTGGAGGTTGAGGTAGGGTGATGTAGGTAGAGAACCACTCATGAAAGTGTTTTGAATAAGAGCAATGATAACAATAATAACAATATGAGTGGAGACTATCTCAAGCTTTAGCAGCTGGTGGGGTGAGGGCACACAAGTATCAAAGGACTGCATTTGACCATTGATGCTGATGTGGGATGATTAAGACTGAGTTCCCTTTAGAGTTCCTGTACTTTGTCAATCACCATTACAAAATGGTGAGACTCTTTACATTGTAATGTTTCAGCCAGTGCGGGATCAGGGGAATTGTGCACTAGGCTCAGATCTCTTATCTTCGTAGACAATAAAGGTAAGGTATAATCAGATGTTTTCTCTTAAGGTAGGAGAGGAATTCACCTTACCCTTAGAAACAAACACAACCATTTGCATCTGAGAAGCACTAGATAGATGATTTTGTCTTATAAAGATGTATAAAGATTGGACTGGAAGTTGTCTCTGCCATACCTTTGTTGCAGAATGTCCCATCATAGGCTGTGTTAGAGCAGTCACAGGAGTAGCCATGGTATTTTTCGATGCATTTGCCTCCATTTTCACAGTTAGCCCCATAACTGGTGCAGTGGCCTGAGCATCCAGACTTGAATCCAGATGTGACCTTTGCCCTTTCTTCCAAGTCAAGTGTTACTCCATTCATCCTCAAGGAGCGGATGCAGCCTAGGAAGCCCTGCTGGCCCCCAGCACCACCTGGGAATGACAGAAAGCACAGAGTTCAGATGGGTTCTTTGTACAGAGTTCTAAGGGCTTCTACAACTGCCTTTCCTTTCAGTGTGTTTAGGAAATTGCAGTAGAAGAGAGTTAATAAATCCACCTAGTCTTTTTCCCTTTTGAGTTTGTCCTGTCTAAACAGAAAGAGTTGAAGCTTTCTCCTTAGGCTGTAGTGGCTAATTAAAAGAGGCTGTCTTCTGAAAAAAAATAAACTTGCCATTGAAACAAAATGCTTGTAGGTATGTAAAAATGTATAATCTGGATTCTTATGGGAAAGAGGCTTACAGAAATCTTTAGTTTATTTGTTCTTTAATTTCAGAGTGTTCAGACCTATAGCGTTATCTGCTGAACTTAAAGGTAGAGAGTCATGAATACATTAGCACAGTTAAAAGTAAGTCAATTAGTCAGGAGGCATAAATTCATTTGAAATGTCATTGTATTTGGTGACTCTTGTCTCATGAAATATTTTGCTTTGAAGTTCACATTAAGGTACTTAGGACATCTTGGCTAGAAGTATGAATTAACCACATAGAAATCAAGTATGTTACAGTTATTATTATTTGAGGTTGGATTTTATTGCCTTTTTTTTTTTTTTTTTTTTTTGAGACAGGGTTTCTCTGTTTAGCCCTGGCTGTCCTGGAACTCACTCTGTAGACCAGGCTGGCCTTGAACTGAGAAATCTGCTTGCCTCTGCCTCCCAAGTGCTGGGATTAAAGGCGAGCGCCACCACTCCCAGTCTCGTTGCCTTTTCTAAATGTCACTTCAAGACATAACTGTTAAATGCTGTTTTCAGGATAACACACACACACACACACACACACACACACACACACACAAACACACACACACACCATGCTAAACAGTAATATTTGAGCAGCCATCTTGGCTCTCTTTAGCTATCACTGACTTTTTCTTTACTCATATACAAAATGATGAATTTTCTTATAACCCCTTCATACACATGTATCATTGTACGTTGCTCATAGTCACTCCCCACCACCCTCCCTCATCCATCCCTACCACTTGTCCCCTTTCCTTCAACAATAAAGTTCCATTTCTGTTCTCTGTTTTTATGCCATAGTAATATATGTGCTGTCATCATGAACACCCAGGAGCTGTGGATATCTGCATAAGATATGTGCAGAATTGAGTTCCTCAGCATTCTAACATGGATGGGAATGAAACCCTTTCCTGACCAGCTATTGGTGGTTATTGTTGTTGGAAGAGGAAGTATCATTTCTTCCAGTAGTGTATCCTTTGGTAAGAGGCCCATGCTTTCAGTAAATGACTCCTAACCCATACTCATGCAAGTAATCCTAATTAAACTCATCAGGGCAAGAGAAGACATGAAAGTATAAGAAGAACTAATTGAGATGAAAAAAGGGAATGGATGAGGGATAAGAGAGGGTGAATATGATCATGGTACATTCATAGTATATGAAATATAAGGTTAAATTTAAAAATAAATAAAAGAGACATGTATCATGCAATGATGTTCATTATGACTTCTGGAGTTAGTTACAGAGTAGAATTGAGGTTTACAAACATGAATATAGGAAAGAGGTTCTAATGTACATATAAGGACCCATAACAACATTATATCACAGGTGAATTTAACTGAGTCTACAATATTCTTCCATAACTGAGATTTTCTTTAACAGCTGATAAAGTGGGTGCTCAAATATGTATCTTATAGCAGACTCATCTCTGGAAATGAGTTCAAAATGGATCATAATATTAATAATTATTATTATTATTTTGTTTTTCCGAGACAGGGTTTCTCTGTGTAGCCCTGGCTGTCCTGGAACTCACTCTGTAGACCAGGCTGGCCTCAAACTCAGAAATCCACCTGATTCTGTCTCCCAATTGCTGGGATTAAAGGCATGCAGCACCACTGCCCGACAAAAGAAAATATTATTAAAACCAAAACCAAGTTAGTCTTTTGCTGTAATTTTGGTTCTGTGTATTTCTATTACTTATTTAATTTTTTTTAATATTTTGGATAATTTCAAATGTGGGTACCATATTTATATCATTTCCAGTCCTCCCCCAAATTAGTGGCTAATCAACAGCTATGTACTTCTTATTCCAGTAAATGTCATCCACCTGATCCTCACCACAACCTGCAGAGGAAAGTATCATCATTCCTCTCCCATTATACAGGTAATGAAAGTTGAGACCTTGAGGCACAAACTTTACTCAAGGCCTTAGAGATCAGCAGAGGTGGATCAGGTTTGTCTTACTTCTCAGCCCGTCTATGGTTTCATTACTAGTGATAACCATCTGATACAGAGACAGGGCATTTGGCCAGGTACCCCACATTTATGGAATACATGTACACATTTATGGGGGCATAAATGTAGATACTTTAAAAGTGAAGCAGTCTATAAGATGAAAGGATGGACTATCCCGAGACTACCCCATCCGGGGATCCATCCCATCATCAGCCACCAAACCCAGATACTATTGCACATGCCAGCAAGATTCTGCAGAAGGGACCCTGATATAGCGGCCACTTGTGAAGCTATGCCAGTGCCTGGCAAGCACAGAAGTGGATGCTCACAGTCAGCTATCGGATGGAACACAGGGCCCCAAATGGAGGAGCTAGAGAAAGTACCCAAGGAGTTGTAGGGGGCTGCAACCCTGTAGGTGCAACAACAATATGAACTAACCAGTACCCCCTGAGCTCAAGTCTCTAGCTGCATATGTAGCAGAAGATGGTCTAGTCGGCCATCATTGGGAAGAGAGGCCCCTTGGTCTTGTAAACTTTATATGACCCAGCACAGGGGAAGGGCAGGGCCAAGTAGTGGGAGTGGGTGGGTAGGGGAGCAGGGGTGGGGGTGGGGTATAGGGAACTTTCAGGATAGCATTTGAAATGTAAATAAAGAAAATAATAATAAATTTAAAAAAAAGTGAAGCAGTCTAAATTCTGGGTGCAGATTTTAATGCATATAACTATATACGTTGTATAAAGCGAAACTATTACATATGGCAGGATACATTGTATATGACATGATCTATTATTATATAAATATGCATATATATATTAATATTACATAAAACCAGAGAACAGATAGGGAACTTTATTGTTGAAGGAAAGGGGACAAGTGAGGGGGATAGATGAGGGAGGGTGGTGGGGAGTGACTATGAGCAACGTACAATGATACACATGTCTGAAGGGGACATAATAAAATCCACCATTTTCTATGTGAACTAAAGAAAAAGTCAGTGTTGGTGAAAAAGAGCTAAGATGGCTGCTCAAACTTCATTCTCCAGCACAATGTGTGTGTGTGTGTGTATGTGTGTGTGTGTGTGTGTGTGTGTCTGTCTGTCTGTCTGTCTGTCTGAAACAGAGAAACATCAAGGACAGAGGAAGTTTGAATTTTCTCTCTCCAATTTGAGACATCTGTTTTCCCTGCCCTCAGAACTGGCACTCTTTATTCTTGGACTCTGGAGCTTGTAGTGAATTATATTGCCAATTTTCTAGTTTCTCTAACTTCCACACAGCAGACTGCTACATTTCTTAGTTTTAATAACCCCTCGAGCCAATTCCTTAATAAAACTCCCAATAAGTTAAAAAAAAAAGAAAGAGAGAGGGAGATGTGGAGATGGTAAAGTGCTTGCAGCATAAGAACCTAAGTTCAGATCCTCAGCATCCATTTAAGAGCCAGGCATGGCAGCATTGTGTGTAACAACCAGTGCCGTGTTAGGGGAGACAGGTGGATATCCCGGGATCAACAGTCAGCTGGTCTATTCAAAATGCTGAGCTCCACGTTCAGTGAAAGACCATATCATAATATAAGGGGGGGAAGAAAGAGGAAGATAAGAAATGTCAACTTTTGGTCTCTACAAGCACATGCACAGGTGAGCACATCAGTGCATGTGTACCTACACACACACACACACACACACACACACACACTATATGAGCAAAACACATTGTTTAGATAAGATTATCCAGCTAGAGATGCAGTCAGATCATTTGACCTGTCCAAAAGTACATGGCTGTACATTCACTGGGCAGGACTAGTGGACCAAAAACTCTATCACAGGATGGATCAGAATCTGCTTGTACCTACACATCTTCACCAGGGAAATGGCAAATGAATCCTTTTACTGCCTTTTTGAGCCCAAGCCTTACAGTGCTTTCCTTGGGTCACATACTGATTTGAATAAGCACTCTCCAAAGTAGCATCTTGTTTTTATAAAATATTTGAATAAAAGATGAGTTGAAGAGAGTCCAGTGTCCTTTTGGATCAAAGCTATGCAATAGTAAATAGCAAACCAAGTTATTAACCACAACCACTTTGAAGGATTTCCCATCCTGCCATCTGCTTGTCAGCACAGCCTCACACCTCTGTGCTGGGGAGAATTAGAGCCTCTGCCTGATTTGGAAGTAATTCAGCCCATTAGTCACCCTTTGTGTGTTAGACTTTCAATTTAGCTCCTGCCACTTTTGCTGCTCTGGTTTTTGTTCTTGCAGTGATGGATTTTCCAAAGGGCCGTTTATTACATAAGTGCATAGCTATTTGAATTTTCACCACCAGTCAATTAAGACAATTAAACCCTATCAGAAACATGCTGAAAAATAAAAAAGGCTGTTTTTAGTTATTTCCCTCTCATATTTGCTTAGTTATCAATGGAATAGTTACAGGTTGTGTAAATCATCTATCTATCTATCTATCTATCTATCTATCTATCTATCTATCTATCTATCTACCTATCTATTGATAAGCAAGATGCATAACTGAACCTAGTTGCCACTCAGACATAACTATTTTACATTTAGGAGACAACTTTAAGTATTTAAAAATATTTTTAACCTTTATTGTTATTTTATGTATATGGTGTTTTGCCAGCATCTATGTTTGTGTAACACCTGACTGCAGTGCTGTGGAGGCTAGAAGATGTCACTGGATCCCTGGAACTGGAGTTACAGATAGTTCTAAACCACCGTGTGGATGCTGGGAGTTGAACTCAGCTCTTCTGGAAGAGTGGCCAGTGGTCTTAACTGCTGAAACATCTCCCTAGCCACCACTTTTATTTGTGAACACACGTGAGTGTAAACAAGAAAAGACATAAAGAAAAAGGGCCATAAGAAGTTGGAAGAGATCGTCTTGTCTCCAATGTCTCACAGTGGGATTACAGGTACGTGAAATTTTTATAGTGTCCTTTTTTACTTTTAAACTGTTGCTTCATGTTTTTGCATTGGGAAGCAGATGGGAGATGGTGTGTTTTTATTGATTGATAATTACAGTTTGAGCTTTATCTCTTTGCTGTGATTTTAGCACTCATTTCCTCTAGTTTATACTTTCTAAATTGTATATGGTATTTTATTTCCCTATAAAAGTCGTGAAGTCATACTGACCTACTTATTTTTATGATTCCTGCTTTTGGTATCAGGTTTGTAAAGACTTTTGGCAACATACAGCAATTACTTAAGTATATATTATATAAACATATGTATTATATATAACATTGTACATATATATATATATATATATATATATATATATATATATATAGCTTTGCAAATTTCTCTTAGCACTTTAATCCCTACTTCCTCCCTTTGTCCTTTACTCTATCTTTCCTCCTTTTGTCCCCATCTCTTTTTCACTTTGTACAATACTATGGATTAAATCCAGATGAGCTTGCCAGGCAAGCACTCTGAGCCATATCACAAGCCCCGTGGCCATAATATGTCAGTATAGTGTAATTTACATTTATTCACTCATTTAACTAAGTTTTAGAAAATTCCCTCTTAATTTATAAATCAGGTGAGTGAAGTGCCATTTCTGTCTGCACTAAGTTAAGCTCATTTCTTTCCTAGGTGGCCTCCTGATTTATTTAAATGGATCAGTGAGCTAGAAAGTACATTTCCTGATGTACTTGATATGAAGAAAAATCTTTTATGCTGAACATGGTCATTATATATTATGCAAAAGATGTTAATGCACCAGAACCAGTAGAAGTTGAGTTCAATTTACTGCTTTGTAGAAATCTTTCTTGGTGGCAAATGTCATAAGTTTAAATTATAGGTCTTCAAGTGAAAATGCTACTTAACCTTTGTTTAATTAGAAAATCAACACATTGTCATTGGGAAGAGCCCTCTGCCATGCCAGGGCTTCATGCACATTATTCAGACCTGTGATAATTATCCAAGGTGAGATGTGGGTTTAATTTGTATATCACTTTTCATCTGAAATGCTATGCAAGTATTGCAATTAAAGATTAATTATGAAAGTGTTGTAACTACCCATAATGAGTAATACAACCATTAAGTGAAAAGAACATTTTGGGAAAATAATCAGGTGTTCTATTTAAAATAAGGCTGGAAATGATGATTGAGAGGAATTATAAAAAAACACATCATCTTCAAACCCAGAGCCTAACAATATCTAAAGTGCTACGTTCGACCCCAAAATATTCATGAAAGCAAGAAATCACATTAAACATTGTATACTTGAACCAGTCCCTTTTGGAAGGGTGCATGTTCAATGTGTGTATTTTATTACTGTGAAAAGGTCTCTGCCCTTGTAGCATGGAGGACTTTAACAGGAAACTCAATACACAAACCACATGTTAGAAAGTGGTGACCATGATGGGAAAAACAGTCAAGCAGGATTAAATGCGATGTGGAGTTGAAGAAAGATCAGTCTTAAGTAGAGCAGTTAAAATGGAACACACTGAGAAGGGACAGAAACAATAGAAAAACATGTCCAGGGAGAGATGCTCTATGACAAAGGAATTATGGGATGCTCCCCTGCAGGGTCAGGGCAGGAGGGAAGGAGAAGGGTGAAATGGAAGCAGTACAGGATGCTCGGGGGAGTGAAACCATGAGTTATGCCATAGATGTTATAAGTAAAGTACAAAGAAAAGCATTTCTAGAATGATACATAAGGTCATTCCTCTTTTAAAGGATTTTTATGTGCATAAGTGTTTTGCTTGTATATACGAATATGATCCACGTATATGCAGTCTTCAGACAAGAGGGTGTCAGAGCTCATGGAATTAAATTACAACAGTTGTGAATCACCATGTGGGTATTGGGAACTGAATCCTAGGTCCTTTGCAAGAACCACCAATACTCTTAAGCTGTTTTTATAAACCCCAGACTCTTTTTTTGCCTACAGGTTAATACTGATGGAATTACAAATAGCCACACTCCACACTGATGAGGGCC
This sequence comes from Mus pahari, assembly GCF_900095145.1. Lineage (NCBI taxonomy): Eukaryota > Metazoa > Chordata > Mammalia > Rodentia > Muridae > Mus > Mus pahari. The sequence goes on along the minus strand of NC_034591.1, from coordinate 65,827,430 downwards.
ACAGCTCGACATGGGGTGAGTAGGTAAGCTAACAAGAACAAGGAAGCATAAACTGATTGTTGTTGCAGATGACTGACCACATAGTCTCCTCACGTTCTCCTTAGGTCTTAGTCTTTTTACACGCAACATCAGCACAACAATATATAGGTGATATAATCTACACTTTAGACTGAAGCCCAACTAATGGCAGATATTATAATTGTTAATAATGTTGAGTATAATCAAGATTCTATAGGATCAAAGAGATGAAATCTTAGATTTGATGAAAAGACATAAATTTGAATTCAGGGAATGTGAACTATGTTTTTCACATTCTTTAATTAAGCATTCGAAGCCTTAAACCTTAATGTGAATTGGCTATCTAGGGCCTTTAAAGAAGGGTCAAGGCTGGACAAGGTCATAAGAATGAGACCCTAATGAATGTAATTGACGTCCTTATCAAAGAAGGGACAGTTGTACTCACACAGAAGAAAGGCCCTAATTAAGAAACATCAAGCAGATGGTGGTATCAAAGCCAAGGAGAGGCCTTGGAAGGAAACAGTCTCACTGATACCTTGATTTGGTCTTACAGACTCTAGATGGTGAGAAATAACCTTCTGTAGGGCCAAGTCATTCAATCTATAATATTCTATTCTGAAAGCCCTAGCAGAAAGACAACTAGCAAAGGGTTAATGTTGAGCTCCCTATCTAGCTTGCTTGTGGGAATGACCTTGAAGGTGATCTTCAAACAGCACCTTTTTGTAGAAAACCCAGGGTTAGGATAGGTATTATCTCTACCTTAGAGTACTACATCTGAATCACAGAACCTGTGAGCTAGTAGAGCGCCTTTAACCTGGTGCTGGAATGGTATCAAAGAAACAGCTATGACTGCTGTGTCTGGATGGCCTACTCTGACCTTGCCCCTTGTGTATGATAGCAATAACTGTTCCAAGTGTTGACAGCTAAGGGGCAAAGGCAGCTGTGTACTTGGATAAGCCACCACTGTGTCTTATGTCTTGATCAACTTGAGTCTCCTCCCAACACTGCCACACCCCCATCCAAATTATGATGGCAATACAGGCATGAGAAATAGAACCCTAGTTTTCTGATTATCCCAAACCTCAGATGGCTATAGTCATCAGTGGTGGAGGGAGGTTAGGGAAAATTATCTCCATTTTTTTTAGTACAGAGCTGTATAACTGAAAAGTGTTGATTAATGATGCTTCTGTTAGCTAGCCACTGAAAACAGTATATACAGAAAGCTTTTACACACCCAGAACTAAGCTGTAGAGAGTTGTTTTTCCATGAGTGCCCATTCAGAACTTCAGTAGAATGTATTTTTAAAGTTCATTATCACTGCCTAGGTTTTCTTAAGTCTTTAGAATGAGGGATACACAGAATATGTGACTCCAGATTATAAAACCAGAAGAACAAATTTAAGAGGCTGAAGGTATATGAACTGTCTAGTAGCAAAAACACAATCAGATTTGTCTAAGTCTGTGTTGTTATGTGATGACAATGTGGCTCAGAGTTCCTCGGGGCAGAGATAAGAAAATATTGGTTATCTTAAACTATGCTAAGCTAATGGTGGCCATGTCAGGCACTACCCCAACTTCATGCATTTCAGTTCACAGAGAAAAACTGTGTCAATATCCCTCTTTTACAGATGGGGAAACTGAGGCCAAAAGAGTTCATCTACCCCTTGCCACCCATAGCCAGATTTCTGGCTAGATGACTTGCACTCTGCCCATGTCATATCTTCAGTTTGCACTTGGGTCACACGAGGCTCTTACTTCTCCATCTGACAAGTTTCTAGGCACTGCTTTGCCTAGGTGTGCAGAATGCTGACTGACAGTGCAGTTAGTACCAGAGACTCACTCAGCAGAGCTCTCTCCACAGCTTTGAACAGTTGAAATTGACAGTGGAAATGCAATGCTCACAATTCAGAGCTAGGAAAGAAGATATTAAAGTCCATCTTTAGGTCCTAAGGGGTATTTTATTGATGTCACCACTGGCTTCATGATTTTTCTTATTTAAAAGCTGAATACTACTATTTGAGTATGAGATTTGACTACTGTGTGGAGCTGATCTATCTTTCTTCTTTCTTTCTTTCTTTCTTTCTTTCTTTCTTTCTTTCTTTCTTTCTTTCTTTCTTTCTTTCTTTCTTTCTTTCTCTCTACATTTGTTTTTAATTTTTAATAGATATTTTCTTTATTTACATTTCAAATGTCCCCTTTCCTGGATTCCCCTCTGAAAACTCCCTCCCCCTGCTCATCAACCCACCCACTCCTGCTTCTTGTTCCTGGCATTCACCTACAGTGGGGCATAGAGCCTTCATAGGACCAAGGGCCTCTCCTCCCATTGATGACTGACTAGGTCATCCTCTGCTACATATGCAGCTGGAGCCATGAGTCCCACCATGTGTACTCATTGATTGGTGGTTTAGTCCCTGAGAGCTCTGGGGGTACTGGTTAGTTCATATTGTTGTTCCTCCTATGGGGCTGCAAACCCCTTCAGCTCCTTGGGTACTTTTTCTAGCTCTTTCATTGGGGACCCTGTGCTCAGTCCAATGGATGACTGTGAGCATCCACTTCTGTATTTGTCAGGCACTGGCAGACCCTCTCAGGAGACAGCTATATCAGGCTCCTGTCTGCAAGCACTTGTTGGCACCACAGTTGATCTTTCTATATTCAGAAACAATATCAATTTCAGAGGTCATTGCTCTATACAGTGCAATAGGTTCTACTTTTCTGAGTCCATCATACATTTCAGGATATGAGAGGACAGAATCTTTCTACTTGGTTATAAATTTTAGCTTAACATGTATTTTAGTAAACTCAGTGCAAGCTGAAACTTAAACAGCTGAGAACTCTGTCTAAATATTTCATTTACAAATATCTGTATATTCTTACATATGTTGTGTGACCAGCTGGTGTGTCTTCATGTTTAACACAAAACAAGCATCTTATATTTTTTTTAATATTTGTATATTTTTCTGCTGTTTCTCTTCATCTTTATTATCCATCTTTAAATCACTTGTTTAAGTTATTACACACAGTCTCTTTCAATGCAGAGTGAAGAATCTTTAGTGTTATTCAAGTTTGTGCCACCTTGTTTTCCTTTGTGCTTTTTTCAAGTTAAGAACACAAACTTCACACACATCTTTGCAGGGATGAGTCCTAGGCCAAGGTTGCATTGAGGGAACTGAGAGGAGCCATCCCAACTCTGATCACCGGTCCTCTTAGATACACGGTTTCTTCATTGGTAAGAGAGTAGATGGAAGAGGATTGAAGGCTTAGCAGAGAGGGCTGAGAGAACAGAATATTGTAATGTCTGGATTTCAAAGACGGTAAAGTTACAAAATGTTAAATTATAAGATAGGTTAAGGAAAAATTTTACACAAAGTAAAAAGCAATTAGATTTGGTAGTTTTTGAGACTGGTTCTTCAATGTCCTAATGAGATGCTTCGTTATGAGATGAAGGGGTGGGTGGTGAGAAGATGGATTTAGCTTGTGTAGACATACCATTGGTTTAAGAATAGATTGTAGCAGAGGATGGTTTTCCCTTTCCGGAGAATAAAGGAGGATTTTGAATTTGGGGGATGGAGAAACACTTGGTGTGGAGACAGGAAAGGCTGGTGGTGGAGCAGAAAACCAGGAGCCCCATGTCCTGAGGCAGGGGTTTTCCTTGTGTTACCATGTCTGGTTAAAGTCAGTAGGAAACTACAACAACCTAATCCCTGCAGGAGGACAAAGGGTAAGACCCTTCAGGAATGAAGGTATGGGTCACTCCTCCAGGAAAAGAGCCAAGACCTGCTGAGGTTCTTGCCAAGGGTGGAGGAAAGACAGAATAGGTAGTAGAGGAATTTAGTTATAAATTTCAGCTAAGGCCATGTGACAAGTTATAGAAATGAGGATTATAGTAGACACAAGAGTTTCTATTGTATTTTGTTGAGATTACATTTGTAGATACTTAAGTATTCTGTCCTCAATGTACTTATCATATGATGTAACATCAATTAAGAGAATGTCAATGGATATCATATTTAAGTTTGAGATACTAAAAGAATTTCCCTCATGGTCCATTGCCATCTATTCTAAATTTACAATGAGTTTGTAGTTGTACACAGGATAGTTATATCATATTAGGTGTAATATGACCTGGTTAAATATATAATACATTTGTGATTATATATGGGATAGCTACATTATGTTTATGTGTTATTATTATCTGGTTACTGTTTTTATTTGGAACTTAATCCAAGTAAGGTGATATGATTATATTGTCATATGTTGACATGATAAGTTAATAAGGGGTAAATTTATGATGGCTATTGTTGGTTGTCAACTTGACTACATTTAGAATTAAATCCCCCAAATGGAGGGTATACCTATGAGGGATTTTTGGTTAATTTGTAGTAGGAAGATCCACTTCTTTTTTTTTTTAATTAGATATTTTCTTTATTTACATTTCAAATGTTATCCCCTTTTCTAGTTTCCCATCCAAAAATCCCCTATCTGCTCCCCCGTTCCCCTGCTTCCCAACCCCCCGACTCCTGATTCCTGGCACAGGCATTCCCCTATACTGGAACATAGAACCTTCACAGGATCAAAGGCCTCTCCTCCCATTGATGATCGACTAGGCCATCCTCAGCTACATATGCAGCTGGAGTCAAGAGTCTCTCCGTGTGTTTTCTTTGATTAGTGGTTTAGTCCCAGGGAGCTCTGGGGTTACTTCATATTGTTGTTCCTCCTAGGGGGCTACAAACCCCTTCAGCTCCTTGGGTACTTTCTCTAGCTCCTTCATTGGGGACCCTGTGCTCTGTCTAATGGATGACTGGAAGCATCCACTTCTGTATTTGTCAGGCACTGGCAGAGTCTCTCAAGAGACAGCTATATCAGGATCCTGTCAGCAAGCTCTTGTTGGCATTTTTCATAGTGTCTGGGTTTGGTGGTTGTTTATGGGATGGATCCCTAGGTGGGGCAGTTTCTGGTTGGTCATGCCTTTAGTCTCCGCAACTCCTTCCATGGGTATTTTGTTCTCCCTTCTTAGAAGGATCAAAGCGTCCACACTTTGCTCTTCCTTCTTCTTGAGTTTCAAGTGTTTTGCAAATTGTAGAAAGATCTACTTCTAATATGATCTTTGAGTTTGGAAGACATATATTCAATCTGGATCTTGGGGTTGGAAGACACACCTTTATTCTGGGCCACACCTTCTAGTGGAAGCCTCTATAATGACATGAAGAATGAAGCTTTAGCTATTTGCCTGCTTGCATAAAAACATAGTAGGATTAGAAGGTTACACATGAAATATACTCACATGAATACCAGCAATAGGCAGAGAAGATAATTTAAAATAGAATCTAAAGGAAAAAAATAATAAGTGAAATTAAAGCCAATGAGGCACTCTTTTAGGATGCGAAGAAAGGGCCATTAAATGGGTGAGAAACCAGATACCCTGCACAAGAGAGTCCTTGAACATGAGGTACATTACAGGAGAGAGGAAAGAGGGGAGCTTGTGTTGGGAAAGCATCCTGTCAAACAGAATGTAGGACTAAGAAAAAGGGTATTCCTAGATCTCATTTTTACTTGTGCTGGGGAAGAAACTGTGGTCTGTGTGTATGTATCCATTCAGTATTTGTTACTGGTTCAATTAAAAACATCTTTCCCCGAGACAGTGTCTTAGTCAATGTTCTATTGCTGTGAAGAGACACCCAACAACACTTATAAAGGAAAATGTTTAACTGGGGCTGACTTACAGTTTAGATGTTTAAACCATTATAATGGTTAGAAGCACGGCAGCATATAGGACAACATGATGCTGGAGAGGTAGCTGAGAATTCTACTTCTAGATCAGTAGGCAGCAGGAAGGGAGAGGGACACTAGGCCCACCCCCAGTGACAAACTTCCTCCAGCAAGGCCACATTTAATATAATGCTATTCCCTATGAACTTATGGGGACCATTTTTTATCAAACCATCACTACAGCTATCTTTATAAAGTCTGGTTGAGTCCTTATTGGAAGAACTTTAAAAATGTATAATATACATCAAAGTATTCTATAACCTTGTTGAAAGTGCCCCTCCCCATATTGAATGAAACTGGTCTCTGTATATTACAATGCCCTCTCCAGATCAGACTATCATAAAAACCATGTGAAATTTGAAGAGAAGTCCAGGGTCCCTAAAAGCATTCCTCTTCTTGCCCAAAAGCTACTTCATGCAGAGGCTGAGGCATACAGTGGCTCTTAGCAGCAGACTTGAAATATTTCTCTAACAGTATCTGTTCTCATGACTTCTGCTTTAGAAATAAATAGCTCAGCCTCATGGAAACAGCCTTGTAGCTGTGGCTTGGAAGAGAGTCAAAGAAAACTATCAATTTGATGATGTTGAGAACGTTTTTTTAAAAAAGAATAAGCCTTGGGCCTATCATAATTTGCACCATTTGTTAAAACTCTGTACAATGGACAGATGGAATTGCAAACACTAATGAATTTTAACCAGCAAAAAGCAAAGGGTAGGAAATGCACATGGTGACTATTAGTAGAGCAGGGTCACTGCTGGGTGTAGCCTCTGAGGCTAAGAAAATTCTAAAGAGTACAGCTGGGCAGAGTTGGGCCAAAGATGGTCTTGGCCAAGACAGATAAGAGAGCTGCTATGCTTTCACATTCCACAGGGGGAAACCTGCAGTTTATTTGCATTGTTGCTTTGCAGAGGGTTCATTTATTTTATTTAGTTATTACTGGTTTTCATATTTTATTTAACAATTTTGTTATTCATACTAGTTTCTAGTCAAGACATCATTTTTCAATCCCTACCTATGAGCAAGCCTGAGACCCGTTATTCATAACTGGGACAAAATGTTTGCATCAGGGTCTCAGCCAATAGCTCAGCTAATGCCAAACAAGCAAGACCTCAATTTGATACCAGAAAGATTGAAAACTGCAAGGTCTAAGCTGATACGAAATGGCATTTTTCATAGTATTCTGGCTTTCTCTGCAATTTTATATATTTATCTATTTCGGCCTCTGACATGCTTGATTTCAGTCTGTGATACTTGGTGGAAATGGTATTTCCAAAAAAGGTAAATAAATAGCATTTTTAATAAAAAAAAGTTAGAGGAAGATTATGTGGGAAACTATTTGGGAAATGGGATGACTTAGCTTTAAATATGGATATTAATTCAGAGAAATATCAAAAGCCATATAGTTTGTGTATCTACTTATTCAGCTCTCAACTCCACAAATATTTATTCTTTGGGAAACTACCGCCCAGGAGTAGAAGGACCTCCAGTCTCTTTTAATATGTTGCCTACTTTCTAGTAGAGGAACACAAAAAATAGATGCATCACAGGCCCTGAGGAGAATTGGATACAGCAATGATTAGCTGCCTCAGATGATGTGCTCAGAGAACATCTCTGCTTGGAAATAACAGGTTTAGAGAAGAACAAGAAGAAGTGAGCCTGGCCAATGTCCAGGGATGAGATGAGACACTATAAACCATGCCTCTTGTAATAAAGCACATTAAAGAAAAGTCCCAAGAATGCGGAGGCCACTCAGTCCCTACTTGAAGTCATTCAAGCAAGGCTCAGCCATAGCTTTGAGGATGGTAGAAACTAATAAAAAGCAGTAGAGGCATTGGTGGTAGGTCTAGAGGATCAGTCACAGAGATATTATTGGATGATGAGTGGTAAAGGAAAGAGAAGAAGGAAAGGAAAGAAAGGAATCACAGTTAACTCCGAAATTTGTGTATGGTGACGTTATTTACTGAGACAAGGGAGGCTGGTAGAGGCAGAGGCTTGGGGTAGACACCAATCTTCTTCTTCTTCTCCTTCTCCTTCTCCTTCTCCTTCTCCTTCTCCTTCTCCTTCTCCTTCTCCTTCTCCTTCTCCTTCTCCTTCTCCTTCTCCTTCTC
>NC_034591.1:65760683-65815683 GCF_900095145.1 Mus pahari | reverse complement strand
GCTCTCTGTACTTCTCTGTTCCAGAGAACATGGGCTGATCTAGCTTTCTTCAGGCTTAGGTAATAGTATGGCTATGTTTTCTCTAGCCCATGAGTTTGGTGCAGGGTTGCAGTCTGAATACCAGGCCTGGTTGAGACTCTAGTTCCCATATGGTGTAAATATATCTGCCAGGCCAAGCTGAGATGTTATGTGCCAGCTCCTTATATTGTGTTGAAAAATGGGTAAAAGTTTCTTGCATTATGCAGAAGAAATCCCAGCAACTACCTGTTTCTTCTTGCATCACTTTTAATTTATTTTTCCCTCCTACTTTTCTGCTAGACTAGAATCATGGCTGAATTCTTATCCAAATGACTTGCATTAGCTCTTTGGGGATGTCAGGATCCAATTATATTTAGCTTCACAAGTGAGAACATGTCTTTCCTGTTTTTTTTCAATTGCTTTGAAAAAGGAGATATGAATCTGGCCTTGCTAGTAAGGGGAGTGGTGGAGAGGAGACCTGTGTGGCATCCTCTCTGTGTGCAAAGCTAAGAACTCCCTTCTGACTCTTTCAGACTTAAGTGGTGTCAAAGTTCCTTTTCCTTAGAACCCCGTGGGAGTGCCCCATGTCTTAGCTGTATACAGTGGCACTGGGGTAAAATTTTCTGGTGGACTTTTGTTTGCTTTGTTAGCTTACTGGGGGAAATCCCTAAGCCCTGGCTTGCTGCTCTGCGGCTACTGTGGTAGGTGTTTGTGAAGTGCTTGAGGAACTGACTGCGTGAGAGTGTTCCCTGAGGGCAGTCACAGAGAGACAGTCACATTCCGCGTCGGGGTTTTGGGAAAGAAGAGACTGAATTAGCTGGAAGAGTTTCCTTTGAGTGCACAAGGGAAGAGGAAAATAAAGGGGTAAAGAACAAAGGGAGTGAAGAAAAGTATCTCACATTAAAGCTGTGTTGTCTGTATTCCAAGTATCCTGCTGAGAAATTTATATTCAGTGATCTCATTGCATACCAAGTTATATGCTATAACCTCATTGAATACAGAAATTGTATTACCATGAAATACACAGCTATTGCATGAATTACCATTGGTCTCCAAAGTTGGCAGAGATAGGATTCAAAGCCCATGTTGGTAACCACATAACACGATGGGGAACGCTGACCACTTAGCCAACCCTGCTAAGCACATGTTCATAAGTATCTAAAGTTGAAAGACCCCTGGGGGTAAATTGTCTAACTCTTTTCTAGACATATAAGAAAAGAAAAGGAGGGAGTGGCAGTTGTTTTGAAAAAGGAAGATTTTATTAGAGTTGAACTGAGACAAATGCCCAACTTGCTGACTGTAGAACTGTTAAACTTGTCCTTCTTTTGGGGACAATGCTCCTCTCTGCTGACCCTGGGTTGGGCACCTACTATAGAAAAATATTCCCTGGGTTGCCTCAACTAGCTCATGCCTGGGAGATGTGCTTTGTGCCTACTTCTAAGATAACAGGAAATTAAAAACTGGAACTGGGGACTTAGCTTTTGTTATCAAGTGACAATAAGTTGCTAACCCATCACATTAGTTCACTCTCTGAAAACTTCCCTTTGTAAGGTCACCAATGGTTTTATTATTGTTAGAACAAAAGATTCTAGCTTTGAAAAAATTAATGGTCATTGATATTATTTGATACTGTCTTTTTCATAAAACTTCTCTGGAGACATTACTTTTTCCTCCTTTTCCTCAGCTCTTTGTATTTTCTTTATTCTAGCAAGATACTTATTCTCCTGTCCCTTGCATTTCATTACTGTAAAGGGTTTAGACTTTGCTTCCTTTTTTTCTCTTCTAATGAATTATTTTTATGTCATCTTCTTAAAATGAACTAGTATGTCTTCATAGTAAATATTCCCATTGCTTTTCCTTTCTCAACCTTACCAGGTTTCCAGCATTCTTCTAGACAACTCTAGTGAGTGGGAAGAAAGGAAGAAAACTAGAGTTGGACTTCTCCATCCAGGAGAAAGGTCCGGAATATGAATTAAGTTGAGTCCCATTATGATGTAACCTAAGCAGACCATGTACTGCATTCTGGGAATGGGTAGAATTTATGAAGAAACTCAGATAAGGTCACCAAGGTATGATATATTGATGAAGTAAGATATATTCACTACATTCAGTAGGAATCATTGGACAATTTAGTTAGTAAAAAGGAAAATGTGTGATTTTGTCACCCACCACTCAAGGGAAAAACTGGAAGGTGTTGGGTTCCCAGTGTGTTTGGGGGCTTTAAGAATTGTTGCTTATTCCCTCTAGACTGTGATAGGTTTCTTGAATTCTGTCACACACTTGGACTATGCTCACCTCCACTTTTTCCTTTGTCATGCTTCATCCCACTATTCTTATTCATTTCCCCAGAGAGACTTATTGTTGTTTTTTACTTTCATGCCTTATCTATAAAAATGACTTTTACAAAATATAGGGTCTATAAACGAGAGAAAACATAATATTTATCTTTCAGTGTCTGGTGTATTTTGTTTAATATGATGATCTTCATTGCATCCATTTCTTGTAACTGACATAATTTTGTTCTTTCTTATGGCTGAATAAATCTCTACTATGTATATATGCCACATTTCCCTCCATCTGTTGGTATATGCTGCTGCTTCTGTAACTTTCCTATCATGAATAGTGTGACAATAAACATAGGTATATTGACTCAGAGTCCTCCGGGTGTGTATGGAGGAGTGACACAGCTGGTGAGTATTTTTAAACCTACCACTCCTTCCATGGCCCCCGACTTACGTGATTTATTCACAAAAACAGTATCACTTTCAAAGCTCACTTTTTATCAACATTTGTTCTGTAGTCTTCCTAAAACATACCAAAGGAGTGTATAGCTAGTTTTGCCTTTTAAAAATGGCTTTCAAATATTCTCTGTATACCTGAACACAACCATGAAAGACACTGTAGGTATTCTGGCCCTTCTAACCCTTGGCAAGCCTCTACTACCAGGAGACAAGTGTGACAAATTGACTTGCAGCCTGGTCACACCAATGTTTTCTTGCCGGGAGGTTACCACTGGTGAAAGAATTGATCAATGAACTCCCAGAAACCCAGAGAGGGAGTCTAAGATGGTTCATATCCACCAAGTCTTTCAGTTTCTTTTTATACAACTAAGGGGATGTTGCTAATTTTCTAAAGTATAAATAGTTTTAGAAGAAAATATAAAAAAATGCAACTAGCCATGTGAATAATTATTATCTTGAAATAAATTTAAGTCAATCTGGAGAGTGATAAAAGTAGAAATTTTGGTTTAGGGACCATTATAAAAGGGTGGAGTGGATAAAGAGTCAGAGGTAGTGGATGACTCCAGTGGAGCAGTATTCTGCAGAAACAACAATTCACTTGCACACATGAACTCCCACTGACTGTAACTGCATACACAACATCTACGTAAGATAAGGCCAGACAATCTCAGTGTGGATGAAGGCGGGGGTGATGAAGTCCTTTTCCTTTCTGAGAAGCTGTTACACATTGTTGGCTGCTGTGAGGAGAGTCAGTTTCCTTTAGGGATGCAACACCGAGAGGCTACCTGGCTCTAGAAGACAGCCTTATATCCTTACAGATATTGGCAGCACTAAGTGGATTCACTGGGTATAAAAGAGAACATATGGATTTGGGAAGGAAGAGTGGATGAAGGATATGAAAGAAACTAGAGAGGAGGAAATGGAGGTGGATTTGATCAAAATACATTATATTCATGTATGAAATTCTCATTTTTTTCTAAAGCAAAAGTACTGGTGAAATAGATTAGCTTGTGTGGCTGGATCCAGTTTTTTCATAAAAAAAAATAACAAAATGTTTTTTTTTTTGTTTGTTTTATTTTTCTGTGTTAACCATCAACCTCTTTTCCATTTAAGGCAAATTTGAATGTGGCTTTTTTTTCTTTTTCTCTCCTTATTTTACGCTTTCCATTTCTCTATCATTTCAAGCACACGAGAGCTTATAGAGCCTTTCAGCTTTCCCTTCATTCCTTCCTTCCTCCCTCCCTCCCTCCCTTTCTTCGTTCCTTCTTTCCTCCTCTTCCATTCATAAGTTCTGTAAATGATAAATGATTTTATATAGTTTTTAAATCATAAGCCTAAAGTTTCTGAAACCAGAGAAGCCCTGAAAGATGTCCTGCCTACATTCTGATTTTATAGTTGAGAACTCTGTGGTGTAGAGAATGGGGCATGGACCAGATCTGGGCATCTCAAGTTTCTTCCTTATTTCTTTATGTCCGTCTTAGAGAAGAAAAGGGGCCTAGACTGTTTGCAAGAAGGGCCTCTATTTCTCCACAGGCTGTTTGTTTTTTCCATGTGAAGTTCCTTAAAACCAACAGAGAGATAAGTCATGATTGTCTTTGGATTCACTCACCAACAAACAGCTGACTGTAGAGTTCCAGGCGGGTATGACCTTCAGTCGGGGCTTTTCGGATTTGTTGGGGCAGGCGATCCACCTGGAGACTGGCCTGTTTGACATTCCTCTCTGCGGTGACCCGATGCCACTGGTCATCATTGAGAGGAGAAGGTGACCTCACCACGATCTCCACTGGCCCGTTTCCAACATCAAATGAAAAGGACACTTCTGTGGCAGCTGTAGGAGCACAAAGCATGACAGATACATGAGTATTTCTCCCAGTTACCAAATAACAGTGGATTGTAGAGGGAAGTTACACAGCTCAATGGAAAAGCCAATGGGGGAGAGATGAACATGAATCCATTATTGTCAGTAACCAAGAAGAATAAGAAAAAAAATTCTCTAGGGGGGGTGGTGGAGTGTCTATGTGCATGTATTCATTTAATTTCTTCATTTAATTCCTAGAAAACTTCTAAGAAGTTACCACCATCAACTCCAGAGAAGAAAACTGAAGCCCAGGAAAGTTGGCAATAAGATATTCTTGTTGCTAAAGGTGCAGTAGTGGCACTCATATCTTTGTGGTAACTAACAGCTTCCTAATTGAATTTAAGTCCTGCTTAACAGGGGAGAAATCATACCTGGTAGTGGAAACTTAGCAAACTACCCATGGGTAGTGAAGTTATAGACATTACAGGAGAATTTACAACTGCTACTTTCCTACACCAGCATAAATCTTAACTCCATTCTCAATACTTATCATTATACCTATAGATAAGTATAGTTCTCAACCCTCATCAAAGAAGTTTCCATTTGCAGCACATGGAGACATCACAGAAAACCACATCTGGTCAAAATATAGAGAGTAACTAGTGCTAAGATGTCCAGCCCCAGTTGATACATCTAAAACACACTCCTATACCTAAGGCTCAGAGAACATTGAAGAAAAGGGAGCAGAAAGACTTTAAGAGTCAGAGTACCCAAAGGTCTGCAGTAAAATTATGCCTCCTAGAAATGGCATGGAAATTATGATACCATAACAATATGGCTGCTTAACAAAATAAAATTAACTCAAACAAATCAGTATCCTTCCTCCATTCAAAGGATAAACAGGCTGAGAAAGAAATTAGGGAAACGATACCCTTCACAATAGTTACAAATAATATTACATACCTTGGTGTAACACAAGAACTCTTGGTCTCTGAAGAAAGAAATCGAAGAAGATCTCAGAAGATGGAAAGATCTCCCATGCTCATGGATTGGCAGGATTAATATAGTCAAAATGGCTATTATGCCAAAAGCAATCTATAGATTCAATGCAATCCCCATCAAAATTCCAACTCAATTCTTCATAGACTTAGAGAGAGCAATTTGAAAATTCATTTGGAATAACAAACAACAACAACAACAACAACAACAACAACAACAAAACTGGGGGAATCACCATTCCTGACCTCAAGCTGTATTATAGATCAATAGTGATAAAAAAAACCTGCATGGTATTGGTACAGAGATAGGCAGAAAGATCAATGGACGACCCAGAAATGAACCCACATACCTATGGTCACTTGATATTTGCCAAAGGAGCTGAAACTATTCAATGGAAAAAAGACAGCATTTTCAACAAATGGTGCTGATTCAACTGGAGTTCAGCATGTAGAAGAATGCAAATCAACCCATTCTTATCTACTTGTACAAAGCTCCAGTCCAAATGGAATAAGGACCTACACATAAAACTAGATACACTGAAACTTATCGATGAGAAAGTGGGGAAGAGCCTTGAACACATGGGCACAGGGGAAATTTTCTTGAACAGAGCACCAATGGCTTATGCTCTAAGATCGAGAATTGACAAATGGGACCTCATAAAATGGCAAAGCTTCTGTAAGGCAAAGGACACTGTCAATAGGACAAAAAGGCAACCAACAGATTGGGAAAAGATCTTTACCAATTCTACATCTGATAGAATGCTTATATCCAAATATATACAAAGAACTCAAGAAGTTAGACTCCAGAGAATCAAATAACCCTACTAAAAATGGAGTACAGAGCTAAACAAAGCATTCTCAACTGAGGAATATCAAATGACTGAGAAGTACCTAAAGAAATGTTCAACATCCTTAGTCATCAGGGAAACACAAATCAAAACAACCCTGAGATTCCACCTCACACCAGTCAGGATGGCAAAAATGGAAAACTCAGGTGACAGCAGATGCTGGTGATGATGTGGAGAAAGAGTTATACTCCTCCATTGTTGGTGGGATTGCAAGCTGGTACAACCACTCTGTAAGTCAGTTTGGCAGTTCCTTAGAAAATTGGACATGGTATTACCTGAGGACCCAGTTATACCACTCCAGGGCATATACCCAAAAGATGCTCCAACATATAATAAGGACACATGCTCCACTATGTTCATAGCCTTATTTATAATAGCCTGAAGCTGGAAAGAACCCAGATGTCCTTCAACAGAGGAATGGATACAGAAAATCTGGTACATTTACACAATGGAATATTACTCAGCTATTAAAAACAATGAATTCATGAAATTCTTAGGCAAATGGATGGAACCAGAAAGTATCATCTTGAGTGAGGTAACACAATCACAAAAGATCACATATGGGATGCACTCAATGATAAGTGGATATTAGCCCCAAAGCTCAGAATACCCAAGATACAATCCACAGACCACATGAAGCTCAAGAAGAAGGAAGAAGTTGGTGCTTCAGCCCTTCTTAGAAAGGGGAACAAAATACTCATGGGAGAAAATATGGAGACAATGTGTAAGCAGGGACTGAACAAAAGGCCATCCAGTGACTGCCCCACCTGGGTATACATCCCATATACAGTCACCAAACTAAGACACTATTGTGGATGCTAGAAGTGCTTGCTGAAAGGAACCTGATATAGCTGTCTCCTGAGAGGCTTTGCCAGAGCCTTACAAATACAGTGGTAGAGTCTCTCAGCCAACCATTGGACTGAACATGGGATCCCCAGTGGAGAAGTTAGAGAAAGGACTGAAGCAGCTGAAGGGGTTTGCAACTCCATAGAAAGAACAACGGTATCAACCAACCAGACCCCTGTCCCCCAGAACTCCCAGGGACTAAGCCACCAACCAAGGAGTACACATAGAGGGACCCATGGCTCTAGTCACACATGTAGAAAAGGATGTCAGGCATCAATGGGAGGAGAGGCCCTTGGTCCGGTGAAGGCTCGATGTGCCAGTGTAGGGGAATTCAAGGGCCTGGAGGCAGGAGTGGGTAGCTGGGTAGGGGAACACCCTTATAGAAGCAGGGGAGTAGGGATGGAATAGGGGGTTTCTGGTGTGTGTGTGGGAACCAGGAAAAGAGATAACATTTCCTTATTTGAAATGTAAATAAGGAAAATATCCAATAAACAAAACAAAACAAAACAGTAACACCAGCAGACATCTCATGGGGCCCCACTTCTAGACAAGGAGCTGTAGTCAGAGAAGGCATGCCAAGAGTGGTAGAGATAGTTCTCAGGGATGAACCCTCTAATTGGTTATACAATACCAAGTCCTCAGCCCTGATGTCATGTATGTAGAAGCAACACAAACTGGACTCATCAGGTAGTATGCAAGTGTGTGTGTACATATAACCCACCCCCTCAAAACACAATAGTAATCATAGAAAGAGGCCATGAATTTAAGAGGGATTTTGGGGTGTGTAAGTGTGTGTGTGTGTGTGTGTGTGTGTGTGTGTGTGTGTGTGATATAGGAGGAGTTGGAGGAAAAGACATGGGAAAAGTAGAAAGGAAGAAAGGGAAGGAAGAAATGATGTAATTATATTCTATATGGGTACTTTATGGATACTCTGGTGCCTAGACCAGACACTGGTGTTACCAAAAACTCCCCAGGAAATGTTATTGTGGAGCTAGACTTGAGAACTACTGCATTAAGAGAGTTTCTAAGAATATTTCATTCATCTTCATCATCTTTATTGAACATTAGGGTCTGTGAGTTATTCAGGAAATGGTGATGGCCAGCGTCTTTTATTTGGACCACTACTGGATGTCACAAAGGCTGCATAGCCCCACCCCAACTCTGCTTCTCTCAACAGAATCAATCTCTACACGATGCTGTAAACTTTGGCTAGTTCACATCTGGGATGCCAGATCTTGCTTACAATCTCCCTCCCAGCACTGACCACAAATCATTCTTGTTTTCTAGATCTCCTCTGTCAACCCCGTTTTGTAACAAATCACCTTTCAACAATAGGAGAATAGGTTTAATGGTTGCTTTGTCAAATTTAGTTATAAGCTGCTTTTTAATTTCACATTTTAAGCTTTCTATGAGGTCCCTCAGTGGCCACCCAATGCTTTATAAACACGTTTTGAATGTATATTTTTCCTCTGGACTGGCAGGAAAGGCAGCTTTCTGCTGAAGCAGCATACATGTCTCTCATTCCCTTAGGCTTGGAGAATTCTTTTTAGCATTAAAGATGTGGTACACCAGTGATTTTTCCGGCTTTGCGTATAGAGATATCCACCCCTCTATCCATCAAAAAGTCTTCTGCCTAATCTCTAAGCCATTTAATTAAATATCTGTCATTTTTTTCCAGGGCTAATGGAAAATTCAGTTTCTTTGGGACAGTGTCACAAGCAATCAAACTTCTAATTTAAAAACCACAGTAGGCCAGATTCTCTCAGGGTCTCCCCTGGTCTCTGCCTCTGTGTTGGGGTCCCTGGAAAGCTGTGGTAACTTTATTGAGCTACAGGGATATTAGTTATAGAGCTCAATTTAATCAACCTAATTGTACCAAGGAATTTTGATCCTTCATGTCATTAGAAAGAGAACCTTCATTTTAACACCTGCAGTGAGAGTGATTCCACAGTGCGGTAAATCCTCTCCTCCAAATTAGAAGCCCCTGCCTCCAGGATCATCGTGACAGGACTTAACTTGCACGCTAGTGACCTCCATCTTCGTTGCCATGGTAGTAGAATGGGGATGGAGGTAGTCTATCACATGTCTGCAGAATCACTGATCCTTCCTGGTAGGTAAGATACGGTGGATGGGGGAGGGAAGTCAGGGCTTCACGTGTCATCTGTTCTGTTGTGGTGCACGTGGGCAGAGGCGTCCCTCAATGTAAGTTGTCAGAACAGCAGGAAAATGAGGGCTCCTGGGCTAAGTAGGAAAGATTGTTTCGCTTTAAAGGAATCAGCTGCCATCAGGGAAATAGAATTTAGTGATAAATTGAGTTTAACCCTCAGGTTCGACTTGAAGGGATAAACGCTGGTTGGATTTTCTCGGCTATTGCCCTTCTGCTATGACAAATTCTTGCCTGGCTCTTAAACTGTCACCATTTGAAGAAATTCTGAGCACCAGCAGTATCCTGTATTTTACACCTTCTGTCACAATAGGTTCCTGTCTCTTCCCTTGATTCCATCCTCTTTTGTTTGAATGGTTTATTCTTTGAGAATTTCATACCTGCACACAATGTATTTTGATCATACCACCTCAACAACTTCTCGTCTTAAAAAAATAGTTGGAATATGGTCAACATACCAGGAAAACCAACTATTTCTCCCATAGCAGCTATCAACTCTCAATACCTCTTCAGCTATGGGTAGGGACCTATATAGAGACTTATATAGTTAGGGTTACTCCATTAACCATGCTAAGATGTTGAGTGGTTTGATCTTGTACAGGTTTTATATAGGAAACTACAGCAGTTGTGAGCATATGAGAGTGATGGTCCTGTCGAGTCCAGGGGATACTTTCTGTCCCAGTCCTCTCCAACCTCCGGCTCTTATGGCCTTTCCATTCCCTCTTGTGTGATGTGCTCTAAGTCTTGAGTGGAGGGGTTGTGACACAGACGTGCCATTGATGGTTGAGCATACCACAGTCACTTTTGCTCTGTACTTGACCAATTGTGAGTCTCTGAATTAACTGCCAGCCACTGCACAAAGGAGCGTCTCTGAAGAGCTCTGAGATCTGCACTCATCCATGACTCCTGTACTCTTAACAGCAATCCTTCAAACTAGAGGAAGGGAGGATGTTTTCCAGGACCTGGTTATTGCTCCTCACTCTCATGAGGGTGCAGGAAGAGGGGCTCAGGGCCCAGAGCCTTTACAAGTCATGCCGTTCCAGGACCTTTCCCTTCCAGCTTTACTGAAGAAGGTACAAGGGAAGGGAAGGGTTCCTTCCTCTCAGTCACTCAATGTCAGCTGCCCTGACATTGCTAAGGGACTCCTTTGAGAAATCCCTTCTTCTAGGCAGACAGCCAGTGTGTTTTAAAAGCTTCTAACATTCAGTTTGTGGCTGATTGCCCTTGGCCTTCTGGGTGAGAGCAAGTGACATTTCAAGAAAGATAATTACAGAGAGAGTCAGTGAGCGAATAAAGAGAGGCAGCCTAGGAGACACCAGAGCCAGTGACACCGTTCAGTTAATGTGTGTCTTCACTTGGAGGCTGAAGTGCTGCCCTGTCTGTCTCTGTCTGTAGGGAAGGGGTTTCTTATATAATGAAGATACTTCTAGAAACAAACATTTAAGAACTGGGCTACGTATAGCACGACTCACTGGAAAGAACACAGTATCAAACATGAATGACTGCCTTTCCAGGAGTGTTGATGATTGTTTTTGCTATTGTTACTCCTTTTCTCAAAGCTAAATAAGTTACTTGGCCACTGTTTCGTGAAGCCTGGGTCAGAGAGAAAGTACGTGCAGTAATACTACAGCAGGCAGCAGGAGCTTCAGGTTTATAATGGCTTCTCTTGCCCCTACCCCAAAGTCCCATGGATCAGCTGGACAGGTGCCGCACATGAAGCAGTCTGCACAGTGGAGGGACCCTATGCTTAGAAAACTGTGACCATTCAAAGGTGCTGTTAGTAAACCTGTTTCATATTTGGATTTGGAGAGGCACTGTTCATTATTATCCTGGTTGAAACAAATCTAGCCTCTGCCTTGGGAGAAGACATCATCTCTGTCTGCTAAGGATGTTAGCCACCCTCATAACCTTAAAGAGATAACAACGCTGCCATGCCTCCTCCTCAGAAGGCAGAGAGAAATGGAGGAACAGTGGAGAGCTTTCTTTTGCCAATTAGTTACTCCTCTTTATTTGTTTGTTGTATTTGTTTTTTGTTGTTGTTTTGTTTTGCAAGAATGAAAGTGTTGTTAGTTTCAGCCTTCATGGGAATGAGAGGAGCCCCATCCCAGCCACCAAGGCTGGGTCTGCATCTAACCAAGCAAGTGTGGCCTCTTCTTGCTCCTGCCCATTTAGGATGGGACATATCCTTCTCTTCCAGCCAATGAAACAAGATAGGAATCTTTGGGGAGAGGTTCCTTAGCTCATGAGAGTCATAGGGAAAAAATAATCCTGTTTCTGCTCTTGATGGAGGTGGAAGTTTGTGAGTACTAAGATTGTTAAAACCATTTCACGAACACTAGGCACACTGAGGAGAGACAGAATGACATGATTTCTCCCAGTCCTTGGTGACATTACCAAACTCTTAGATTATTCCCAGAGTTAAATACCTCAGAATTTTCTTCTTCTATTTTTTAAGTTAGTAAATCTTTTTAAAGTAACTTTTTACAAATTAACAATATTATGTGCATGTGAGTCCAGGTGCCTGCAGAGTGTGCAGGTGAGAAATCCTCCGTTGTTGGAGTTACATGTGTTTGTGAGCTGATATATTTAGTTTCTTTAGAGTCTTTGTATCCAGAACACGGCTGCAACCGGTGATCCAGAAAACCCACGTCTGTCAAATTCCAACATTCTGTAACAATCTATAAGAGATTCTAAGAAATAAATGAAAAGCTAGTTGTTACCATAGTTTTAGATACTGAATCATCACATGGAAAAAAGAGAACCACTGAAAGAAATGGCAGGAAGCACTTCTGCACATCTTAGTGATTTGCACAACAGTGAGCAGAACAAAGCCCTGGGTAGCTCTTGCTGTAGCTCTCTCCTTCCATTGAAGCCTAATTCCAGCAGGTGGCGCTGTTGTGTACTCATTCTAACTCCACAAGCAAAAGACTGCAGGCTTACAGTGCTGAGAGAAACGCATCTACTTTCCACAGGGGAGCCCCTTGGGCTGAGTTCTGCCGGTATGTGAGGCAACATTTAGACAACAGATGTGACGAATTAGTTGGGGATAGCAGAGAAAAGACTGGGAAAGGTTCACATAGCACGAAGAACTGTTCAGCTACCACTGTGATCTCTCGTCAGTTCTGAGATGAACTCCAAAGAGTGCCCCTGTAACTGAACTTCACTTGATTCATACAAAGAAACTGATCATTGACGCAATAGACAATTTAGCCTCATGAAAAACTCGAGAAAGCCACGAGAAAGGATTGGGGTGCGTGTGAAAATCAGGTGGGGTTCAGAGAGAAGAGAAGAGACTAACTGGTCCCACCTAAGGCCAGCTGCTCCACTATGTGAGCAATCCTTCTTGGTTAAGGGTGCCACCCTAGCCATATCCCCTCTCTGTACTGCTGCAATCCACAGGAGGATGCTCACAACTCTCTCTTCTTCACAGTCTCATCACCACAAAGCCCCCACCCGTGTCCTTATTTACCCGCCAGTTTCATTTCTCCTTTTTCTTGCAAAATGCCTTGAAAGGAACTTCTTTCAGCGTATCTGCTCTCATTTATTCCAAATCTCATCATGTAAGGCTTCCTCTCTAACCAGGTGAAGTCGCTCTAACTTTAGGCACTATTGCTTGCTCTTTCTGTTTTAGAGGTTTAGCTTTTTTTTTTTTTTTTCTTCTCAACCCACAAGTCACCATATTTAAAATTCCATCTTTAAACATTCTATGTTAAGTAGCAAATACCTCTGAACTCCCCTTCCCTCTTCATCTTGATTTTAAAGATGAAAATGTGTGTAACTATCTGACAGCACAGGCATGTGTCCATTTTTGACTTCCCTACAGCAGCAGATTTCTAAGTGGTCATTTTTCTCTCCTTAGAACAATGCTTGTCATAGAGCACACACTTAATGTTTTCTGAAGGAATGAGTGAATGAACAGGAGGCAGTTACAGTAATGGGACCCCAAAGAGGAAAAATTAGGCATTTTTAACATCACTGAATACTTGGAATGATACCTAGTATTCCACAAGCATCTTATCTAAGAGCACAAAGTAATTCCCTCATCCTAAAACACCATAGAGTAGCTACATCTGTATGAAACAACTGTCCCTCAGTGTTGTCCCCAAATGCAGACATGGGTAAATACCCATGTCTGTATTTGGTTATACCAACTGATTCTGAGGTATCCAGTCCTGGAATCCTGCTTTAGGAAACTCTAGGATCTCACATTTTCTTCTGGCTGATCTACTAGTATGCAGGGACCAGACAGATTTAAACAACTGTGTAGCCAAGAGTTTACTTTTTACCCTTCGTAGTCTAGAATACAAGGATGGCTATCAGAGCTGAGAAGGGGGAGGATTCAGGGAATAGACAGAGGGTAAAAAAAATTCTTGAAATAGGAGAAAGACCTTTTGATGTTCTATATAAGAAAACTATTATCAACAATTAATTTAATATTATAAAACAGCTAAAAGAAAGTACTTTGAATGTTGTCTCCAGCCTCCACACGGACACATGTATGAGGTGATAGAGATGATGTGAATTGCTTCTACCTAGCCATTATACATTACATAAATATCAAAATGTCACACTCTGTGCTATATGTAGGCATCATTGGTATGTATTAAAAATGTAGTTTTAAAAACCTCATAAATTTTTATACCTAATCTTTCTCTGAATGACATCTGGGCTTTGCCCTTGGCTTTGGGGAGATGATATCTAGGTCCTCCCTTGGAATGTCCTAGCTGGTGAGAGTTTCTTTGTTTGCTTGGGATACTTGAGTTACAGCAGATATGTCAACATTAAGACTTACTAGGGAGCCCAGTTATTCTAAATAGTATCTAACTTTTTCAGATATGTCAGAAATTCTATGTGCTAACATTGCAATAAGGGCCAGGGCACTATTTGTCCCCTTTAAGAAGAACAGTTTCCTCCTAAAAGAATGGAATCTACCTCTGGGTGGAAGCCTGCTGTTGTATTGTTCTTCCCTTAAGAGTTGTTTCTCTTGGGTTGTTCATTCATCTGGCCAAGGGACCACTCCTCAGGAAGACTGATTCACCATAAGCCATGTCAAGAAGTTGTCAGGAATGATTACTCTGTTAATGGGTTTGCCTTTGTAAAATTCTCACCTCCAGTTGTAGTCACTTAAAGAGCCAAAGCCATTATCTCTGCATAAGAGAGCCGAGAAAGACTGAACTCTGAGGCTCAGGGAAGTTCCCTAGGTTTTCAGTACCCTATATATCTTGTCACACACAGATCTATAGGAAAGAAATATGTCCCTTATTCCACAGGGAGAGGGCGACTTGAAATTCAGTCTCTGGGGCTGTTCCCTGGACTTTGTACACTGTGTTCTTCCACTTGTCTATGTCCCATCTTTATTCTTTCCTCCTAACAGCAGCCGTGAGCACAGAGGCCTTTTATAAGTTCTACGAGTATTCCAGAGCATCATTGAATCTGGGGTAGTTGTGTGAATCCATGCTTGCAATTGATGTGAGAAGTGTGTGTAAGTTTACGGAAACAATTGTCTTTGTAATTTGTCAGTTCTAACTGCATAACTCCCAAATTCTCAGCACTTCAATTCAGAAACACACAATGGATGGGCCCAACAACATTAAAAACTAAAGACTTCAGAGAATGTGCTTCAACCTCCAATCTCACTCTGGCTGTCTAGATAAGGACATCGAGGCCATGAGCCATTAGAATGCAGTAATAATGAAATATTGAGATTTTGTTTTCCTAACTCCATTGCATTGGTTTTTGGACCAATATTTTTTCTTTTAGTTTTGTCAGTTTGTGAATGTGGAGAGGTTTAAAGCCATCCATACATATTCACAGCAGAAAAAAAAAGGTGTTAAACACATCTGAAATTGAACAAGAGCCAGGAAAATTTATTTGAAGATTTTTTTTTTGTTTTGGAAATTCTTCAAGGAAATAATCCAAGCTTATGAATCAATGTTATAAACTTGCTTTAAAATCTTCCATATCCTGATAACCTCTTGAGTATGAGAAATATTTCTCTTCATGTACCTTAGCCTTTAAGCTTTTTATTGTAGTTGAAAACCTGACTTCACAAACAAAGGTATCTGGAGAGGAAAGGGAGTGTGAATGAGACGCCATCAGACAGGCAGAGGCAGAGTGCTGCCTTGAAAATGCAAAGCCTTTCTAATTTTAGTTTCCTCTATGCATTTAGCCACCTCTGAGAATAACTTTTTGAATATTAATGGACCTATGTGATTCAAAGATAAAAATCAATCGAAAATGATACATGACTTGAAACACTACCACATGGCTGGTGTAGGATAGGCAGTGAGTTTCTGATATCCCCTGGATGGAGTGGGCAGAGGCATCAGCACTGGTCAGAGAGGGTCCAGATGTGGAAGAACGATGGAAAGCCCAGGTGGTGACTCCAGGGTTATAGTGTTTGTGATGGAGGTGGATGCAGCTTCTACAGAAAAACAGTGAACTAGATGCCTAAAGATTCCCCAGGTACAGAAAACTGTGAATGGAGAGGGTAGGCACCAGGGAAGTGTTCATCTTGGCACTATCCAGTTTTTTTTTCCCAAACAGAAATACTTCCTGAAAGATACTTGTGTAGATAAAATAATGGATAGTTTGTGAAGTTTGTTTAAGGTTATATCAGAGATAGTAGGCTAATTGGAGAGTAGCTTTGGAGAGTTCAAGTCAATGGGATCATGGGATTTGAGGACCTAGAGAGGTAACCCCACCAGGAGCTGAAAGGGCTTGAATTGTGAGAGACATTAACAGAGAGAAGAAGAGACAACACAGAGTTTATGAAGAGACAATGTTTTAGTTAACTAATTGACAATAACTTTTAAGTCACTGACGTGGATGGTTGTTCTGAGGTAGCTAAGTCACTGACGTGGATGGTTGTTCTGAGGTAGCTATTGGTAACGAGCAGAAGATAAGGCTGGGAACCCAAGATGAGAGGATGCATAGGCTTTGGGAAGAGATGGTTGCTGGTGAGAGCTGTGGATATGTCCACCAGAAGGAGGGTAGTGATCGAGCTGCCTGTTTCCTGGTTGCCATGAACTGTATTTTCACCCTATAGGTCACCTTTGTTTTGTAGAGTTCTTTTTCCCAGCCTCCACCCCCAATTCCAGAAAATTCTTTAAATACCTAGTAAGACTTGAGACAAGGTTTCTCTAAGAATTCTAAAAGTGTTAAATGAAGACATATATTCTGCATGCTACAGGCTCACAATGTAGTCAGACTTGTGCTTTTTTTTTTTTTTTTCTACCAGAGCACCAGATGTACTAGCACCACAGAACACAGCAGTGCTGGGTGGTGGGGCAAAGTAAAACCATGACATGAGGCCAACTCGGACTCTAAATGTAAATGCTGAGACATATGAGTGGGTGATAATACCAGCTGAAATGCCAATGTGGATGGGGGGGGGGAATCTCACACAACTGTACCTCTTGATGAAGAGCTATAGGCAATTAAGGACTATCAAGGTAGGGGGAATTGGTCTTCCCCATGAATGAGACTCCAATTGGCTCTCCATTCCTAAGTGGTTGGCACTAAAAATGTAAATCCCCCCCTCTCTCCATCCATCCATCCATCCATCCATCCATCCATCCATCCATCCATCCATCCATCTACCCACCCATTCATCCATCCACCCACCCACCCACACACCCACCCAGTTATCTCTCTTTCTCTCTCTCCATCCATCTACCTATTATCTATCTATCTATCTATCTATCTATCTATCTATCTATCTATCTATCTATCTTTATCATCCATCCATCTATGCTAATGGAAGCAATGCTAATGAAAGTTCTGTCTTTATTACGGTATATATATAATATTAGTTAAAGGAAAACAGGACAATAGAGAAAAATGCATGAAAGCAGAAGGTGGGCTTGGAGGTGAAGGAAGGGATGCAGTGTTGTAGAAGTAGAAAATGATAATAGAGATTTAAGATTATAAAAGTATAATATATATATGTATATAAAATATCACAATGAAACCTTTGTAAAATTAATAAATGCTAATAAAATGGAAAAAGTTCCTTGTGCTTGTGAACTACTACCAGACAGACATAACTGATCTGAATTATTTTGTTAGATTTTACTGGTTATGATTATTTTAATTTGCTTTTAATCTTAAATCAGTATTGGGTATTAGAGGAACCTAGGGGTCATATGTTAAAAATGGTAGGTCTTTGAAGCTCAGTATGGAAGTTTCCTAGAATAAGCGTTCCCTGAAAGCTGTTTGAAGAGTGTGATCCTTGAGGTCATATATTTCCACATCTGAGAAATAACAGAAAGCACTTCACAAATTCCCGATGGCTGTTATCAACCAAACACTGCTTGAACAAAGCACTCCTTTGGAAATGGAAACTGTTAAATAATGATAATGACAAATCACAAACCACTCTTGGCTTCTGACTGTGACTGCTGAACACATAGCTTTCCTGTATATATTGCATAAATAAATATTTTGTCTCCCTGAAGTCTGCACATATAAACACAGAAGTCTTTTAGGACCAGCTTGTACAATGCTCAAACGGCCATATTTATAGTTTTTGGGTTTTTTTATGATTTAGTGAACTAGGGGGACATGAGTTTTTCCTAGAATAGTTATTTTGAGAGAGAGGTTTCATGTCTGTTTATGCTAGTTACCAACTTCTGCCTCAGGATGGCTCCACATACTTGCACCAAGTATACTAATGGGGGAAGCTTTGGGAAAAGGCTCATCCATTAACAGCATGGTCCTACTGGGTAGTCTTCCATTGCCCTTTCCAATTTCAGTCTCCTGTGCCATCATTCCTCCTTCCCTGTTGCTTGTTGCTGTGACATAGAAGAAGAGAACCCTCTCTTCTAAACTCTAAGGTGGAAAACTGATGAAGGAAGACATTCAATGCTGTCTTCTTGCCTCCATATGCCGGTTAACATACACAGTGGTAGTACGTACCAAGATGTGCAGTATAACATTGTACAGTATGATGGAGAATTAGGAACAAAAAGAAGGATATCAAAGTTTGTAAATTCTTTTAAGATTTAAGGTCATATTTTCTTCTAGAATTTCTCAGGTTTCATGTGGAAGTCTTTGATCTATTCTGAGTTGATGTGTATGCAGAATGATTGCTATGAGTTTAATTTTATTCTTCTACATGTGGGAAGCCGCTTTCCCAATACCATTTGTTGAAGATGCCGTCTTTCCTCCAGTGTGTACTTTTGACTTCTTTTTCAAATATCAGATGGCTGGAACTTGACATACTCATATTTGCATCTTCTATTTTTTGATTGATCTACATGTCTGTTTTGTGATAGTATCATGTTATTTTTTTTTTATTACTATAGCTTTGTAGTTTAGCTTTAAGTCTGGTACAGGGATTTCTCCAGCATGTTCTTTTTGCTCAGAATTGTTTTGGCTATTTGGGATCTTTTGTACTTCCATGAGCAATCTAGGAAGAATAACCTCAATTTTTAAATGTCTTTCTCAATGTCTTCCTTTAAAGATTTAAAGTTTTCATTATAGAGGTCTTTCACATCTTTGGTTAGGCTTATTTCTAGATTTTTTTTTTTTTTGAGGCTACTGTGAATTCAAATGTTTCCATGGTCTCCTCATCATGCTTGTTATTGGCATACAGAAAGACTAGTGAGAAGTTGATTTTTGTGGCCTGTCACTTCACTGTCTGAAAAAGTGTTGATCATTTCTAGAAGTTTTCTGGTAGACATTTTGAAATCTCTCATCTATAATATTAAACTATCTGCAAGTAGGGATAACTTGACTTCACCTTTCTCTGTTTGTATCCATGTAGTTTTCCTCTGCCTTACTGCTCTAGCTAGGGCTTCAAGTACCACACTGAAAAGGAGTGAGGAGAATGCACAACCCTGCCCCATTCCTGATTTTAACAGGGCTACCTTAAATTTTTCTTCATTTACGATGATGTTGCTTTCTCTGACATTGATTACCCAAGGAATGCTCCCGTGCCAGCCAGGCATGGGAAACCTTCCTTTAAGTTATTGGTTTGGAGAGTACAAGAGATTCCCCAAACAATATAGGTTATTGTCAATGCATTTATTTGCCTTCAGGAACTTGAAGGTCAGACTCTGTGACTGACGATTCCACAGTTTGAACAGATGACTTGGAAGAATTGAGCTGGAACTGACCTGGAAGTCTCCATGAAGACTTGCTCTGATACTACCAAAAGGTGCTATGCGAGCTGCCAATGGAAAAAGCAATCAATAGTCCAATTTCAATAATCCTATATGGCTTTAAACTTATGAACCACAACGATAAGCACCCCAACAAGGTAATTGCCAGTGCTGCAACAGTAGCACTTTTATCTTGGGGGTAACCAAGAACAGCCCAATTAAGGACCAATCCTCAATAAGAGAGGACTAATACCTGGTAACTATAAAGTTAGCAATAACCCAGGACTGAAAAAGTCATAGAACCTAGAGGAAAACATACTACTGCCATCTTTCCTAAGCCAATATAATTTCTAACTCCATCTAGATACTTACCTTTAACCTCACAGATCAGGTAGTTCTCAGGTTTTATTAAAGAACCTTCTTTTTAGGAGCAGGAGAAAATTATTCCAGTGATCCCCAACTTGTCAAATTGTAGAAAATAAGTGAGAATGGGGTGCTCATCCCCAACTAATATATCTACAGTCCTTACAGCTAAGGCATGGGAAACATCGTGGGGAGGGGAGAGGAAATATTGTAAGAGGCAGAGAACCAGAATATCTGTTGTGAGATAACGTCTTCTAAAAACATGACAGAGAAGTCGTACTCATTAAATCTCAACAATATAGTTGCATAAACAAGACCTGCATGATCACAGCACACCAAATGACACATGAGTGTGGATGGTGGAAATTTCACAAGGTTTCATCCCTAGATTATTAGCAGAGAGAGGGAAGATTGGTATTCTCCAGAGATGAGCTTCTGCATAGATTTTGAAATCCTGAGTGGTGACCCCTAATCACATATGAATGTAAGTAACATTAATGGACAAAGAAGTTATATGTGTATGTGATGTAGTAATAATTAAAGAATAAGTTATGAATTTGAGTAAGAGATGGAGAACACAGGGGCACTTGAACATAGAAGAATGTGGGGTACAAATGATGTAAATGCAGTGCTCAGTATGACATTTAAAAATAAATTAAAAAATAATTCAGCTACATGGATTTGCTAGTAAAGGGAATACTTGGTAGTTGAGGTGCTGTTCATTTCGACAATCATTTTGAATCTATACTTCTATTTGTTGACGTAATAATACATTTATTTCCATTCAGGAGGCCAGTGACTAACAGGATATGCTCTAGAAGACCTTAGATTAACATGCTACCAGTCAATAGTAATTCTTGAGAAAGTCTACTACAGAAATATTAGTTTTATTTTGCTGCTGTGTTTTAAATGTAAAATTTAATTCTTTCAAACTATACACTTTCCTAGACATTTGACATAGCTCTTGCCTTTAGTTAAAAAATGCCTATTCTAGAGGTTTAAAAAATTGATATAAAGTATGCTTTTAACATATTCTTACATGAAAATTGGGTTATAAAAAGATATTCCTCACATAGTCTCACTTTTGCAAAGAAAATGCTATAAATGAATACAAAATATTTAGAAATGTAGGCACCAAATGGTAGTTACAATATATTATAATACAGAATTATAGTTCTTTAAAAAGTCCCCTTTGCTTCTTTGGTTTTTTAAATCACTTGACAACATGGAAACAATATTTGTATACTTTTAAAGTTACAATCTAATAATTTTCACATCCCATTGCAAAGATTGGTGGCATTTTAAGCAACTTAATTTTATCATTTTAACAAGCATTTAATCAGGGCAATTAGTTAATCAAAATGCAGAGAACAAGATTTCATTTAAATCTAGACCCTAGGGGAATTTTAAATGAAACCATTTCTCTATACTTCTTTCTAATTTTTAGAGAATTAAAAAAATGGTTAAATTCTACTATGAAATATGTTTGAAATCAAAAGCAATGTTTTTTTTTTCTATTAAATTTGGCTAAGAATGTACTAGGGATGTGTTGTAGCTCAGTTGGGAATGTGCTTGTCTGTCAGTCATAAATCTTGGGATCTCAAGTAAACCAGGCCCCATAGCCCAAGCTGTAATCCAACATGTGGGAGGGGGAGGAGGAGGCAGAAGATCCCAAGTTTTTGGGCTACATGAAACTCTGCCTCAGATAAAAGAGCTAAAAATAAGGGCATGCTATTTTCAGAGTAAAATCCTCACAGGTCTTTAGCCAGCGTGTTCTAGTGTTAAACTAATGTATACAGGAAGCAGAACGTGGGACGAGCATAATTCACTGTTATAATTACACTCGACAGATATGCACCACTTCTATTATTCATGGGCTCTGGTTGCACTCACCCAGAAAGACTTCATAGAATACTAAATATCTATACTCTTCATGAGAAGTAATTTGGAATTCGCATTAGTTCTCATCAGAGGAATCAAATTCAAAGATGCAGAAAACCAAATTTGATCATCTTGATACTATCCACAAAGACAAGAAAAATGAGTAATTTCCTAAGAGGCCCTGGGTCTAGTTAGCTCCTCTTGTGAAACTGAACACAGATGTGTGGAGGGTCATTTTTTAAAAAACAGAGACATATCTCTGAACTGTTCTTAGGGTTTTGGCTCTGTGATTTCTGGTTGCATATGTGTGTCTTGACTAATCTCCCCAGTTTCTGTTTCTTATCCTCTCCTGGAAACACGCCTGCATTTGTGTTTGTATGCCTGCTGACTTAGTGTGAGGCAAAGGCTACATCATCGGGAAGCCTACTTGGATTTCTTCAGATGAGGTTCAGGCTCACCTTCTGGATGCCCTAATATCTAAAACTGTTCATTCTTCCTGAACTGTGTATCTCAGTTACCCCGCATAGCTACTATGTAGGCAGGAGCTGCATCTCAGCTCCCAATTATCTAAGTAGAGTCACCTGACAAGTTTTCAGCACTGAACCAAGAGAAAAAGAATGTGTTAAGACAAGAGAATGGAAAAACAAACAAACAAACAAACACAAACAAAAGAGAATATATCTCATGGACATCTATTTTTGTTTTTGTTTTTGTTTTGTTTTTGTTTTTTGCTTTTTAACCTGCCAACTTAATTTGCATGTTTTTAGGCAGGGACACAGTGGGACCACAAAACAGAAGGAAGTTGAATTTTGTAATCTACCCTGTAGAATCATTTCACAGACCAGTGAGTGGCAGTTAGATAGACTCCTATCAAGTCAGTGAAACCTGGGCGTTTGTTACAGCAACTTACTTAGTTCCACAATAAGAATATTTCTTATTTCTAGTTCTTTTATGGCTTTATCAAAATTTTTCCATTTTTAAAGATGATACTGCCCTACAATATTATATTATCCTCCTAAAACAACCAGAATTTTGATTGCATGAAATTGATATGATATTTTATTTCCAGTAACAGTTTTTGAATGAGAAAATACAATATTTCTTTAAAAATTGAGGTTGTACTATTATATTTAAATGGATGAGTGAGATTTGTTAGACATCAGAGAACAAAGAGGAGTGACTGGGAGCCAAGTGACAGCCCATGCGACAGGGACATGATCCTGAACTCATCTGAGCATTCCTGGTACTTACAGTGTTCTGAATATCATAAAGGAAAATGAAAATTCCCCACATTGACAAGTGTGTTGGGTACAAGCTTAAGATTCAGAAACACGCAAAGCAATTGGTTTGCTCTTCAGAATTGCCATTCTAGGACTCAAGACCTTCAGACCCTAGGACTTACCTCCATTTGGCCCCTGCAGTTTAGAGGCTGATGTTCATGATTGATTATGGAATTCAGTGCTGTATACAGTGTTGTGTGTGCAAAAAATAATCCTGTGTTCTGAACACCCAACTTCTAGAATTCATTTTCATGATTAGAAAGTACCTAGACTAGACAATCAAGATAAAAATGATAAAACGGATATGATTGAGATAGATATGGATGCCCTTTTCTTGAAATATTAGGAACATGTTTCAGTCATGACTTTAGTCTAACATGAGATTATGAAGAAAGCTAAAACTAGGAGCATTGTCTTATCTTCCCAGTCATTTTGGAGGCTGAGGCAAAGAGAGTTGGAAGTTCAAGGCCTTCCTGGGTAAATGTGTGAGACTGTGTCCCCCCAAATAGAGAGGGCCTTTATGTAACTTGATACTTAGTAGCCTGTGAGAGGCCCCTGCTTTCATCTGAAATTGCAGGTAAGACTTTTAATTTTCTCTATCCTCTTGGGACTGTTATTAAAAGCTATCTTTTAATATTAGTAAGTATCTTTAAAAGAGATAAATTCTCCAACCCTGCCATTTGTAATCTTTCTGGTTGACCTCAGTGGGCTAATGTTTCCTTCCATTATTTCAATGACACAATGTTTTTCTCATAGCTTGTGAAAAGCTTCACACTGTTGTACTTATCCTTAGATCTCTTTGGCCTTTTGAGATATTTCTTGGTTTCGAGTTGTTTTAAGTAATCTATGCCAGTCACTCACTGTATTAAAATGAAGCTCGGCTCCTGATTTATTGTATCTTCTTCTCTTTTATTTTAAAACTAGCTTTGAATTAATTGGTCCCAAGCGTCATCCTTGGCTGCATCAGCTCCCTGGCATTGCTAATATATACTGGCTGACTATAGCACTAACCCTTCTCTTGAAGGTCTTGTTTTTATGAAAATATTGAGCCTGCAGAGACACTATTGACTCTTAGAATGGCAGATGGAAGGTGCCTGACCTGATTACAGTTAAAATTCGCACTACAGTCCCACTTTCCTCACTAATCCACACACTTATCACTGAGCAATAATGACACAATGTTTCAATGTGTTTCCTATCTCTACCTCAGCATGTGGGAATTCACTTTTGGTTTATCCCTTAGTTACCCTATGGTCTTCTAACTGGTTGGTCATATGCAAGGTGATGCTAGTTATGTTTTTGGTGTGTGTGTGTGTGTACACTTTAATGTGCCATCTTGTTTCAAAGGGAAAGCTCTTATGAGTTACCATATGTAGTAAATAATGGAGAAAACATTAAAATCAGAGCCAGTGAGGTAGAAGTAATAAGAGACAACTTATACTCTGTCTAGACAGACACTTTAGGAAGACACTAACAAATGTGCCTGCTATCTTCCAGACAATGCACCAAAGTGTCTTACAGAATTTTACATTTTTTGGAAAATGAAGACTCTCTTATTTCTATTTTGTCTTTTAAATAATGATGAAATGAAAATGGAATTTTTTATGTGCTTAGGAAGGATTGCCTAATCCAGGAAGAAGAGAGAATTCTAGAATAGGCAAACCCAAAGTAAGTCTCAGGAAGGTACCAGGGAATGCCAGTAGTGGAAGGTAGGCAAAATCAGGTGGGTGAAATCATCCAGTGCAGATGGGTAAGGAGCATGCGTGCTGTGCAAAGAAGGCTAAGATTGAAGTTAAAGCTTTGGTCATCAAGCTTGTTGGTTTGAACATGATCTCACAAGGCATGAGAAACCCTTGTGACTTACAAGAACAGGAGCACTGTGATCAGATTTGTAGAAACTGGGCTGTGTCGGGGAAAGTGGGTGTAAAGAGGAAGGCACAAGATGGAAGCAGACACATTATAAGACATCTTGAGACAAGAGTCCAGGTATGTCAAGGGACAAAGCCATCATGGGAGACAGAAAAAGGAGTGTGAAGTTTGAGGAGGTTGGTAGAACTTAATGATGACTTTGCTTTTCAAACCTGAGTAATTAACATGTAATGAGTGATGTGCACAGGAGAGGGCTTTGAGCAGAGACGATGGCCTTTTCCTTTTCATATCTAGGGGACAATTTCTTTTGAAGTTTATCTTTGTCATCCCAGCATATCTATAACACACATGAAAAGAGCTTCCTTATCAGTTAATAATAGTGAAGTCTAGAAAAATACAATCCATCTACATCTACTGATTATTTGTATATACATCTCCCAATATTGATGTGCAAATAGCTTTAATAAAGCATATATCTCAACTTTAATTTAGGCTAAGAATTAGAGAATTTTAAAACATCTTGAAATGTTGTAAGTAAATATTTAATTCCTTAAATGTGTAATCCTTTTTAACACATAGTAATGACCAGTGCAGAGGTCTTTAGATTTTGAATCTTTAATACAATTAGAAGCCACAGCTAGACTTGTAAAGGAATAGAAATGTTCACACACATCCTAAATTCATGCCCATAGCCTGGGTTGGCCCCAACAGTTAAAAGTAAGAATCCAGGTACAAACACCTGTCTTTTATTAAACAACAAAACAAAACAAAAACCTCATAGTATTTTAAGAGGCATACCAAATAATGTCCTATCACCTACAGCCCACCCAGATAAGTGGAATTCCACATTCCTCCCTTCGGCATGCATGAAGCTCTTTTTAACATCAAAAATTGCTCCAATTCTGAAGTAGTGGTAGATAAATTGCCATTAATTTACTGCTTCTGATTCATCACATTCTACATATTGCAGAGTAATTTCTTCTGTGACTTCCTAGAGCATGTGTGCGGCAGAAGGCAGCATGCTGGAAATGAGCAGTTTTCTTTAATACCCCTTCCTGAGATTAGGAGGCCATTAGACTGCTGCCTCCACACTTTTTTTTTTGAGTAAATCTGTCGGTTAAAGGCAGACTCTGACTCATCCTGGTATCTTAAAAAGCTCACACTCGTCCAACATGGAAGCTTAAGGTTTTACCATAGCTTCTGACCGCTGCTCGTATGATGTTCAATAATCATTCCCTTCCAAAATCTCATCTTTTTCATAAATTTCCCCTGAAATTTTAAAAATACCTTCTTTTGCCTTAAAAAACCCCTTTGTTTTTAACTAACACTTCCCTCTGCTCACTGTAGTTAGTTCACCTTAACAGGATCCTAATACACACTAGCATTGCCTGGCTAGCCCCAGGGTCCCTATCCTGGGCCAGGAAGTGGTTGAGCCACTCTTTCTTTCCCTGTGCCCTTTCTATGGCTCCAGTCTTCGTTCAGTGTTGCAATATCCTTTTGTTTAGAATGCTTCAATAACGCATACCCATTGTTATCATTAACTTATTGTATTTAAGCAATCCAAATTATCATATCTGAAATCATTTGACTAAACTGTGTGCTTCTCTTTTCTTATGTGTAGATTATAAATAATTTTAAAAATGAAATCTCAAAGAACTGTATCATAAAACTTTAGAACAGTCCCATTACTTAGAAAGCTTCCAACATTTTTTAAAATTTATTTATTTATTATTATTTTCTTTTTTTACATTTCAAATGCTATCCTGAAAGTTCCCTATACCCCCACCCCACCCCTGCTCCCTTACCCACCCACTCCCACTACTTGGTCCTGGCCTTCCCCTGTGCTGGGTCATATAAAGTTTACAAGACCAAGGGGCCTCTCTTCCCAATGATGGCTGATTAGGCCATCTTCTGCTACATATGCAGCTAGTGACTCGAGCTCAGGGGGTACGGGTTAGTTCATGTTGTTGTTCCACCTACAGGGTTGCAGCCCCCTACAACTCCTTGGGTACTTTCTCTAGCTCCTCTATTGGGGACCCTGTGTTCCATCCAATAGCTGACTGTGAGCATCCACTTCAGTGTTTGCCAGGCACTGGCATAGCCTCACAAGAGGCCGCTATATCAGGGTCCCTTCAGCAGAATCTTGCTGGCATGTGCATTAGTATCTGGGTTTGGTGGCTGATGATGGGATGGATTCCCAGATGGGGTAGTCTCTGGATAGTCCATCCTTTCATCTTAGCTCTAAATTTTGTCTCTGTACCTATATCCTTTCATGGGTATTTTGTTCCTTATTCTAAGGAGGAATGAAGTATCCACACGATGGTCATCTCCTTCTTGGTTTTCCTGTGCTTTGCAAAATGTATATTGGGTATTCTAAGTTTCTGGGCTAATATCTGCTTATCAGTGAATGCATATCTAGTGACTTCTTTTGTGATTGGGTTACCTCACTAAGGATGATATCCTCCAGATACATCAATTTGCCCAAGAATTTCATAAATTCATTGTTTTTAATAGCTGAGTAGTACTTCACTGTGTAAATGTACCACATTTTCTGTATCCATTCCTCTATTGAGGGACATCTGGGTTCTTTCCAGCTTCTGGCTATTATAAATAAGGCTGCTATGAACATAGTGGAACATGTGTCCTTATTACCAGTTGGAAGATCTTCTGGGTATATGCCCAGAAGAGGTATTGCTGGATCCTCCAGTAGTACTATGTTTAATTTTCTGAGGAACTGCCAGACTGATTTCCAGAGTGGTTGTACAAGCTTGCAATCCCACCAGCAATGGAGGAGTGTTCCTCTTTCTCCACAACCTCGCCAACATCTGCTGTCACCTGAATTTTTAATCTTAGCCATTCTGACTGATGTGAGATAGCTTCCAACAAATTTAGTATCCACGTTGTCATGAGTAAGTTTGTCTCCTTTACTAGAGAAGGTATCTGGTCCTCTTTCCTCGCCCTAGGGTCTTTGTATCTTCTCCAGCACCAGCATGCAACAGGTGCTGAATTAAGTGATGTGATACTGGGAACATAGTTATGATTACTGCCATGGTCAGAAGAGGGGAAAAGCAGCTTAGAGGAGTCAGGATATTTCCTTAAGGAAAATGCTATCGAAGTTAATGCATGCCTGTGGTTGATAGTGATGGACAAGGTTCTACAATCTGGGGTTTCTAGAATATCCTTTAGTAATCTTTTCTTTTCTTTTCTTTTCTTTTCTTTTCTTTTCTTTTCTTTTCTTTTCTTTTTCTTTCTCTTTCTCTTTCTTCCTTCCTTCCTTTCTTTCTTTCTTTCTTTCTTTCTTTCTTTCTTTCTTTCTTTCTTTCTTTCTTTTTTCTTTCTTTTTTTTTTTTTTTTTTTTTTGGTTTCTCGAGCAGAGTTTCTCTGTGTAGTCCTGGCTATCCTGGAACTCACTCTGTAGACCAGGTGGCCTCGAACTCAGAAATCTGCCTGCCTCTGCCTCCCAGGTGCTGGGATTAAAGGCGTGCGCCACCACTACCCAACTAGTAATCTTTTCTTAAAGTATCATCTTCTGGCTATTTAAAAAATACTAACCAGAGCAACAACAGCGGAAGGTCTGGTTTGCACGGATGCCTGGCTGGTGGCTTATGTGCCTTCCCTTCATCTGACCATTTTCCCCATTGCTTTCTGGTACCAGGATGCTCATAGTTGTCAGCCATGCTGATCTCCTCAAAGGACCTCATTCCTGCCGTCTTTCCATTTGGGCCTCTGATCTCTCCTTTGTGGCAAGATTTTCCCTGCAGTTTATACTCATGTGTCTTCCATCTTCAAACGAAAGGATAATACATAAAATAATTTTCCTTTGAACTCCAAGACTATTTCCACTCACTTCATTGATGGCTTAATAAATTTGGTTTTTGCAATCCTGAGGATCTAACCTATGGTCTTGTACATGTTAAGCAAGTGATCTGTGCTGAGCCATTTCCCCTGCATTTTGTTACTTGTTGATACTGATGTGTCCATGTTAAGCCTAACAGTCACTTCCTGTTATTGGTTTAGGGGCTTCTCAGCAGTAATGTAATCTATTAAATTTTTATTCATCTCAAAAGTGGAACAGTTTTGTTGTTTTTGTCTGTCTTATGCCAGCTCTTTTCCATCCCTGAACTTGGATGACTTTTCACTGTTGTATGTCTTGCCTCCTTTCTCTATATCTTTGTTTTTAGGTACTCTCATCTTTACCAAGTAAGTAAAATTCTCTTTTTCTCTACATCATGCTCCATCACTTTTCTGTGATCTTAATACAGGTCATACTCCTTGTCTAATGCTATAGTGTGGTTTTACCCTCTGAAAGCCCATGTGCTGGAGGCTTAGTTTCCAGTTGTTGTGGGAGACCTTAAAGAGTAGGGCCTGATGGGTGGTCCTTAGGACACTGAGAGCATGCCAGTAGAAGGGAATGTGGGGCCTCTGGAGTGAGTTTTTAAAGATGAAATAGGAGGCTGAGCCTGACCCTGAGCCTTTCTCTGACTTTCTGTTGGGATAGATCACATTTGCTCTCTCAAGGATAGCCATCATTGTATCTAACATAAGCTACCCAGCCAAGAGGGGCTCTTGCAAGAACCTGAACCACACCAATTGGATTTTCTCCATCAAAACATGAGCTAGTAATGTACTCAAAAGCTCAGGCTTCCTCAGACATTTCATTATAAAACACAGACCAATATGTCTCATTTTTGCTAATTGTTCTGATGAATACCAGTCTGCTCATGTTACAGCCCCACTTAGTGTAACTTTCATTTTCAAGTCAAGCCAAATTGTGGCCCAGAAAAGAGAGCACTGGGCACTAAACTTGCCTACCTTCTAGCTCTTATGCTTCCACTCCCTGATACCTACCCTGCCCCTCTCCCAGCCCGACTCCTTTCTGAGTCTCATGGCTCAGTATTCAATATTTTCTTTCCTTTGGTGTTATCCTGAACCGCCCTTCCTTTCCAGATTCCTGCTTTCCCCTCATCTTTACCTTATCGACTCTTGCTCATCCATCAAAATTTAATTAAAGCATTACATTCCCTGGGAAGAACCTGTCACTCCATTTGGCTTTAATATTCTCCGTGAGCACTTGCAGGCAGTTGCTGTCTGTTGAGAGAGGTGAAGCACTGTCGTGGCCACAGGGATAGCTCAGGGGCAAAAAGTTGAGGCCAATCCCTAGCTATGTACTTCCTAGCTGTGTGGCCATCCTCGCCTTCTGCCTCAGTTTCCTCTATTGTAAAGGGCATGTGTGAATGGTATGTCTACTTTCAAGGGTTGCTAGGACGGGGCGGGGGATGATTTGTATAAATAATCTGGCTCAAGGCCTCAGACAAAATTACCTAAGAAGACTGAGTTGGCCTGTTAATATACAGCCACCCATTTTCTTGCCTGCTGTACAAATGGCCACATCTGTTAAAAGAAGAAAGTGTATTTTGAGCGTGTTCCCTCAGCCCTGATCACAGTATCAGAAGCCTAGTAAACTCACTGAATAAATGAATGAATAAACATGAAATTGTAAGTGAGAAGGAGAGTTAAATTTTTACCTTAACGTGTGCCTAATGAATAAGATCGCTCTGACTTTATCTTGTGTTTTTCTACTTGTGCAAAGGATGTGAGGACATCTCATTAACTTGTGGTACACAAGCTCACTGTTCTCTGAGTCAAGAATCCTCTACTCTTGACAGAAGGGCACAATGTAGTTAATTAACGGGACTGCTATTCTGGAAAGCAACATGTAGGCATACACTGTGACAGAATCCCTCTGAGACACACGAAGAGAAACAACATTTAAATTCCCATCAGAAAGCCTAACAAATGAAATGGGGAAGAGGAGATGGAGTGTAAGCAAAGTTTGCCTGCAGAAAAACACCATTTCTGAGCCTCCTGATAGTCAGCTACCAGAAGGCTCTTCTGAAGGGTTCTTCACCTACCTACCAGAAACCTAATAAAGAAAAGTTGAAATGAAAAAGTGTGACCATCGAGTTACTAGCAAGTGCTAACCATGCCAGTTTTCCCCTTCGTGTTGTAAGTAAGATTGAATGAAAAAACCAGATGGATGCACATTGTAAAGTACTAGGCTAAGAGAATGACAGACAACTTCATACATGTCTACTGCAGGGATCTTTTAATCCTATCTAGATGCACATACTCAAACTCTACTAAGCCCAAAGTCACTCCATCCTATTGCTTATCTGCTGAAGTCTATCGTTTTCCTGCAGCTAGTCACCAGAACTGTCAACCCTGTAACTGCCCCCTCCAAGAAAATTTAATATATTGTTTAAAATACTCAATTCTTTTCTTGGGAGATGTCTTTCTATCTTGTCTATTTTAATTCATATTCTTGGCAACCAACTGATATGATATCATTTGGTGGATAATCTTCATTATTAGTTTGACTGTATTAAGTGGGGTGTACCTATGTATGCCTGTTATGGTTTCAAAACCAATTAGTTTTCTGTATATTGCTCTTATTATGTTCAGGTATGTGCCTCGAATTCCTGATCTTTCCAAGCCTTAACATGAAGGGATATTTTATTTTGTTGAAGGCTTTTTCAGCATCTAATGAGATGATCATGTGATTTTTTTCTTTGAGTTTGTTTATATAGTGGATTACATTGGTGGATTTCCATATATTGAACCATCCCTGCTTCCCTTGGATGAAGCCTACTTGATCATGTTAAATGATCATTTGGATACGTTCTTGGATTTAGTTTGTAAGAATTTTATTGAGTATTTTTGCATAGATATGCATAAGTAAAATTGGTCTGACATTCTCTTTGTTGGTTCTTTGTGTAGCTTAGGTATCAGAATAACTGTGGCTTCAAAGAATGAATTGTGGAATAGTTTGAGAAGTACTGGTATTAGGTCTTTGAAGGTCTGATAGAATTCTGCACTGAAACCATGTGGCCCTGGGCCTTTTTTGGTTGGGAGACTTTTAATAACTGCATCTATTTCCGAAGGGATTGTGGCACTGTTTAGATAGTTTATCTGGTCCTGATTTAACTTTGGTACTGGGTATCTGTCTAGGAAATGATCCATTTCATCTAGATCTTCCAGTTGTGCTGAGTATAGGCTTTTTAGTAGGATCTGATGATGTTTTCAATTTCCTTAGTTGTTGTTGTTATATCTGCCAGTACCTGACTAAGACAGATGCAGATACTCACAGCCAATTATTGGACAGACCGTGGAGATCCCAATGGAAGAGTTAGTGGAAGGGCTGAAGGAGCTGAAGGGGATTGCAACCCGATAGGAAGAACAACAGTGTCAAGTGACAGGATACCTCAGAGCTCCCAGAGGCTAAACCTCCAACTAAAGAGTATACATGGACCAGTCCATAGCTCCTGCTACAAATGTAGTAGATGACTGCCTTATCTGGCATCAGTGGGAGGAGAGGCCCTTGGTTCTGTGGAGGCTTGATACTCCAGGAAAATGGGATGCCAGAGGGGTGAGGCAGGAGTAGGTGGGAGGGTTGGGGAGCACCCTCTTAGAGAGGCAAAGGGGAGGGGAATAGTATGGGGGTTCATGGAAGAGAGACCTGAAAGGAGGATAACATTTGAAATATAAATAAATAAAATGATTAACAACAACAACAACAATTAGATCTGAGGGCTCAGAACTAACGAATGCATTAATCTCTTGATGGATCATAATTTGATCGCACTGTTGGGAGGTGGGAAAAATATATAGGAGATTGTATTTATGGAAGGAACTAGGCCACTGGGGCTGCCCTTGGGGCTCTATCTTGTCCTGATCCTTTTCTGCATGCCTTTTCTCTTCTTTCAGGTCAATTCAAGTCAGCAGCTTCCAGGTGACACAGGTTCTTTCTGCTGTGATGTTCTGCCCAAGTGGGGTCACCTGGCCATACAGCCAACTCTATGAAGTCTTGAGCTGAGATAAGTCATTTCCCTTTGAAGATGTCCTCAGGCATTTTGGTCACAGATAACACAAAAATAAAAATACCTGTCCTTGTGCTTTTACTCTTTGCCTTAACAGTTATATAAAATTGGTGGGAACTTGTGTTACACACTCAAGACAGCTTAGTTCAGCCTTTTTCCCAAGCTGCAACACAATCATTCCAAATGAACATCATGAACTAATTTGTGCCTCTGTTTCTTTTTTTTTTTAAGAGTTGACAGCTTCACAGGAGCACCACTTCTTACTTTCTTTGAAAAGGTTTGTCTCACCTACACACGTCTGTCATCACCTACTGCACAGGACACACTAAGGCACCTTTGAACTCTGGTGGAGATGCTCAAAGAGATGCTTTCTACTGTCTGCTGGTCAAGGGTCTTTAAAAAAATATTTTCACTTTTAGTGGCTTTTAGAAGGAAGGTACCGGAGGCTCTAGAAGACACTGTTTCAAGCCTGCATCTTGAAGCTCCTGCACATCTTCACCCCATACAAACAATATGACAGAAAGGTCAGGTATATGACAAATTGGAGGCTGTAATTCACCTTCTGCCACATTTTTGTTATTGTAGAAAGACCTTCTAGGAAAGAACCTTAGAGCAGTAGGTGAAGAACTAGGCTTACAATCCAAAGATCTGTAGCCTTTGAAATCATCTCTGAAGATTTTCCTCAATAAGAAATAAATGAAATCCTTTGATGATTGAGGAGAGCCAATGCAATCTCTGAACTAGGATTACTCTCCTGCTTCCAAGACATGACTATACAAAACACAAGGAGGTTAAATAGTCAGAGAACCCAAGGAACATTATAGAAACATACAGAACTTTCCAAATATAGAGCTGCCCGTTTGTAGGCCATGGGATATTTCTAATATGCCCTCTAACTAATATGGAAGTAAGAACATGGTTGGTTAAATTAATTTTAACTGAAGGAAATGAAAAATCTCATTTTAATAATTATGAACCCTAATTCAGTGGAGAGGGCATTTTAATCAATAAATTAATTACTTTTAATTCTAAGGCCAGACTACTTTCAGTCTTCTTTTTAATCGGATCTTGTCTATGGTGAAAACTGTAAGTTGCTCATGTCTGTTGCAGTGAGAACAGAGGCTGGGGTTAAAGTAAGGGGAAGGGTTTGCATAGGAAGGTCTGGACAGCGAAGGAGATGAAAAGGTGGCCTGCAGTTGAGTTTGAGATATCTAAGCTTGATAGAGAAAGGGAAGAAGAGGGTTAGTGATGACAGACCAGTTGTTTCCATGCCCAAAGCTCTGGAATGACAAAT
This sequence comes from Mus pahari, assembly GCF_900095145.1. Lineage (NCBI taxonomy): Eukaryota > Metazoa > Chordata > Mammalia > Rodentia > Muridae > Mus > Mus pahari. The sequence continues at coordinate 65,781,600 of NC_034591.1, read as the reverse complement.
TTATCATCCTTTCCTAGAGTCTTGCTTCTCACGAAGCTGATTGTAACAGACTCAACAATAAGTAAGGATGGCTTCTAACAATAAGCTGCTTAGGAGACTATCTCAGACTACCAGCTTGACACGAGGCAATCAAGAAAGACTGTGGCTATGCCTTAGTGGCTGGGATACAGTTCACTCTCTGTCATGGTAAAGCTACAGCTGATTATGTAAATATGAAGATAAAGAGAGCATAGTATAATTAGTGACACCTGAGGTACCTGCAGAGTTCAAGTGTAGTATTGCTGGCCAAATGATTAACAGACAGCTATTGACAGTCAAACTAACACGTTTGGAGTTAGAGATGAACAGTAAGTGAACAACATATGATCATTGCTATGGCTGATCCAGGGGGACAGGAATAGAGCATGTGAGGCCTCAATGACTGACTCAGTCATAATAGCTCAGAAAATTAAACAACACCAATAGGCATTATTTCAGCCCTTGTCTAGCATCTGTCACATCCCTGTTAAGTCCCCTGCCAAGAAGTTCAATAGTCTTTTTCTCTCCTGGAAGCCTCTTCTATTCTTGGGAGTTTCTGTTATGTTCCCCCAATTTCTTGCTATTCCGTTACTCTTAGTAAAATTTGCTTCTGTTGTATATAATCTCATGAAAGCCTACATCTTTAACCTTTTTTTGTATGAGACAATAGATTTGGAATCACTGTCTCAGGTTGACTTTTGTGACATCTAAGTGCCTAGTATCTCAAGACCCTGGTTCTAGCACTACTGGGCTGAGAAAGATTCTGATCATACTGAAGAACCCTACATTATAACGGGAAACCTTGCAAAGATAATTCTAGTACTTACTACATACTGAAGCAAATTCTCCACGAATGTCTGTATTCCATTTTCAGAAGTCTCCCAAAATTGGCATCATAATTTTATATAATTCAAAAATTGGGATTCAACATGATTAAGTAATTCAATCCTAAATTTGGATTTGAATCTGAGACTCTTTCTCAAACACCTTCACCTATTTTTCTATGTTGCAATCTACCATTTAAAGTGAGAGCTCAGTGAGATTTCAACAGAAAAAATGTTTATCCGAGATTATCATTTTTAAATGGTGCATTGCATATTTATAAGTACAAAAAGAGAGAAACCTTAGATATACTGGGAAATAGCTTTGGGATTATTCTTGGAACAGAAGCATAAGCTAACAGTAGTGTAGAGAACCTAAAGGGCACAGATGCAGGGAGGAAGCCAGGCTGACATACTCAACAGGAGGCTGAGAGCTTGCAGAAGACTGGGTTTAGAGTCTTGTGCAAGCTTTCCACTTATCTCAACAGATAGAAGAGTCTGAGAGGTAATCACGTAACCTGGAGTTCTGCATATTATTAATGTATCCTAATCTGAGGATACATGGTCCTTGGTAGAGCAATACTTGTCTGTGAATCTGCCTGGCCTTTCTTCCCACAGAGGCAATCCTGAAAGTGGAACTCCACATGGTTGGTGGGTACAAGGCCAACTGGGCCTGACTTTTCATTTCTGTATCCTTGCCTAACCAAATTATGACCCTATACTTTTTGGAATGTGTGAATGTAGAACTTCATTGAAAGAACTGAAAGATGGGTCTGTGGCTGCCTCGGTCACGTTGATATCTTTATTTGCTCCCTCCATCTTCCTTCATGTTGATGCCCCTACCTTCTGTCTTTCAGGCCAGTTTACACACCTCTGACTACTCTTGACCAATTTTCTTGGAAAACAAGCACATTAAGCAAGGAGCCTTATTGAATGCTCTCCCACCCCTAGTAAAGCAGCATTGTCTCGTCTTCCCTGCCAACTATCTGTGACCGCATCTCTGTACTAACATGTTGACAGGAAGTGAATACTCACACTTGAGCTCCAGCTTGATGAAGTCTGTGTTCCCCAGATTTTCCAGAAATACTCCCCTGGGGATTAACGTCTTGAAGTAGAAAGAAATGTCAGCACTTGTTTCCCCTTGGAAGGTAGAGAAGTGCAGGTAGGATGATGGGTTTGGGAAGGAGGCAGCATTCCAATAATTTCCTGTGGGATGAAGAGAGAAGACAAGTTATCGTGTACCTTCATTAGGACAATTATATATGGATATATACATAACCTATAATACACACACACACACACACACACACACATATATTTCCCATTTCTTGAGTATAATAAACCCTCATGGGCAGTAGCCATGCATCCCTAAACAATTGCTGAGAGAGCAGAGATTCTTCAGGGGAGCTATCTTCAAATTGTACCTGGAGTTATAGATGTGGCAGGGGCACAGGGTCAGAAACATGTGGGTCAAGATTTACATGTGAAAGATGCCAGTTTGTAGAGCAAGACTGGAAGCCTTTCTTTCCTTGAGCTTCATCTAATGAACAGAGCATGCATGGGGTGTGAGAGAAAGTCTGTAAAATACAAATGCGAGGGGGGCTATAAAGGTCCTATAAAGGCCATACAACACACGCTATTTCCGCACCTCACTAGCCTAATCTCATTTATGGGGCACCTTTTCTTCTCTTTATAAATGGTCTCAACTTCCATCTCTAACCACGAGTCCCTGGTGTAGTTTTTGTTCTGGGAATCAGATGCCCTCTGAACTCTTCCAGGTGCTGTTAGTAAATCAGTACCATGAAGCTCCTGGGAAGGCATGATCCATCCTTCCCAACCATTGCCTGGCTGACTGGCCAGTGTCTCAGGAAGAAGAACAATTTATAGGGCATACTAAAACTCCAAACCAGCTAACTCAGATTCCATTAGGACTAATGGATCAAAATGTTAACATGGGACAATGACCTGACATGCAACTTGATATTTTGTGGAGACTCCTTTCTAATGTGCACATTTGACCAATCAAGGTTAAATCCAGATTAAGATAAAAATTCATAGATGTGTTTTAAAGTAGTTTCTAAAGCCTTGAGCTTTAACATTAATTCTACGATCTGTCTTAATGGTGTGTATCTGTCTTTTAAAGAGCATGATAGGTGAGCTGATCTTACTTCATTAGTTTATACTCATCTACAAACTTCACTTTCTTTTCTCTAATAAAATCTGTGTATATATGTGACATTAAATCCAATTACTATTCTTTAATGAAGGTAACTTCATGTTGGCACTGCTATACTTAAGCTATAATTTTAAATTAAACATGTAGTATTGTTCCACTCAGATATTAAATTACCTTCCTACCTCACTAAGGCTATTTGTTTTTGTAGGTGTGTAGGATATAGTGACATCCAGATAAGTGCATGGAATATTTAAAGTTAAATGCATTATAGATATACGCATTAAAATTTTAACGAGTCTATGTGAGCCACCTCAATGATTTCTCAATAAAGCAACACCAGACTGTAAGAGGCTTAGTGCCGCTAGTTAGGGAGGGCATGAAAAGAAACTTAAGTGTTCATGTTCCTGGAAACAAAACAAAGATAACATATCCCTTGGTTAGTTTCAGTACCTTGGTGAATATCAAAATCTGTGAATGGAAGCCCCTTAAATAAAGTGCTGAAATAGTTGCATATAATTTATGCACATCCTTCTGTACACATTAAATCATATCTAGATTACTGGTGATACCTAATACAATGGGAATGCTCTGAGATAGCTGTTAGTTGTCATGCTCGATTGTTTAGAGACTAACAGCAGGGACGGGTTTGCATATGTTTACACATGGAGTCAACTCTTTCCTCCTACCTTTCGGTGGGTTCTGAAGGCTAGAAGACTGATTAAAGTTGCCAGCTTGTATGACACTTGCTGAGTCACCTTGCTGGTGGCCCTGTCTTTTGATAGGGGTCTCACTGTGCTGAAGACCAGTGAGTAATCTATGCTGACCAGCCAGTGAGCCTAAGGGATCCACTTGTCCAGGCACTCCCAGCACTGGGATTACAAATTCGTGCTACTATATCTGGCTTTTGTCTACATAGGTTAGGGAATCTAACTCAGGTCCTCATGCATGGACAGAAAGCTTTTTTCAAATGAGCCCTATCCACAGCTTCTAAAAATTATTTTTCAAATGTAGTTCAGTTGCCAAATCCATAGATACAGCCAAAGGCCAACTGGTAGTTTCTGATTAGTTAAGCATAAGTTTTGTCAAACTTTGTGGTTTGTTAAGAATACACTTTGGATAAGTGCTGAATGGATGACATAAAGTAGTTCCTAATGTTTCCTATTCTCTGGAGTTCTCCCAGAATAATGGTCTTTCTCTTAACTACCTTAGTAGATAATATATACATGAGAAGGCAGGGAAAATATGTCTGTAGGTGTCTTAGAGGGTCGAGGGTCAAGGAAGTTATTCAGTCATTAGAGTGCCTGTCTAACATGATTTTGATCCTTAGCGCCGCATAGCCAGCAGTAGTGGTATGTGCTTGTAACTCAGTAAGTAGAGGCAGGAGGATCAGAAGTTTAAGGTCATTCCTTGGCTAGTCGGAGAAGAGCATAGCCTTGACTCTAACTCAAAACAGCAACAACAAAAAAGTAGGAACTGATTGTTCTTAAGGTGTCTTACATTCTTACTGCAGTTTTAAGTTGTGTTTTAACTGTTCATAGTTTTCAGCAGGAGAATATGGTCTCTGTTCTTTCTAGAAAAAAAGAGTATGATGCTGGATAGGATAATATTGGAAAAAGAAAGGATCATGACTGTCCCTGACACTGAGGCTGTCACCTGAGGGTTGAGTCTTTTCCTTGGGTTCACATCTACTGTTCCATGTGGGGAGAGAGAGATACTGTCCCCGCCACCAGGAAACCTGGTACTTCTTTGAGAAAACCTAATTCAAATGAGCAGTTGTCACACCCATTAGGGGCCTCCAAGTTGGAGTGGGTGAAGATGCAATAGCCCCAGGCCAGGAGGATTCAGCTGGTCCTAAGTAGGGGAAAGTCCTTAAACATCCTAAGAGCCTGCCAGGATCCAAGTCCCTGTGCTCCTCCAGTCTTATACAGAGCAATTTTGTCTCTTTAGGTTGAATCCCCAAGACAGGAATGTAATTAATGTTTTCAAGTTTCAATCCAATCAAGTACATTCTTATTATCTGAGGTGGCGATGCATTAAAAGAAGGGCAGTTGTCTGAAGTGATTCTAGGAAAACGAAAGCTAAAAGGAAAACATGTCAGTATTTATTTGAGGTCCTGGTCTAGTTATTCCGATAGGAATATACCCAGAGACGAGAAGGCAGTTCAATCAGTTCTTCTCATTTGATGAAACATCTCTACAGACGGCAATTCCATTTGTTCTAATTCCATGCTCACTAAGCAACTTCAATCTAATTTGGTCTCTTGAATGGGCTTATTCATGGGAAACCATGCCTTGTACTAGTGGTGGATCTTGGAAATGTCTGGATTGTCACAAGCTACCTTTGTTTCTTGTGAGTGTTCAAAATCTTTGGATGAATTTGTGAAATCCAGACTCCATCGGCAGCAGGAAGGCCTCTGATTTGGCCTGGTAAGATTACAATTGTGTCTACTCTGGAGTTGCAGGTTGGTAGGTGGGGAGTGAGGCCTGGGGATAAACTGGGAAACAGGCAGAGGATATTTTGACATTTATTCATCTAGAAAACTCCTTCCCTTCATTGCTTACTTTTAAAAGTATTTTATTTATTGTTAGTGTATGTATAGTAGTGTGCATTCATGCCTGTGAGTGTGTAAAAGTATGTGAGTGTGTTTATGAGTGTGTGTTTATGAGTGTGTGTATGTGTGTATATGAGTGTGTACATGTGTGTGTATAATTGTGTGTGTGAGTGTGCTTTGTGTGTATGAGTGTGTCTGTATATGTGAGAGAGTATGTGTGTGCATGCATGTATGTGTGTATGTATGTGTTTGTACAGGTGCACACATGCTATGGCATGGCTGTAGAGATGAGAAGATGGCTTTTGGGAGCTGTTTTTTTCCATTATGAGATCTTGGGGTTGACCTCAGCTCATGAGGCTTATGCAGTACTTTACCCACTGAGTAACCATCATGCTGCTTTAACGGCCATCATTTTAAATGTCTGATTTAGTTATAATATATCACACACTCTTTATATGAATAAAGTGTCAAAAAGGGTGAATAAGCAAAAGTGCTCAATGGGATGTGAGCTTACTGTCTTTTCTTAAACAAAAAAGATATTATTATTTGTATTTTATGTATATGGGTATTTTGCTTGCATGTAGATTTGTGTACCACATGCTTGCCTGCTAAAGCAGAAGAGGGTGCCAGATTTCTTGGAACCTGAGTTAAAGACAGTTGTTAACTGCCATGTGGGTGCTTGGAATCAAATCCAGGTCCTCTGGAAGAGCAGCCAGCACTGCCCTTGATAGTAGTACCACCCCTGTAGCCCTGTGAGCTTCCTTTCAATGAGTATGTATAAAGAAAAAGGTTTGAATGCTGATGCTCCAGACCCCTGTGATCTTTCCTGAGTCTTGTCTGGAAAGTCTGTTGCTCAGACTTGGGAACTCTGAGTTATAACAAATAATGCAAGAGCTTTTCTCAATGTGCATTGCATCCCACCATGCAGGAAACTCATAGCATTTTTACTGTTTGTTTATATTGCTCCTAGTTGACCATAAGCTTATGAAAACTGAGATAAAACTATTTAATCTCCACAAACTTTGGTCTCAGCATATAGTCAGCATATAGTCTATAAATAATTATTAAAGAAATGAGTAAGTGATTAGTTACTCTTCATTTATATCTAGTTTTAATTTCCTAGGCAAACACTTCATGGGTCAAATGTGGTTTATGTGTACCCCGAGTATTAAAAATGTTAAATAAATATCAATAAAGGCTAATGCTGCTTTAGCACCCACAAATAACCAGACACTGATTCCGCCAGCACACCATAACTTTCTTCATTCACAAATTTATTTCTATTACTTCCCATAGACTTCATTGAACAATACCAAGTATTTGCGGGACTGATGGTCTCATAACCTTAAGGCTATTGAAATAGTTGCAATTTGTACTTGCTATCAAGGTCAGTGCTCTGGAGGGGAAAAAGCACATTGTATGAGACTATCAAGTCAAAATAAGTGAGTCCCTGGATGATAAGGACTGAGTGACAGCAGGTGGTGGGGACTGAGCCAGCATAGACAGGCAGAAGGGAGAAAGTTGGGAATCAAGAGGGAAGGTGTGCTACTGAATAGAAATGAGTGGCTGAGATTAGAAGGGTCAGTCAACAGTAACAGAATAATGAGGTAGGTGGAAAGGTTTAAGGATACAGCCCTGGGCTGGAGCAGCTGTCCTCTGAGGCTTGGCACAATGGTTGGTGTGGCATTGAGAACTCATCATGCTTGAAAATGAGTCCATCATGGGAGAAACTTATCAAATAAATTCATGCCAAGCCAGGCTAGGCTTATCCTATGTGTTCAGAGAAAGCAGGGTGGCATCTCCAGCTAAATGTCAGAGAGGACTGGAACCTCAAACCAGGTGTCACCGACACTCCATGTTACTACAAACTTCTGGCAGTCACTAGTTGAAAACACCACATCTGGGTATGCATCCAAATTCATCAGTAGCCACTTCCTTGACCTGATCAACGAGTGTTCAGTGGGAGATACTAACCTCAGAGTTCCTAGAGCTATTTCTGAGTAGCAGTCTTTAATTTTAAGTCCAATTTCCTTTTCTTACAAAATATTAACTGGGACTGTGCCTGATGCCATGTGGCCTAGGTGGGCAGAAGAAGCCCCTTGCCCAGGGCCATACAGTAAATGACATAGCACTCTTAAGATGATCCCAGATACCCAGAGGCCCCATGCATCACTAACATGAACAAGCCAGTGGGAGAGAGATGGAAGAGAAAGAAAAGCAGAATGTTGTGTGCACAATGAAGACAGGCAGAATTGGAGACTCCAGAGTAGTGAGGGACAGCATGATGTGAATAGCTGGTGATTCTACATGAGGCCATGGTGAGGTCCTGGCCCATGTTACCACCAAGGGCCATGTCTGGGCCATGTCTTACTTCAGTAGGATTCTGTTACCACTTTGCCAGTAGAGCTGACCCTGGCGGCTGGGTCACAGTGAGCTGGCCCAATGACATGAGAGTAGGAGAGCTTGATCCTGCCCCTTGCAGGCTGTGGAGTTTCATTTAGAGATCCTATCTCAAAATAAGTTGTCAAACATAGAAAAAGACACCTGAAGTTAACAGCTGTCCTTACATGTGCAAACATAAATGCACAAACACATTCCATACTAAACACACACACACACACACACACACACACACACACACACACACACAGGCACATGCATGTGTGGAGGTTATTATTATTTATTAGGTATTATTTATTAGGTATTTTCTCTTGATTTTCCAGGGTGTGAGATGAGAATTAGATTTTAATAGAAACTGTTTCCTCAGTCTCCTTTGCAATTTTTTTTCTCCAGACAGTCACACTGCAGAATTTGTGAATCTGTGAAAATTTAGCATTTATATGTTTAAGATGGCATGGCCATAACTTACTAATAAGGTAGGTAATCAAATATAGTTATATTTTGTCTCTGTATAATTATTTGTTTCTCTGGTATCAATTTTGTCCCCTTTGCTTAGCTATCTATGTCTTTGTCATGGATTCCAAATTCACAATCACAGCTTCACAGCTTTTCTCAAAACCTTTCCTAACAGTAAGCATTTCCAGTCATTTAACAGTTATGGCTTTGAGCTCTGGAGACATCCCTTACTTCTCTCTGTTTTCATCTGAATGGGCTGGTCTTGGGCTTTAGCTCCTGTCCTATGATCTCTCTGTCCCCTGTGGCCATGCCTGCCTCTTCTCCTTCAGGAATCTACGCTTAGACTCAGAGATGTCATGACATTCCATTTCTGGGTCTGCACCCTCATTTTCAGGAATCACATTTTCAGTTAGCGTCTTGAGGAAATGGGTGCTTGAGGTTAACTTTCCAAATCCTTGTTCTTCTGATAAGCCATTATTCTCCTTTCACATCTAATTGAGACACCTCAGAAAGACAATTGTCAAGCTGTCTAGGTTGCTGTTGAGAAAGCTAATGCTCTATGATTAGCATGTGTACACCTATTCCTTATGTAGGGTCACAGACTTAAATAGTTTCTTGATCTCTTTCAACATAAACCTATTCACTTTAATCTATCATTTGTTTCTTGCTTGTTTTCAGGCTTAATTTTGAACTTTAAAAAAGATTTATCTTTGTAATCTACTTTGAGCATCCTCCCAGTATTATTTTTAGTCTTGCAAATTGTTTGTTTGTTGTTTAGTAGTGTTTGACTAAGGAGAAGGATCAAGGACACAGGAGCAGATAGCAGGGGTTGTAGGGAGTAAGTCTCAGGGATGCTATGGTCTTTCTGTGTCTTTGCAAAGCTAATGCGTACTGGCTTCATGTGGACCAGAGAGTCTAGTGTTCGTTCCGATGTTGCCACCTTCACTAATTGGGTGACTCTGGACACCTGATCTTGAAAATTTTTAGAAGTTAAAATTTTAGTTTTTTCTGTATTGTGCAATGAGCTTTCTATTGTTTAGCATGGGCTGGGTGCTGTTAACAATAAACCAGATGACTTTATTTGCACGCAGGTTTGGGTTTATCTGTAGAGATTTCCTTATGAGTAGTAGGTAAAAATGATTTCCAGAAAAAGTAGATTTTGCTGAATAGAAAATATTATTTTATAAAATAAGCTGACCTCAAAATAGAGGGCTCCAAGAGAAGATGTTGCCCTTGGGCTTTGGTTGGTGACCTGTACTCTCCACAGCATTCCACCTTCTCCAGAAGGTTTATTCCACTGCTGAGGCCCAAAAGGGCAATACTGCCAACTGTAATTGTGTTCTTTTGAGCTACAACTGGGCTGAGCCCCATAGAGGACATAGAGATACTCAAACTCTGAAGGTCACAGAACTCAGTTCCCAGTTCTGCACAAGACTCTGAGAAAATGGGTTTGTTCCCAACTAGTCATCAAAGCCACATACTGAACTCAAGACTGACACATTTAAATGTAAATGGTGCAGTAGGCAATTTTACTTTATTTTCAGTGCTTGGAACCGTTGTGTGTACTAGAGCTTTGAAGATTAGGAAAAGTTACCTAAATTTTCTCATAAAGTCTCTTGTTTTAGGTTCCCTATCCCCTTTTAAAAAATTGTTAATGGAACCCATGATCTGTACTTGGTCTTTTGGGGTTTGAAATTACCAGGTAGTGACAGGCAGAAGTGGAGAAATGAATAGGTGTGAGGGAAACTTTGGGTGCTTCATGATTTCATTTACATTGTAGACTCAGATAAATCCTAAACAATTCCGTAGAATTGATTCTAAGAGAGGAGAGACCTCAACATCAATTCTCCTGTATCCAGGCATAGTTGAAAATGAATATACACTACGTCTTGTTTATAGAGGGGTACAGGCTTATGTCTATTATTTTCAGGGTGGTGTTTCACAAGTGGTGCAGTGCCCACCGATGGACATGCAGGAGCAACTCTGGGTAGTTCCTATCTTGTAAAAATGCTGGGTGAATCAGAGATGAACACTTGTGCCTTGCCGCTCCTTTCCTGAAAACTCCTCCATTTCATGATTTCTTCTAAGTGACCTTCGGTTGTTGATCTCCAAATCTATGCATGTGGTTGCATCTATACTATGAGTTAAGGTCAAAATAAGTACTTGTTGAACAGTTTTGTCTTGACCCAAAGGAAGGTGAACACTTAATGTCTGAAGGTGAACGTAGTTTTATTTCATATTAACTTAAAGTGTTCTCCACCTCACAGAATAGAGCCTATCCTACTATGTCCTCAAGTTAGAGACTCGGGGAATCATTCCTTTGCATCTGTCTAGTTAATCCCCACGGCCCCAGATTTGTAACTTCCAATATTCTGAGATACATCCCTTCCTTCCTCTCTATTCCTTTCATGGCTTTGGCCATGACAATACTTTTGCCTGAAGGCTATAGCAGGCTCCTACTTTGGTTCTGCTTTCTATGTTCTGTATTCTTTATAAGACCAACCAAGAAATCTCATAAGTTTGCACTCAGGCATAAAGCCCCAATGGTTTTAAATGGCTGAAGAGTCTATTGTAGCCTCTTTGATCCTGAACTGTAAGCCCATTTCCAACCCTCTGTTTTTGCCACTAGTTCTCCAAAAATGTTCTTCTCATTGTTCCTGACATACAAGGAGCCTGTGACTGTGTTTTGTATTTACATTGCCTACTATGTATATTTTTTTAAGCATTCTGGGGTTGAACCCAGATCTTATACAGGCTAGACAAGCACCCTGTCACTGAGATTCACATCAGCCCTTTTAAAAACTTAAAAAACAATTTCCAAATAGGGTGTCATTTATTTACCCAGGTTCACTTGCTTTGAATTTGTGATCCTCCTGACTTGAACTCACTCAGTAACTCAAGCTGCCCTATAATTTGTGATCCACTTGCTTTAGCCTGCTAAGCCTCCTCCCCCCAAACAGTTGTGGATGTTTGGAGGGTGTAGAGAAACACCGCCCCACTTTCTCCCTTTCCCTAATGTTCTCTTCCTTTATCCCTATAACCTGTGCATGTTAATCTCACCTAGTTCCTAGCCCATCTTAAGGTTTAGTCTCACTGGTCTCTCCTCCTGAGGGATCCCTTGGTGCTTCCCTGAGCTACTGATACTGTTTCTGCTCTGTGTTTCCAGGACATCTGGTATCTCTTGGTGCACCCAACTTCCTGTATTATTGTAACTGCTTTCATGTGATTCTCTCCTCGGCAAGTCTACAGATACGAGGTTGCAGAGATTTCATTGTCTACTTTCTTTCTCCTTGTTAGACAGTCAGATACTGTATTTAAGAATTTGAATCATCACTAATCCTAATACTAATTAATGCTAGTCATTGATCTACAGCACTATTTTTGGAAGTTTCAGAACTGAAGAATTATTTAACCTGTGAGTATAGAGTCTCTTCCAGGTTTTTGATTATGCTTGACAACTTTTCCCTTTTTAGGGATCTACTATGATGGCAACCTTCATATTCCAGTCTCCTCAGTGAGTTGATAATGTTGGGCATCATATGTGCCCTCTGGCCAGCTCTGTGCATGTAGTTTCTGCTCTCATGGTGCTATATGCTTCCTCTTTTCTTTTCCTCTCCTCATATGTTTGGATTCATGCTTTAATGCCATTAAGTTCTCATTTTATTATCTGCTCTGTTGTAATGAAGAGTGGTGACAGCAGGCTTGTAAGAGACTGTGATGTATTCAGCTACACTTGGCAGCCGAGCCGCTCAGGGAAGGGTGCTATAACAGGAGGCAGCCTTTATGTATTGATGAACCACAAAACCTCTAGAGCCTCACATCCATAGAAAAACAGATTTTATATCAAATCCATTAGGTGAGTAAAAATGTGGAAAAAGGCTGCCCATTTCAGTAGAGTGACGGATGTGGAGATTGGAACACACTCTGCATGCAGGGTAATGGATTGATAGGATCCATACAATTACGTTACACACATCAAAGTTTCCTTTCTGCACTCTTTTCATTACAGGAAATAAAAAGATTCATACACCCTGTTACATGAATGCTATCATTTCCTACTGAAAATAATAACCCGGCACCTATGTCTCTGGTGGACCATTATTACGATGGGCTGACCCACAGTACAAAGAACATCACTAGAGGGAAGAGGTCATCTTTGAAAGCCTCAGTTTCTTTATCTAGCTATTGGGCAAAAAAGAAAAATCTCTTCTTCACTGAGGTCTTGTAACAGCTTCAGAAAGAAAAAGACAAAAAGGAAGTTGAAATAGCAAACACTGAGATGGGGCAGAAATCTCTATTTACAGTGACAATAGGAAAATTTGGAAGACTTCTGTGCCCTCAGGGTGAGACAGTCTGGAGTTTTGCATCATGCACTGAAGATTCTTTATTGCTTCTGTTCATCCCTCAAGAACAGAGGACTTAAAAGAAAGCTAGACAAGTCCATAAACAGCTAAGAGCCAGTAATTCCCAGCATAAAAAAATTAATAAACTTCATTAAGATGGAAATGCCCTTGGATTCTAAGAATCAGAGGGAACTCTGAGAACACTGTCCTGGTTTGCAGTTGTCCTCCTGGCTTTTGTGAAACAGTGGAATTTAGACAGCACTCTGCGGTGATGAGCCTGGGTTAAGGACTGGAAGGCATTGCTTAGGGATTGCAGGAGGAGACATTCATCGGCCTCTGCTTATGGAATCTAGAGTAGCTTTTCAGCATTCTATGAACAAATAAAGGTGGGTGGGAAGACATGTAATGGTTGATTTAGAAGAATTAGAATTGCAAGGGAATCTGCAAGCACAGTGCAGAGGCCCAATGGTAGCTGGCTGTTTGAAGTGCCTTGGGACCTGTTTACCAGAAGCAACTTCTGGATGGGTGGTTATCCTCACACTTCTGCCCCAAGGGCCCATGCAGGCCACACTGAGTTCGATTGAGGCAACACAGAAGGTTTTTCTCTGCAGAAGATGTTCTGTTGTAAGACTGCACTTGTCCTTCCCAAAGATAATGCGGTGGAAAGGTATACACAGGGACAAGGGAGTATGGAAAGATTATTATAGTGCAGAGCAGGAGGCCATGCCAATTTATGGTTTGATTTTCATTTCCTGCTTCCGAAGTTCAGACTGTGAGGAGCAGGTTTGCATCTCTTTGTCTCGCCTTTGAGGTTACGGTGGAAAACTGCATGCTCAGAATGAAGTTCTTTTCTGAGTCACTCAGTAATTGTAAAAGGGACTTTAGATGGTAAGGAAAGCAGAGGCGCCAGGTGAAACTGCCACAGCACAGCGGCTGTAGGTTTTGCTGATTTGAAACTGAGTAGATGGCGGCGTAATCTGGGGCTTGAAAGCAATTATTTTCAACAGTCTGGCAACCACTCAGGGTACAAAGGCTGGGAAACTTGGTGCATTCTGACCTTTCCCAGGCTAGGGGTCCAGCGAATGAACCAAGATGTAAAAAGAGTCAGACTGAAAGGTGCACAAACAGAGCCCTGAGTGGATTCTGATGGAAGCCTTCTCACATACTTGCCTCTGCAAAATTTTATGTGGAGTTCACGGGGATTTATTGTTTCAAGAACATAAGGACATTTACCTACAGATGCAGGGGGATAAATTTCAGGTCCATTTAGTATTGGAAAATGGCCGTTTTATTGCTGATTTCAATCCACTTAACTTTCTCCTTAATCTACTACTCTCTACCTCAAGTAGAACACTGCCTGTGTGTGTGCAAACACACATACATAGGCAAGCACACTCGCATCACACACATACAACATATCACACATACCTGCACATGGTTACAAACATATTTTCCTGGATCAAGACTTCAATTGTTTGCGTGATCTTTAAAAGTCTGAAGAGTTTTAGATAGTAATCAGATGCAAAGAGCTAGGGGCAGTGGTTCTCAATCTGTGGGTCATGATCCCCTTGGGAGTCACCCGACCTTTTCACAGGGGTCATCTATCAGACACCCTGCATATTGGTGATTTAGATTATGATTCATAACAGTAGCAAAATTACAGTTATGGAGTAGCCACAAAAATAATTTTATTGTTGGGAGTCACCACAACATAAGGAATTTGTATGAAAGGGTCATTGCATTAGGCAAGATGAGAACCACTGAACTAAGATATGCAATCTATTGTGATGCATACATTTTATAAATACATAATACAAGGAAGCAGAAACCATTAAAAAGGTATGTAAATAGTGAATTTTGTACTGTTAAGTGGCAAGCTGTTTTTCAAATAAAATGTATGCATGTGTAGCTATATTCTAAAAAAATGGATCTAATGCATCTAGTGATGGATCTAAAGAGATGGCTCAAGGATAAAGCCCAAGTTCAGGTTCTTAGCACACATATAATATTTGGACATGTTGGTGCTTTCATGCACTCTTAGAGCTGGGGGGCACAAAGACAGAGAGATCCCCAGGCCTCACTGGCCTAGTCTAGCTGAAATGCATAGTTTCAAGTTCATTGAGAAACCTTGTTTCAAAATAGGGTGAGGAGTGATAAAAGATAACACATGGTGTTGATCTTTGTCCTCTCCATGCATGTACAACACTTGCTCACTAGCACATATACACAAACATGCATACACAAACATCATACACATATAACTTGTTATATCTATCTATCTATCATCCATAAACACACACATATATATGCATGTGTTTGATTATTTAGGTACTGAGTAAAGGAAAAAAATCTAAAAAGGTTCACAGAAAAATTGAATACTATCCACTTTTGTGGATGATATTTGATGGTAAATTTACTTAGGAATCCTATTTTACATGGTTATGTATATGCGTGCTGGTTAGTTTTATGCCAACTTGGCACAAGCTACAGTCATTTTGGAGAAGTGCCCCACTAGATTGGCCTGTAGGCAAGCCTGTGGTGTATTTTCTTTATTTATGAATAGTGTGGGAGGTCTATGGACAGTGGGAGCCCTAGGCTGGTGGTCCTGGACTCTAAAAGAAGGCAGGCTGAGCAAACCATGATGAGAAAGCCGGTAAGCAGCTTTTCTCCAAGGCGTTTGCATAAGCTTCTGCCTTCAGGTTCTTGCCCTGTCTGAGATCCTGCCTTGACTTTCCTTAGCAATGGAATGTGACCCGAGAGTTATAAGCTGAAATAAACCCTTTCTCCGCAAACTTGTTCATTGTCATAGTGTTTTGTCACAGCAAAAGAAACCCAATCTAAAACAATGAGTGTGTTTTTAAGCAGTGGAAAGGAGGAAGAACAGAAGAAAGCTAAGAGGAAGGAGAGGCAGCTGCAACATCCCAGGCAGCCTTCTAGGGAGAGTGAGGATTACAGAGAAGGATTTCTCCTCACGTGGAGCATTAGAACCCGTGGAACAAATCTCACTGTGCACTCTGCAGCTCACAGGCATTTGGTGCTCCTGGTGGGCTGTAGGGACATGTTAGCTGTTTTTCACCACTTTTGACTATTGCACTATGAATCTTGAAGGGAAATTTATCCTTGGGCTATGGCAGATTGGATAGATGAGACTTCAGCTTTTACCTAGGTTTATAAGCTTCACTTTTAACCCGCCTTCAAACTTCAGTGGGAAAAAAGTTCATTCTTCCTAATACCGAGGAAAAATAGGATTTCTATGAGGCGTACTATTCCCAGGAAATACCTAGATGCTATTGTATGTATCCTTGTATTTCCAACCATCCATCCATTTATCCATCCATCCATGCAAACAAATGACCAACTTGCCAAGCAACTCTTCAGCCAACAGATAACAATGCTGTAAATCTTTTTTCTTATAGTGAGTTTTCACTGCTTTTAAACAAATTTGTTCTTATCAAAATCTCTGTGCTTTACAGATGGTCTTCAGTAGATAACCCTATGGTCATTTCCTGGTGTGGGCCTACGAGAAGGCATTCATCTTGGAGTACTAGTTGCTTAATGATAGATTTAGTACAGCTAAAGACTATTGCAATCTTAGTCACTTGTTTACCCAATGTAGAGAAGTGGGAGGATTGTGCCCCAGTATTGAGTGAGGATAAAAACCTTCAAGTTCTGTTTGCTTTTTTTTTTTTTTTTTTTTTTTTTTTTTTTTGGTTTTTCGAGACAGGGTTTCTCTGTATAGCCCTGGCTGTCCTGGAACTCACTTTGTAGCCCTGGCTGGCCTTGAACTCAGAAATCCGCCTGCCTCTGCCTCCCGAGTGCTGGGACTAAAGGTGTGCTCCACCACTGCCCGGCTCCTGTTTGCTTTTATATCACATGCTGTGGGGTAAATGGGAGAATCAGCCTGTGATGAGACGGAAAGAGTGTGAGAGGGAAGAGAATATCTCATGTGAGAGGAGGTTGGAACCTGTGAAGAGGCAGGGTAGAGCCAGGGAAAGGAGAAGCTGTATCCTATTAGAGAGGAGGGTAGAGCCTTGAGAATGGAGGGTGGATCCCAGGAGATAGGAAGATGGAGTTCATGGTCTTCTGCTTCTGGTAGCCCGTATCTCTGCAGGCATCCCTAGTCGCATCTCTGTGTTCTCAGTTACTAATAAGTAAGCTTATGAGGGCTCAACTATTGCGTATGCCCTTCCATTTGTTTGAAGAAGGATCTTAGAATAATAAAAAGACTGTAATGATAGAGTTAATTGAGTGCTAGCAGTAAAAGATTCTGGGCATCAGCACAGTATAGAGTGACTCTGTCAATGTTCATGCTCATACTTTTACTTATAAAAATATATAGAAATAATCATTTAGCAGTTACTTGTCACGGCTAGCATATATATGGAGCAATGCTTAGCTGTACTACCCCTGGATATATGGAATCAAAGGCAAAACACAGTAGAAATATCTGCACACATATGTTGGCTACAGAATCATGCACAATAACCAAGTCACTGATTCAGTCCAGGTGTCCATCAATGGATGCATGAATGAAGAGTTGTTTTTTCGTTTTTGTTTTTTGTTTTTTTTTTTTAAACAATGTACTGTGTCACGGTTTGAATGCGAAATATCCTCACGGGCTTATATATTTGAATACTTGGTGCCTGGTTGGTGAGGCTGTTTGTGAAAGTCCTGGAATGCTTAGGAGATAGAGCCTGCTGGAGGAAGTAGGTCACTGGGGTGGGCTTCGATCTTTTCTAGCCTAACCCCACTTTTTGTACTAGTCTCTGCTTCTACATTGCCCATGCAATATGGCAGTAAGACCTCTTGATTCTCCCCTCGTGCCTCCTTTAACATGATGGCCCATATCCCTCTGCAACTGTGAGCTAAAATAAGCCCCCATATCCCCTACGTTACTTCTGTCAGGTATTTTATACAGCAATAGAAATAAACCTATGACATGCTAGTCATCTGTCACAAAGAGGAATGAGATCATGCTGTTCCCAGAGCACAGGCTGAGTCTAGAGAGCCTCAAAATAAGCCGGACTCACAAAGACAAGGATCACAGGATTTCTCCCATCTGTGGAATCTTAAAAGTGTTTTCATAAAGACATGAAAGCAAATTGGGGGCCTGTTGGGGAATAGGAACGGGACCTGCAGGAGGGCTGATAAGTGTAGGTTGTTGGGGAAGAATATGATCAAAGTATCTTTTATAGACAGGTGAATATGCCATAATACAACCCACTATTGTGCACAATACACTAATAAAAACAATTATTAACAACTGAAGACACAATGCTAGAACAACATGGTGGAACATAAATCACTCTAATTTCCCCCTAATGGGAATTAAATAATAACTTTCATAGTTTATCTGTGACAGTGAATTTGGTCATTGACATTTTTCAGTAGGAAAAGAAAATCCAATTTTACATTTAAGAAAAATGAAGCCTTAATTGAAAAGTGCTTTAAAAAAAAAAAAAACCCTCACCACATCAGGTTAAAAAAAAAAAGTTAAAACATTTTACATTTTAAGACTTGTCCCCTTTCATGTCATTAATAGATTTCAGAACACATTTCTTAGGAGGAAATAAAAGGGTAATTTTGACCTACTTTTGTAAGCTTGAAGTACCCCCAAATCATTTTGCTGCACACTCATCAGAAAGTGCTGCAGGAAGAGAAAATCTCCTGATGTCATCTGGAAGGTAAGACGCTAGATCTGATTAGCTTTTACAAAGCATAGCAGTTCTGCTAAGGATTATTTACCACGGAGTATTTCCCTTTCCCATGCGGCCCTGTGCTTGTGTGCTATCTGATTCTCCAGGCGTTTGGAATAGGTGGCTCGCAAACTTTGGTAAGCATCTGAATTATCTGCAGGGTTTGCTGCAAACATAGCTTCCGAAGCCAAAGCCACAACCCAGCGGTTCGGAATATCTCAGCCCAGCCCAGAAATACGCCCTCTTTAACCAGCTGCTTCTGAAGCAGGTGCTCCTTCCCCCACAAGCAAACACTGTTTTTTTACAGTCTCCACACCTCCCCCATTGCTTATTAGAAGCCTGACTAATTTTGAAGTGCTGTTATTTTGAACTTCATGAAGGGTAAACATGACATTCACTCTTGCTTTTGCTGCAGCCAGATCTGGGCTTCCCACGGAGTACGCATGGACAGGATGCCAAAGATTCTTGCCTCACTCCTGATTTTAGGCTTGGATGCTGTGAAGTGCCTTGGCAAGCCATGTAGACATTGAGCCATGCAGGCTGGTTGGCTTTGACTTCTCCTTTTTCGCCAGAAAGCTCCGACCCAAAGCCAAGATGGCTCCTCTCTGAGACCCCTGGAGAATCAGAACTTCCGGATTCTGTCAACAAACAGTAGTGGGCTGAGAGCTTGGCAGGCAGCCTTTATCACTGAGATATGTGTATGCTTGTTTATGTAAGTTCTTTCAGTTCTAAGAATATTATCCTCTCCAGTTCTCTGCTGACCTCTTTTCTCTTGGGCCTTTCCATCACTTCTACCGCCCCTGAGCCTTATTCAAATATCTGCTTCTCTGCCTTTCTCTGAATTGTCCTGTACGGTCTTAATCTTTACTGTATTCGGATGAGTCTGACATAGACCTCTGGACCCAGTTCTGAAGCTCACCAGCATCCCAGGAAGGCTTCCCATCTGTAGTCTCTCGGATGTTTCACCTCAGTGATGCTGTTGTCATCTTAGGGCACTGCAGAATCTATTCTGGATGTAACTTTCATATCACGTGAAGTTGTATATAGTTTACCTTTCTCCTTTTCTGGTGATCAAATACCCAGATGGAAGCAGTTGAAGGAAGGAATGACTTATTTTGGTCCACAGTTTGAGGATACAATCTATCATGGTCGTCGAAGTGAGACAGTTGTTCACATGACATTAACCAATCAGGAAGCAGGGATTGATTACTGCTAGTGCTCAGCTGCATCCTCTTTCCTATTTGGTTCAGGATCCCACTTAGCCTACCTAATGGTGTTACCACATTTAGGGTCTTTCCACCAACCACTCCAGTCTCAAAGCTCACTCGTGGGCATGCATAGAACCTTGTCTCCTAGATGGTTCTGTATTATTACTAGATGACAGTCAGCATTAACCATCACAAGTTGGATGGCACACTTTGTCAACTGTAACTCCAGAGCCTCTCAAACCAGCCCTGGGCTCTTCTTTCTCATTGCCCTTGTTTCTTTGTTCTGATGGAGCCCCTTCCTGTCCTCCACAGAGGACAGCCTCCTGACCTCAGGCAAAATTAGAAAAAAAAAAAAGTGTCACAGTTCTTGCTCTAATGCTTAGAACTCTTTCTATCTGCAGAGACATTCGACTCTTGTGTTCCTTTCTTCTCAGGAAACGAAAATGCTATTCTGATCTAATGATGATAGAAAAAGCAACTGCTGAGTGGGAGTTTATGACATGTCATTCATTGTGCTAGGTACACATGCATTGTTACACTTGGGGTTTATAAGCCATTAAGAAAGAGGACTATTAGTTTTCCCTTTGCAATGAGGATGCTGCAGCCAAGAGATTAGATAACATGTCCAAGTCCATGAAGGGCACAAAAGGAAGGGCACTATCAGAAGCCAGAGTGGCTCTGTGGGTCTCTTCTCTCCATAGTTCACCTTGTTGGAATAATCTGTCCTCTGAAGTATGCTTCTGTCACACATGGTTAAGAGACTATAAGGACAGTAGAAAGTTCTGACAAGTGTGAGCTAGTCAACTAAACTCAACCTTCTGGACAGGGATTGACTTACACCCATGCCCCTGTAGAATATAAATGCACAAAGGGACAAGGACAATGGCCCCAGCATCTCCATATTGTGGTAACAGTTTTCCAGTATATTGCTGCTAAATACTGAAAGACTTTAAACTATGATATAGACTGACTACTTATGCATTTTCTAAATATGTTCAATGGAATTCTAATCTTAACTTTTATTATATTCATATAAACGTAAGTGTATACATGTACGGATATGTGTGTGAATGCATTAAAAGGTCTTGCTGTAAAAATGTATAAAAAATGCTGGATTAAAAATGTTACCAGGTTTCTGTCATTAGGAACCATAGTGCATTATATCCTTGTGAGGAATACCAATAGGTACTGGTGCATGCGTCTACAGAGTTCTCTCTTTCCAGCCTCTTTCTTTCTTTCTTTCTTTCT
>NC_034591.1:65751186-65760578 GCF_900095145.1 Mus pahari | reverse complement strand
TCTTTCTTTCTTTCTTTCTTTCTTTCTTTCTTTCTTTCTCTCTCTCTCTCTCTCTCTCTCTCTCTCTCTCTCTCTCTCTCTCTCTCTCCTCCCTCCCTCCCTTCCTTCTCCTATTTTTTTGTTTAGAGTATGAGGTATTTGCATTTTGCTATATCAAAAGAGATACCTGGCATTTCTATTCATATACATTCTATACTAGTATCTGAAGCATGCGGACATTGTCATTTCTTTGTATGTAGGTCTCACATATACCATTCATGACCATCACCATGCTTTATTCTATGTAGATGTTATTGTAATTAGAAGAATATTCTATGTTTAACAGAGTGATGTGAAAATTATCAGTTAAACTGTACTGTTAGGATCTGGACACATAAACAAACTTACTTTTTGTTTTAAATTGAGCCTGTGGGTCTCTGCTATTTGCAACCCTCTTTGTGTAACTGAGATGTCATTCACATACTCATAAACATGATCTTCCAATGTCAGAGGCAGACAGCAGCTGCTTCCTGGCTGTCTTTCCCCACTAACGCCAACCAAATCCTTTTTAGAAATGGCAGCCACAGCAATCTTAGATTGTCTTCTTGAGAAATTGACTGTGAGTTGAGAGCACACAGACTGAACATGCTTTCTATTTCCTATTTCCAATTTCCTGTTGTAAATGTTTTGCAAGCTCCTTTCTTATTCGAAGCTATTGGGTGTGGGAACTGAGTAGTGAGCCTTTATTTGTCCCCTTTGTTTCTTTATGTCCCAGAATCTGAGTTGTAGTACCCATGAGACCCACCTGCTCCCCTTCTTCATCCAACTAAGCCAGACTTCCTTGTCTTTGCAGTAAGGCTTAGGAGCTCTCCTGGCTCATTGCCCTTTTGGATTGATGCCATTCGTTAAGACAAACACTTGATGCATATTCCTGTGTGGAATCTAGAAACCAGACTAACTAGAAACTAAGGACATCCCCTTCTTGTTAAACACAATATAGCATCTGTTTCAGGGATAAGCATTTAACCAAATATCATGGAAGAATTTGGAAAGCTGTTTTCCTGAGAAAATGAAGCAGCTAGTTGTCTCCCCAGACCCTGAAAAGAGTACCTATAAGTCTACTCTATTTTCCTCATGTGACTATAGATTATTTCCAGCAAAATCAGATTCCTGGAGCACTTTGATGCTATAAACACATCCTTAGAATTTGGGGACCTGATATAGGAATTTTAGCAAATTATCTCTCCTGGTAACAAATTGTATATCTCTGGAGTTCAAGGGAACTTGTTGGATCTGGGACCTATGCCTCCAGATTTAATCATTTAACTCCAAAGTATCTATTGTTCATTATGCCACAAATGCCAATCAGTTGTGGCAGAATATTTTTCCTTCTACTATGCTTCTGCCTTCTCTTTTGCTTGTAGTGCCTTTGAGTTACTGAGTGTCTATGGCACTCAGTGGAAACTGTTTAAATATATAACAGATTGATAAATGAAGTGCATTAAAATTGCTAATGAGAAATTCCACAAAAAGAATTAAGAAAGAACCCTGTGGATTTGGGTTTATAAATGAATATATATTAATACATCTATCTATCTATCTATCTATCTCTCTCTGTAATACATGATATATATGCATATATAAAATGTGTGATATACATATATCTGAATGCATGATACACATACATATGTATACACACATATATTAGATATATAGATATATATCATACATTATAGACAGAAATTATTGTTCTCTGTGTTGAGAACCCTTAAAAATCTACTCTCAGAAACTGTCATTTATACAATATGTTGCTACCCACTGTAGTTGCTGTGCTATAAAAGTAGTCTTTTGAATTTTCTCCTTTGCTAAAATATCATCCATCTCAAAGCGTCTGGTAACCACCATTTTATTTTTTGTTTCTGAGTTCAGTTCAACTTTTATGCATGGGACATTTAAAACTCAGTGAGATTTGTCTTTGTATACACAATTTAGTTCACTTAATGTAATGCTCTCTAGGTTTTGCTCTCTCTCTCTCTCTCTCTCTCTCTCTCTCTCTCTCTCTGTGTGTGTGTGTGTTTGTTCGCAAATTATAGAGTGCTTTATTTTCTAAGACAAAGGCATATTCCATAGTGCGTATGTATCTCATTTTTTCTTTGTCTATGGACACTGGTTGAATCTACTTCCTGGCTACTTTGCCCGTTGTGACACGCTGACTTCATTTCCTTGGTTGTATTCCCAGTCAGTACCATCATACAGTAGCTATATTTTAACTTTTGAGGGACCTCATGCCATTTCCTACATCGGCTGCATTAATTTACTTTTGCAATAGTGTATAAAGTTTTCTTTACTCCATATCCTCAACAACAGTTGCTTTTTATTATTATTTTCCCTGAAAGCCAGTACAACAGGTGTGATTTTAATTTCCATTTCCCTAATGGTGATTTTGTGGTGTTAAACATTTTTTTTTCGTATCACTGTTGACCACGTGTGACTTATCTTAGTGTTGATTCTGTGTACATTGTGGGATGAGGATCTAATTTCATCATTTTGCACGTGGTTATCCATTTATCCCACCAACAATTATGGAAGAGACTGCCTTTCTCTCTTATAGATCTTTGGCACCCCTGTCAAAAACTAATTACGTGTGAATTCATGGCTTTATTGCTAGGTCCTTTCTTTTGTTCTAATGGGCAATGTGTCTATTTTTATGCCAGTATAAAGCTGTTTTGATTACTGTACCTTTGCAGTAGGTTTTGAAATCTGGTAATGAGATACCCCTGGCTCTGTTTTATTTTTATACTGCTTTAACTAGTTATGGTCTTTTGTGGTTTCATATGAATTTTCTTATTGCTTTTCCTATTTCTTTAAAAATATAATTTACGAGAAATCGGCCAACAGTGGGAATAGAGGCTCCTTGGTCTCCCAAACTCCATATGACCTAGCACAAGGCAAGGCCTGGGCCAAGTAGTGGGAGTGGGTGGGTAGGGGAACAGAGGTGGGGGGAGGGGTATGGGAATCTTTCGGGATAGCATTTGAAATGTAAATAAAGAAAATAATAATAAAAAAAAAATTAAAAAAAACAAAACAAAAAAAAATATATATAATTTAAACTTGATGGAGGTTGCACTAAATCTGTAGATTGCTTTTTTCACAGACTTTTAAAAGTATTGATTCATTCTATTCATGAAAATGAGATATCTGGATTTTCCTCATTTATCTGCATCCTCTTCAATTTATTTCAGCAATATTTTATAGCTTTCAGATGTAAATCTTCTCCTTCTTGATTTTATGTTTTACTTCTTTAGTTAGGTAAATAAGATTATTTTCTCAATTTTATTTCTGGGGACAGGATAGCTCATTTTCTTTGTACAGAAAGACTGTTGACTGTTATACTTTGATTTTATGCTGTGAAATTATTGAATTCTTAGATTAGTTTTAATGTTATTTGTTGGTGGAGTTTTGGGGACTTATAGTGCCTGCAAATAGTTATTTTAAATGTCTTTTCCATTTTGAGTGCTTTTTAATTCTTTTTGTTGTTTTCTTGTTCTGCCTATGACTAGTACTGTGTTGAGTCATAGTTACAAGAGTGGGGCTCTTGCCGTTTCTTTTTGATATTGAGATGAGGTTAGCTGTGAACCTTTAAAATATGGTCTTTATTGTAAATGGGCCATTCTTTCTATACTTATTTATTAAAGAGTTGTTAACAATGAAAACAAAATTTGTTATATGTTTTCAGATCATCTGTTGAGGTAACTGTGTACTTTCCGACTTTCATTACATATATTCTCGCCACTTGATCATGGTGAATGCTGCTTTTCATATGCTGTTGTGCTTCAATTGCTAATACTTTTAATAGTTTTGTGTCTGTGGTCACCAGGCATATTATTGGTTTATAATTTTGCTTTTTTATGTTCCTGTCTTTCTTTACTATCAGGATAATGCCCATGGGACCATTCTTTCTCTTTAACATTTTCAAGGATTTATAGCAATTTTTCTTCCTCCTTCCTCTTTCTCCTCATTTTTTTTTCATTATGCTAGGGACTCCTCAAGGTAGTGGGCACAGTAGTAAGATTTCTCTACCAATGAGCTACATCTGCAGCCTAGGAACTCCTCCCCTCATTTTTAAATGTTTGGTAAAATTCAGCTGCAAAACATCACGTGTTGGGGGACACTTTCTACTGGTTTAATTGTCTCACTTATCATCAGTCCATTCAGGTTTTCTCTTTGTCACGTTTAGACTTTGGTTGGTTGTATGTATCTACTATTTACCTATTCCTTACAGGTTATCCAGTGTAACAGCATTCATTTCTCTCTAGTTGTTGTTCCAGATCCCTATCTGTACCAGTTGTGATGTCTTATGTCTTCCCTTTCCCATGTGATTATGAGCTCCTTCTCCTTCCATCCATCCTTCCTTTCCACTCACTCACTTCCCTTCCCTCTTTCCCTCCTCCCCTCCTTCCTTCCTTCCCTCTGTCCCTCCCCCTCTCCCTTCCCTTCTTTCTCTCTGCTCCCTCTTTCTGCTTACTTCTACTTTGATTTTTATTACTTGTTTCTTTCTAGTAATTTTGTGCTTAGTTGAAGAGTCATAAAATTTTGTCTACAGGTTGCTGATTCATATACTTATTAAAAACAGAATAAACTTAAATAAAGATCAAAGTTTATATTAATTCATTAGCAGTGAGAAAGAAAAATCCAATACATATTAACCGTAAGTAGTTGACAGAGGAATATAGCACACTAATGAGAATAATCCACACCCCATGAACCTGCACTGTGCATTACATATTCTAGTCTGTGCAGATCTTAGGAATCCTTACACAACTGGGCAGTGACTCTTTCAGTGTATTCCTCTTAAGCAGAAGGAGTAAGGCCAGATGTTCCTTTATTTACAAAATGTCTTTATGGTCAAATAAAACCACATACTCTGAGAGAGTAGGATATAACACTATGAATTCTTATTTTGAAAAAAATCACTATGAGTATATGTTATTAAAATAGGATGTGTTATATATTTCTATGTTAGTTACTTAGAGTTTGATATTACTCTTTACTCTGGTTTGATACTTGGTCTAGGAAAACTAATTCAATGTTTGAGGCTGTAATTCATTGCTTGAGAGGCTGAGGCAGAAGGATTGTCACATGTTCCAGTCCAGTCTGTACTATACAGTAAGACAACAACCAAACAAGGATGTAGAATGTAATACTCTAAAACTAAAGGATGAGTAAGGTGAAGTAAAACTCTTAGTAGCCACATTTTGATGAAAGAGAGAGAGAATGAATTATGGATGACTAACTAAGGTTGAATATAGCCTAATAAAAGATAGCCTGATTATAATAAAGCATAGGAAAGTAAATATAAGCCATATGAATTATAATATAGTTATTTAAGGAAGGCATAACAAAACATTGTATGTTTTTACAAAAGAGTTAACATAATTGGGTATTTTATTTCCTCTGGGGACACACCTATTATCTTGACTGTAAGTTACACTATCCCTATAGTATGTAGGTACAGAACCAGTAGACAAAATGCCCCAAGAAAAGGTATAAGACCAGAGAGGATTAGACTATAATAGAACAGCATATAATAACTATATAGAGCAAGGACTTACAGTTCATTGGAAGCCCACTGTACATAAGTAAATAAGTTATGACTTCAAAAAACATTGAGCACCATGAAGAGGAGAGCTAAAGGGCAGGCTCAAGTCATTATCTACATGAAAATAGCATTTCTATGCTTTCTTAATAATTTTAATAAAATAGTTTTTAAAGTTCCCCAAACGTTGTTTGACAGACCAAGTCAATACCATTTGTCTTCCTAGTTCATAGATTCTATTGTCTAAATGTCCAGTGAGGCTTGAAAGTGTACATAGTATTGATTCCTGTGCATACCATCTTTCCACATGTACATAGATATGATGAATTCTATTTTAATGTTTGGTACCTTATTATATTTATAGTAACTACAAATATGCTATTAAAATAGGACAATTATAATTATATCTAGATACTAAGACAGTCAATCTGATATCTGATATGGTTATTAAGTGACCAGTAGGTAGGTACAACATAGAGCATGTACCCATTGAAGAAAGTCATGACTCATATGCTGATGGGACAGAGCAGATAGCATAACACTTCATTGTGATGCTTTGAATGACATACAGTTGAAATCTTAGGAGATGCTTGTTTATGTTCCTATAATGCTTTGGAACTTAGTTGTAATTTACATGTAACTGTAACTATGAATGTCAAACCACACATAAGCAGGGGCAGACAAGTTGGAAAGAAACATTTGTAAAACTAAAAATGATGTTGTATAAGTGGCTGTAAGTGAAAGTTAATCTGCTGACTCTTGACTAAGGTTTAAATCTTACCGAATAGGACATGTCTCTTTCCCAAGACATTTTTGATTCTCAACCCTGATCCCGTGGCTTTGGGCTGCTTGAGGGGGTTATTTGGTTTTTGTTTGGATATAGGAATGTTCTTGGGCTGTAAAAATTGACAAAAATAGTTGTTATATTAGAAATATAACCTAGAAGAAGACTGAGATAACAATTGTTACTGAGACATAGACTCTAACCAAGTCTCAGTACCAGGAATTAGAAATTTTTCTAGTTGTTGGTCAGGGGACTCCAAAAAAAAAAAAAAAAAAGCCCATCTCCCTACACACACACATACACACACACACACACACACACACGCGCGCGCACAAACACACACACACATGCACACACACACACACACGCGCACGTGCACACACACACACACACACACACACATACACACACACACTAGGTTATTGCTATTGTCTTTGGCTGCCTCCTTGAAGTTGAAGGTCAGTCCTTATTGCTAAAGATACCACCTATCTTACACATATCTTACACACAGGACTCAGGATTTGAGCTGGAAATGATTCAGAGGCCTCCTTTCTGAAGACTAGCTTTCATTGTACTTGAAGGTGATTCACAAATTGTCAAGAAAAAAGAGCAATCAATAGTTCTACTGAGTCTGTGAACCACAACAATGAGTATGGTAAGATATTCCTAAGAGTGCAATAGAGGCACTTATATCTTGGTGATAACCAACAGGGATCCAACTAACCAACAGTTGTACTGAGGTCAACTTAATAGGTAAGGAATTATGTCTGGTACTGTAAATCTTGCCAATTATATATGATTAATGAGGTCATAGATCTTAGAGGAGAACCTGCTACTTTTTCATACCTACATAACTGTACTCTAAAATTTTTCCTTATATCCACAAATACATGTAGCTTTCTCATCTCATCAAGGAAGCTCCTTTTTCATCAGAAGGAAACCATTATAAACAACCACAACTAGTCAAAATGCAGCAAACAACTGTCTCTGGGGTGCTTATCCCAACTAATTCATTTATAACACAATTGCTGCATTGCACCTAAGATCTAGGGAACATGTAGTATAGGGATGGAAAGATTTATGACTGTCAACTGGTGAATAGACAATAAAAATGCAGTACATATGCACAATAGAAAACTACTCAGCTGCAAAGAAAAATGAAATCATGAAATTTGTAAGTGGATGAAACTATAAAAGATTATATTGAGTGAGGTAACACAGTCCCAGAAAGACAAATGCTATATGTTCTTTCTTATCCATGGGTGTTGGCTTCAAATCCTCAGACATGAATGTATAAACTGGAGTAGCCATAGAAACTTTGACTAAATAAGTTGGGAGGTGAAGGTTAATTTGAGAAATTTAACTTGTGATATCTTTAAGTTTTGACTGTTGCTTGTATAAGAAGACAATTTGTGACTGTTTTGGAAACATTGATATGAACATTAAAGAAAGAAAAGTGTTTCTAAAAAGTGCTTTCTAAAATTCATATGACAGTAAAGTACTAATTGCCCTACCTATATAGTTTCAAATCCTCAGTAACCCCTAGTGTTGTTAATTTCTACTTGTGCAAATGAAACTCCATGAGACTCTTTCAGAATTGCATCCGATGACTGTTTCAGGACCTGGTAGGTCAATATTTAATGACTTTAACAGAGGCATATTCAGGCTTAGCACTAGTGGCAAGGAAGAGAAAATAAATGCAAAAGTAGAAAGGCAATTTGTTACAAATTTAATGTAGCAGAACATGATTGAAGCATGCTCATCCGTGACATGTAATTTCCTTTCTTAAAAGGGTTAGTGGAACACTGGGTTGTGGAAGTCTGCGATTTCACTGCTGAGGGGTTTCCAAACGCCACACCCACTGGAGTCTTCACAGAGGGTGGGTTTAGAGTGCTGGAGCAAATGCCTTGGCTAACATAGGGTAAAGTCAAGTGACATTTCCTCAAATTTCCAACAACTTGGGTCCCTGTGCTTTACCTGTCTATACAGATTCAGAGGCCCAGCTAGTGACAGTGAATGACAAAGGGCACCACAGAGGAAGGAGAGCCTTCCATTCTTAGGTCACTTTACTTTCTTTCTGAATTTCCCTATTTCACATCTCTCTGTGGAATGCACCTAAACCTTGCGGTTGGATGCTGAGCCAATCCCGGTGGGTGGGGCTGGTCAGATTACAGTTCATTCCGAAGTACAAGAAACTGGTTGAAGGCCAGTCACTCAGTTTCTTTCTTCCTCATTCCAGAGCAACCATGGCTATGGATAGTGCCTAGGAAGTTGGGGTGCTCACCTCGCTGTGTGGAAGGGTCCCCATCCGTAACTGGGATGACAGCACCACACCTCATCACCCCTATGTGTATCCAGCTGCCTGCGTTTGCTGTGTTGCTACTGATTAGCAGTCTTTCTACTTACTTTCTTCCCATCATCTGCTTCCTGACACATCTAAGACATAACCACCCTCAGTGTTTCAGGGGGACACTGCCCAAGCGAGGCAAAGGCAGGTGACACCCCATATTGAAACTTTATTTTAAAAAAGAAAGTCTGTTTAATTTTAGCAGATCCTAAGATTGCTGAAATCATTTATATCATAAAATGGTCATTTGATTAAGATTTGAGAGAGGATTGCTAATGAGTGATTTTTCATCTGGGAGGCTAAAAATGCACTGCTATGCTTTACAAATTACTTCAGGGGCTTAGGGCTTAGGGGATAGCCCGGCAGGTCAAAATACTTGCTGTATAAGCATGAAGTCCAGAGTTTGAATCCTAGCACCCATAAAAAAAGCTAGGAGTGGCCACATGTACCAGTAAGAACAGAGCTAGGGTGACATTGGGGCTTATTGGCTGACAGGCTAGCTTCAAGTCCAGTGAGAGATCCTGCCTCAAAGGAGTAAGGTGGAAAGAGATAGAGCAGGAAACACAATGCCCCCCCCCTCTCTCTCTCTCTCTCTCTCTCTCTCTCCCTCTCTCTTCCTCCCCTCCCTTCCCCTCTCCCTCTCCCCCCTCCCCTCTCTCCCTCCTCCTCCCTTCCTTTCTCCCTTT
>NC_034591.1:65749033-65751116 GCF_900095145.1 Mus pahari | reverse complement strand
CCTCCCCTCCCTGCTCCCCCACCCTTCTCTCTCTCACACACACTTATTTCAGATAGGTCACAAAACAGAGAGGTTTATTTGTTTTTCCAGGTCTCTCTAGGGAGCACTGGAAGACCTAGACTCCCCGTGCAGACAAGCTCGGCCTGGAGCGCACAGAAATCCATTTGCCTCTGCCTTTCAGGTGCCAGGATTAAAGGCACGTGTGCCACCAAACCCACATTACAAGGTCTTTTATTTTATGAAAATATAAAGTTATTTTGAGAATCTGTGATGCTTAATAACCCAAGCTATGCTCTTATAAAAATAGAAAAATTCACATTTAGAGTTTGGTTCTTAGCAAGCAACATGTAAATTATTCTTAGCTTTATGTAATAGTCTTAAACCGAAAAAAATATCTGATACATGAAATAACTTTTTAGAATTCTTCAAATATGTACATAAACAATCCAGGAAGAACTGGGCTGTTTTCAGTGGCTTTAGTCTTCCATGCATGTAGCTGATAACGTGCTCTTGCATTTAGTACTGGTCGTTAAATATAAATTGAGTGTGTACCTGGGGACTTTAATTTATAGATACCTCCTCTCAGAGAATATGGAGTACCAACACTGCCCTCTTATTACTCAGAGTTTTATCGCTGGCTTGAAATTGACCAGCTAAATGACTGTCACGAGTAACACAGAATGCTGGAAAGCTGAGCGCTGACTTATTAGGGCATAAAATGTTGGAGGGATCATTGGGGTGTTTAATATCATGACTGGCTCCGCTTGTTTTCTCATCACATTTGATGGAAGAACCAGCCAAATCCAGCGAATGAAACGTTATTACACAAAACAGTGTCATTTCTATACATGTGGGCCCCTCTCATCGAGTATAGATCATTTCAGATCATTTTGGAGGCACAGCTTACTCTTCTCCCACACAAGACACACAGATGAATAAAATGTAAAAGACCTGTGGGCTCTCCAGTTGATAGAATGCTGGCCGAGATACTGAAATTAAGCCAGTGATATAATTTTAATGCAATTTTCTTCACATTAAGACAACTATCCTTTTTTTCCCCCTCCCTGTCTAGCATACCGTATAAGAAAAGAAAGAAAGAAAAACTAGAGGGGGAAAAATCAATTTTAAAGACTGCTGGGGAGAGAATGACATTCAAGGTCTGAAAGCCACCAGCGACTGAAGATGAGAGAGAAGATGTCCTGGGTAGTGAAGGGACACCCTGAATAGTGTGGAGCTGGGAGCCAGGTGTCTGCAGATTCTCTGTCTGTGAGCATCATACTTGCCTTTTGGGGATCTGGGTAAAGGAACACTCTAAGGCTTAGAGCCGCTTGCCTCCTCTGGACTTTACTGAGCTGTCCACCAGGTGGCAGTAGGAAACCAGGTTTGTTCACACGTGAACCGCCTTAGCCTTGGGGAGAATTCCTGTGAAGAAACTAGTCTCCTGCGATTCTGTTTCTCAGTTGTTGGGGCTAAAGAGACCTTTCAGCTTTCAGATTAGCTTGTAAGCGAACATGCCATTTTGGAAACCCATGGACTGGTGACACCACAACCAAGGCCACTCAGATAGCTAGCATCTGGGCTGGAGCATTCTCTGGTGTTCCAGTCCTGTTGGTACCAAGCCTGATATAACCCGTTCAACTCTTGTCCATAGCCTCTCAGCTGCCACAACTGTGGCTCTGCTTATCCCATCCATTGGTATTTAACTGGTTTCATAGCTTTCACCATCAGATGTTTCCCCATAAGCCCATTTCCCCACATGCATTAATCTTTGCACGTACCCCCAAACGCTATTGCATAATTTTATGCTTGGGAAAAATGACTGTGACCCCAGTTTCCTTGAGATATCTTTCTTCCTGACACCTGTCCTCTGAGACTTAGTTTGGACATCAGATGTTCTGTGAGGCTTTCTTATGAGCACCCCTGCCCCAATCAGAAGCCCACTTTGGAATAGCCTAGCACACCCAGATTTTTTTTTTTAAGGGAGGAATTTTATTTTATTTTATTTTTTTTCTTTTTTCTTTTTTATTATTTTCTTTATTTACATTACAAATGCCATCCCAAAAGTTCCCTATACCCCTTCCCC
>NC_034591.1:65718425-65748889 GCF_900095145.1 Mus pahari | reverse complement strand
TGTGAGCATCCACTTCGGTGTTTGCCAGGCTCCGGCATAGCCTCACAAGAGGCTAGCACACTCAGATTAAGACACCGACTCCTTCATATGCTTGTTTATTGTTGTATCTGGATATCTCACATACCTTTAAGGAAATCCTTCTGTTTCATTCTTATTTTAAAGTATGTAGCATGATCACAACAAAAACGGTCAATTACTAAATACATACCACATGTGTGCATAGCTTGCACCTCTAACATCCTACTCTGTCACTGAAACCAACCTTATTTCTTTCCTGGAAGAGTGCAACAGAATACCTATATAATGAGGGGAAGTCACATGACTTTGGGGATATATTTCTGTTTTTTGTAAAGGAAGAAACCTGATAAGAGGGGCAGTCAGGATCCACAAACCTGAATGTCGCTCTCTCCCTTTCATTTCCGTTTTATAACTGTCATCAGGGATATCAACAAGGGCATTCCTAGGTAAAATATGCTTTGCACAGTGAAGGGTTAAGGTAAACAGCTCTGGAATTACTACTATTCTCTAGGGAGGCATGGGTATAGGGTTATTCATGATTATCATCCCAGCTCTTACCTAATTCCTTGGGAACATGACACAAAAAGTTGATAATCTGGATGGTTGAGTTTATTAATCAACCTGAGCTGGGGTTGGATGCAGGACAAGAAGCCCCGACATCTTAGCATCCTAACACAAGTGCTTGTTTCTTGAGTCTGCTCCATGTCTCCTGCAGTACAGCTTCTGCTGTTTTTACATGCTCAGTCTGGAGTGCAGGGTGGAGCTGACAGAATCTCAGTGATGACAGATGCAAAGGAAACTTGGTGAAGTGGATCCTAAAAGCTTTAGGCCCAGAGAGACACATGATATTTCTGCTTCTGCATCATAGACCAAAGCAAGTCACCTGGCCACAACCCCATCCAGCTCAAGGAAGAGTGACGTGCAACTCTATCCCATAATTGTGAAAAGAAAACTGTTGAAGACGATAACAAATACTTAGTGAGAAATATTCAAAGCAGAGAGAACACCAGCCAGTCAGTGGGAGCAACTGGCTCTCTAAGGTTTCCTTCTGTAAAATGACACCTGCTGAATAAAGCTATTGCTTCCCTTGGAAACTTAAACAAATGTGACAGAGAACAAGTAAATGTTGAAATCTAGATTTCAATGCGTTCACTGTTTTTAGACAAACAATATAAGACTCTCTGGTATAATCTTAGGTTTTAGATGTGAAGGAATTTATTTTGGTAATAAAACTTAGAAGAAAAAGAAGTCAGAATAAATCACCTAGAGCATGCTGAATTTTATTTTTAAGTAAATTACAATGTATGCCAACTAATTGGGAGCATGTATGTGTGCAACAAATTCAAACACCTAGAAAGACACTTGTTTCTATTTTAGGCTAATTATAATGAGATGCAATTAGCCAGGTGATACTTTTATTGATGAGATCAATCAGTCAGTGTGACTATGCTGCCTTATTCAGTCTTAAGCTATAGCTTTATATCTAGAGAAAAAGAAAATTCTATTTATGTAACCAGTCTGTTATTCTATGTCTTTTTATTGGGGAATTGAGTCCATTGATATTAAGAGATATTAAGGAAAAGTCATTGTTGTTTCCTGTTATTTTTGTTGTTAGACAGTGATAGAAACATTTGATATCCCCTTCTGTCCTTCACAAAGGCACATATACCTCCATCCATGTATGTGTACATACTATACACACTTGTACAAATATACTACAATATACTAACCACCACCACACATATCTAAAAATAAGCAATATGAAAAGATGATCTATAAAATTAAAACATACCTTTTAGAAACACAGATAAGCACATAGTCAGAATTCTATGACCCTTTAAATCTGGATAGTAACTTGAATGGCTGGCATGCACTGTAATCTCTTGAAAATCTGAAGAAAAATCAAGCATTGTGACTCAGGTCATTCTGGTCAATCTCTTCACCCTCATGCATGTAGAGCTTGTGTTTTAAAAGCCATCCATACAGGTAGATTTATATCAAGATGCCTTGCTTCAAATTCATCATTAATATTTCCTACACTGACTGCGTTTGGCAAGAGATGAAGGGTACCATAGAGATGGAGAGGGAGAAGCGAGCCACATAGCTGATGATTACGGCTAACTTACAAATCAGGGTTTCTTTACTTTGGCATTGTTGACATTTTAGGCTTGACATTATTTGTCATAGGGGTTTGTCTTGGGCAGTATGAATGCTTAGCAGTACCCCGAGCCTCTACTTACCAAGCATTATACATCTGGCAAGTAAACATTGTCAAGTGCTTCCAGGAGGAAACCTAACCTATAGTTGAGGACTACTGTTTTACATTGAGAATATTTTCCCATCTTGAATTTTGCTAAATTTTTAGAGGAACTTTTGTTTTTTCTTTTGAGACAGGGTCTCAGGTAGCTCTGTCTGGCCTCAAAGTTTTCTATGCTCCAAAGGATGACCTTGACCTCCTGATCCTCTTGACTCTACCTCATGAATACTAGAGATACAGGCATGCACCTCCACATCCAGTTTTATATGTGCTGGGCTTTGTGAATGCTGTGCACACATTTTATCAAATGAGTGACATCTACAGTCCAAGAAACTGTGTTTCAACCTTTAATTTAATTTTAAACCTTCTATAGCTACTTACATTTTCATTTCATTCAGCTGCAAAAATCATTTACATTTATTCTTGTGACTCCTACTTACTATAGATAAATATAAATCCACATTACCCATAAGAGACATGTTTGAAGATCTCTAACGGATGTCTGAAATCCTACCAAACCATATACACTGTATTTTGTTCTGAATCTATGGCAGTGTTGTCACAGAGAACTATAATTTATGTCTTCCCATGTTCATAAACTGGTTTTTTATTTGCATCATGTGATTTGGGGTCACTATTAGATAAGAATGAATTGGACCAGTGTGAGATACTTTGTCGGGTAAGTTAGCAGTTATGGTGGTTACTAAGTAACAAAAGGGAAGGCAGTATACACAGTGTGGATATACCAGGCACAGAAAAATTCGTTATTCTCAGAATACTATGGAATTTAAAATCAAGGGTTATTTATTCCTATAACTTTCCACTTAATATTTTCAGAGTGTAATAAGTTATATTCTATAGTGAGGAATAGAAGCTTTTCTGTAACAATAATTAAAGCTGGGGATAAAATAGGAAGAAATTTGTGAAATAACCATAGAGTAACTTCAGCTATGTTTCTTTGACCTTAACCAC
Organism: Mus pahari; assembly: GCF_900095145.1. Classification (NCBI taxonomy): domain Eukaryota; kingdom Metazoa; phylum Chordata; class Mammalia; order Rodentia; family Muridae; genus Mus; species Mus pahari. The sequence goes on along the minus strand of NC_034591.1, from coordinate 65,745,642 downwards.
TTCAAGACCAAAGTAGATTCTTTATTATTATTATTATTATTATTATTATTATTATTATTATTATTATTATTATTACTATTATTATTATTACACTGGAAGGAAATGGGCAAGAAGGGAAATTCCTGTGGGAAGAGGATTTCTTCACATTGAGTTAGAATCTTAACCTACTATAAATTATGTGACCAAAGGCTTCCAGCTCACTATTCAGAAATGCTGGTCAAGTAAACTTAGTCTGTTAATGAAACCCTAGATTTATCTTTGTGACTTAGAGCAAGTGCATTGTTTGTTGACCAAGTGTGAGAGGTGGAAAGCAGGGCGATAAGAAGTTTAGATGTAAACAAAAGTGGGAGTGGAGGTGTTACTTGAATCTGAGGTAGACGGTTTTGCCTAAATGTTTCAGTACCGTGGTCCAGCCTCATAGAAAGCTGCTTTAAGTCTATGGGATCTCCATGTGGCTAGCTTGGAAGCTGTACGTGTCTTTTGAATCTATGGCAGTGTTGTCACAGAGAACTATAATTCATCTCTTCCCATGTTTCTGTACTGGTTCTTTGTATGCATCATGACTTACTCTCATGATTTGGGGTCATTATTAAGGTAAGAATGAATTGAACCCAATATGAGACACTTTGTCAGGTAATTTAGTAGTTAAGATGGCTACTAAGTAACTAAAGGGAAGGTAGTATACACAAAGATGTCTTCGCCATCACAGAAGCATGAGAATCCTATGGTCCTCTCTCAGGTGTTGCATGAAGCTGCCCCTCTGCTCGTCACTAAGCTTTCCATCAGTGTTTCCTCCCCAGGGATCATTCACCAATCCGTAGAGAAACTTTAGTTCTTATAAGTAGAGGGGGAAAATGTTCCGTTATTGCGCTAAATACTCAGCCTTCACAAGCCAGTTCTCATCAGTGACTTGCTAGTTAAGGCTGGGGCACTGTGCAGGACACCATGCTCATCTCTTAGATCAGGGGTTTAATGACCAACAGTCCTAAAAGTAGTTCTTTCAGAACACATGAAATTTACATAAAACCCAATTTTTAGTGTCTACAGAAAAGGTTTTACTGGAACACAGTAGCATCTATATTGCCCTTGTCTGTTTCTACAATATAGCTTCAGTGTTGAACAGTTGTGACAGAGGACACATGGCTTACAAGGCCTGAAACATTTTCTATCTGGTCCTTTAAGGAAAACATAAATTTGCTGATCCCTCCTCTAGATACATATCAGATGAGCTGTTAATGTGGATAGGTAATATGACATACTTTAGATCCTGCTACTTGGGGTTATTAAGTCTATTTATTATTTTTCACTTATTATTGAGGGTGGTTTAGGATATGAGGAAATTGGGAAATATCATTACAAAGTTACAGTTGTGACAAATAGATGTGAGGAGGGCCCAGGAGGATGTTCCATGTAACAGCCATCCTGAAAGGAAGATAACTATTTACTTGGTTGAGCAGGCTTGAGCAGGTTGAGCAGGCAGGGTCACTTGTAAGGAAGAGTAAAGTCTTGTGCAACAGCTTGGAAGTGTTTCTAGTAACCCGTGAGCGCAACCTGAAGTGTGAGCTGCAGTGTACGTTTTTGAATGCTGTCTCCAGTTTCTTCTTTTAAATGACTCCCAAACAGGTTGTGGCAAATTAAAGAGTTATGTGCTGAATCTATAAGACTTATTGATAGTGGATATATGAGGGAGTTTCACAAGATAAGAATTTATGAGAAAAGAATCAACATTTTCAATTTACACCTTCAGATGTGATGTAAGAAGATTTCTCTGCTTGTGGGAGAGCCATCAATGGAGCCATCGCCTCAGAAGCTGTCCTGATGGGGTTGTTGTTTTTGAGTGTTTTTCTCCTTCCCACTTTCCTCAAGATGTTGTCTTTCCAACACCCATGCCTATGGCATTAGATATTTTAGTCGCATTCTAAATAAAAGCAGGGCTTTTCCTGTGTCGCATGGCATGGAGCTATTTGTTCTTGGTCTTATATGATGGAATAGGTTTAAGAGCCAAGAAAGTGAGGAGAAGGGGTTCTATACCTGATGTATGAGACATTTGCCATTAATGGCATTAGGAAGTCCTTTGATTTGGAAATAGAGAAGGCCAAGTTCTATTTAGTCACAGTGGGAAGAATTTTTAAAAAGAATGGGAGCAAGCAAAGGAAGAACGAGGGAGGGAGGAAGGAAGAAAGGATAAAGAAAATGTGGTTCTGTGTTTTAAAATGCATTGCTTTTAGATGCTGGCGAGGCTGTGGAGAAATAGGAACACTCCTTCATTGCTGGTAGGATTGCAAGCTTGTACAACCACTCTGGAAATCAGTCTGGCGGTTCCTCAGAAAATTGGACATAGTACTACCAGAGGATCCAACAATACCTCTTCTGGGCATATACCCAGAAGATCTTCCAACTGGTAATAAGGACACATGCTCCACTATGTTCATAGCAGCCTTATTTATAATAGCCAGAAGCTGGAAAGAACCCAGATGTCCCTCAATAGAGGAATGGATACAGAAACTATGGTACATTTACACAATGGAGTACTACTCAGCTATTAAAAACAATGAATTTATGAAATTCTTGGGAAAATGGATGTATCTGGAGGATATCATCCTTAGTGAGGTAACCCAATGACAAAAGAAGTCACTAGATATGCACTCACTGATAAGAGGATATTAGCCAGAAACTTAGAATGCCGAAGATACATTATGCAAAACAGAAGAAAACTAAGAAGGATGACCATTGTGTGGATACTTCATTCCTCCTTAGAATAAGGAACAAAATACTCATGAAAGGATATAGGTACAGAGACAAATTTAGAGCTAAGATGAAAGGATGGACTATCCAGAGACTACCCCATCTGGGAATCCATCCCATCATCAGCCACCAAACCTAGATACTAATGCTCATGCCAGCAAGATTCTGCTGAAGGGACCCTGATATTGCAGCCTCTTGTGAGGCTATGCCAGTGCCTGGCAAACACTGAAGTGGATGCTCACAGCCAGCTATTGGATGGAACACAGGGTCCCCAATGGAGTAGCTAGAGAAAGTACCCAAGGAGTTGTTGGGGGCTGCTACCCTATAGGTGGAACAACAATATGAACTAACCAGTACCCCCTGAGCTTGTGTCTCTAGCTGCATATGTAGNAGAAGATGGCCTAATCGGCCATCACTGGGAAGAGAGGCCCCTTGGTCTTGCAAACTTTATATGACCCAGCACAAGGGAAGGCCTGGGCCAAGAAGAGGGAGTGGGTGGATAGGGGAGCAGGGGGCGTGTTATAGGGAACTTTCGGGATAGCATTTGAAATGTAAATAAAGAAAATAATAATAATAATAAAATGTTAAAAAAATCATATAAAAATCACACACATATAGAAATATATGATATATACTTGAAATGTAGATAATAGCATGTAATAAAAATAATTAAGCAATAATAAAAAAAATGCATTGCTTTTATAATATTGGGGCTATGTGAGGATTTCTTAACATCTCGGAATTCAAATAATTTCTAATTTATTTGCCTACCATTGCTGAGGTGTAAGAAGAATCTATGGTGTCTATCTAATAAACATTACTTCTCCCAGTAAATGAATATAGGAGTTTTAGGGTAAAAATCCCTTAGAATGTCAGAGAATTCAGAGGTTAAGAAAGTCCTTTAAAAATATAATCAAGTCTTCAACAGGCAAGCACCTCCACTCGCTGAACTGTCTTGATGGCTCCTAAGTGTACCAGTTTTGGTGAGCTCAAAAAAACTATACAAATCTTAAAAACAACAAAGTCCAGGATATCAAGCCAAATCAAACCAGGGCATGAAGGAAGCCACAATGATGTCTATGGTAAAACCCTGGCTGAGTCACCCTCAGAGGGAAAAAAGACACAGGAGCATATAAAGGAACAAAGATATAATGACGGCAAACCAGAACTAAGGGCACATCTTCAGAATAAGAAAGCAAAATCAAAATGTACCAATACTGTCAACTTCGAATTCTGAACTCAGTAAAGATATCTTTCAAAAGCCATTGTCTGTTTTGTCTAAATTTTCTGATTCATTGATCATGCTTCTAATTGTCATTGCAAGCATCTATTCCCTACAATTACTATCATGATAATCTCTAGCCTTGACGATTTGTGGTTCTTTCCTTTCGGCCAACTCTATTAGAGGGTCCTCTATTTTTTAAGAGAGGGCTCTGGACAGATTCATCTTCCCATCAGAACTTGGACTTGGTGATATTCTGATCATCTATCATTTCAGTCATTGAATTTATGTGAGTTTAGCCATTAATTTTTAGCTTTAACTTTTTAAATTTAAGAACTTAAACTCTAAAATAAATTGTAATTATTTTTGTGTGGTGTTTTATGTGATTTTACTTTATAGGACCACTATTATTTCTTACTACTAGGCATTTAAAAGACATCCTCCAACCTCCCGGCCAGGACGTGATAAGATGGCCTGGCACGTAGACTTGCACATGCAATCCCATGCTTGGGAGCTGAGATAGGATGCTGTGAGTTCATGGCCAGTCTGGGCCATGCTGTCAATTTGAATTCAGACTGGAGTATATGTTACAGAGTTAGATTCTGTCTCAAACAAAGTCAAGCCAAACCAAACCAAACCAAACCAAACCAAACCAAACCAAACCAAACCAAACCAAACCAAGTAAAACAAAACACAAAACAAACTGATGAATTTATCATGTATTGAAAACCTTGATTTTTTTGGGGGGGGGGTTGGTAAATGGTCAGTTCTGAAAGCAGTACTACAATTCTCTTCAATGTTGGTGTCTGAACTTTCAGCTATTTTGCTGTATGTATTTTAAAATATTTGTTAGCTCTTTTCAAGCTTGGAAATGGTATGCTTTCTTAGAAAATTAAATTTATTTGTACAATTCCATGACCCTCTCTATTGCTACAAGGCCTTGTTTTAAAATCTACATATTACCCAATGTTACTGTACTCACCCAGCTTCTCCTAGTTTTCACAACCTGTTACGACTTTTTGAATCATTCCTTCCTTTCCATGTTCTCTGATTTTAGATGTGATGATGATGGTGAATTATTCAGTAATATAAAACATTACCTCCTTTTACATCCTATCTGATTACTTTAATTAACTCACGGATGCGAACAGTGCACAAAGTTACCATATATATATATATATATATATATATATATATATATATATATATATATATAAACATATATTTAAGAGAGAATTGTTTCTACTCCCTGATTTTCCATGATTTTATTACTTCATATTGCCTGAATTTCTTATTTTGTTTGTTTTTCCTTATGTTTGAAGGTCTTTACTGTTTAGTACTAAGCATGTTTCTTTAGAACATCACCACCTACATTCATGGATGTCTGAAGTTGAGGCTTTTACACTTTCTTTTACATCTTTGTGAAGTGTAAGTACCTCAGAAGATGTTCACTCTTATTAACCCCCTCTTGACCTGCAGTCTGTTTTCAACCAAGTTTTCTTGCTACCCCTTTAAAACACACAGATTTAGGGCTTAATATTTCATCATTATATTTCTTAAATTTTTCAGTTATGTCTTCATTCATTCCTTGAAGTCCTAGAATTTTCTCTGAATTACCCTCTTTTATGTAAGAGAAACCTTGTACAACATGCATGAGAAAAGCTTTTGAGAAAAGCTTTTGGTCTTCGCTCTGTCGACTTTTGCTTTTCTTTATTACACTTTGAGGCTATCAAGCTGTAGTCTTGTTCTGCTTTTGAGAATTCTGTCTTAATTTCATTTGCTGTTGCTTCCTTCTCTGTCTGCACCGAAGCAGGCCTGGGACTTGCAGAGCTGACACAGCCTAGCCTTGCAGAGCACACGGCCTCTACGTAAGCACTCTAAGCCAACAGCAAATAGTAAACGGTGGCTTGACATATGCCAATTTCCAAGGCTTAAGTTTTATTCAACAAATATTGGAATGACCTAATTTTAACCTGCCTATTAAACAATGAAATATTAATATATTAGCCAAATAATTTATTATAACCTTAAAATGCTTTTGTGAAGAAAAAGTCATCACTTGGAACTCCCCAACACAAATCTGGTGCTTGGAAACTTGTATTGCTATAAGATAATGGAATGTGAGATACGAATTGTAAATTTCACTGAGTAAGTGAAACAAGTTCAGTTTTCTGAGAGACACTGATAAATTGCAATTGTCTGTTTTATCAGAATCGATAAATGACCTAGATCACCGCTTAACTCTTCATTCCCTCCTGCCTCACGCCTATTTATGTTAAGAAATCGTTTAGAAACAACTAGCAAATATTTTACAGGAAAATTATGGCTATGCTTCAGGCATGAATAGTAAACACTTATTCAGATTCATTAAATGCTGGTTTGAGATTAGAATCATTTTTATTAAGTAACAGGTTTACCGAAACTGATTTTTTAAAACTCAGCATAGCCACGTTTATAAAATAAATGATAGATCGTTTTTACTTGAAAATACTGGTGGATCTAATCAACGTGTTAGTGGAGATACTTTGCTGGATTGAGTGAATGTCATGGAAATCCTGTGTGGTTTCAGCTTACATGGTTAGGTGCCAATGATACGAAAAGACTGTAATCAATATCTGATTAATTTCCCTGTGTTCTTGGGGAATAGAAACTGAAAATACTCATTTCATACTAAATATCATTTTAATTAAAAATAATATTACTTTCATGTGTGTATGGGAAATGTGTGTGTGTGTGTGTGTGTGTGTGTGTATGAGTGTGTGTGAGTGTGGGTACATGTGACATAGAGGACAATCTCAGTGTTAGTCTTCATCTTTTACCTTGTTTGTAATTGCATCTTTTTTGCTTCTATACTATGTACAGTACAGTGGGCAAGCTGACTCAGCAGCTTCTGAGGTTCTCTATCTCTATCTCCCATCTCATGGCAGAAGTGCTTTGGATTACAAACACATAGTGATGTGTCTGGCTTTTCCTGAATTCTCAGGTTCCAAACTAAGATCTTCATGCTTGTGTGGCAAGTGTATTACTGAACCATCTTTCCAGCCACAAATTAATATTCATAATCAGTATCTGAAATTTAACATAGTAAAAGAAGCAGACAAATATTTTTATTAAACATATCGTGGCTTGGCAGACTTTGTACCAAGTTGTAACCATTTGTTTCCTTACCCTAGCAGTACCTTGAACTTTCTTCGGTAGTATTTCTTCTACTTGTTATTTATATTTAAAGATTTGTTTCAATTTTATGTGTATATGCCTGTGTTTGTATGCTTTATGTGAGCCAAATGTGTATTCATGTCTTCAGAGACCAGAAGAAGGTATTGGCTCTTCAGGAACTACAGTTACAGCTGGCTGTAACATGGCAATGTGGGTATTAATAACTGATCCCTGGTCCTTTAAAAAGCATTTAGTGGAACTCTTGTTCCAGGGGATCCAAAGCCTTCTATGTCATCTTTCCAGCCTTTCTGTTATATTTAAATGAAGATAAATTACATGAAACAAAGCTCATAGGAAACTTGAAGAATTTTCATAGTGTGTACCCCAACACATAGCCTGAACCAATTATGACATAATCTTTGTCTGGGGGCCCATCATTTTGTTTTCTAACCCCTGGGCTATTTCAAGGATACAGTTTGTATTCTTGTGCATACAATTACTGAAGGATTTGAATGAAGTCCTAGACATTTTCCATTTTATATTGGTTTGTACAAATTCTGTATCAAATGCTGGAAACCAGACAGTCCCTCTGCATGCATCTCCCTAGTCCCCTCTTACGTAAATGGGATCATTTGGAAGAAAGTGACTGCTTTCTCAGCTGTGTAGACCTGGTGTGATGCACATGCTTTTCTGTGTGAAGAGGATGGTAGGTGGGAAGGTAAGGGACACAAAGGGCCAGGCATGGCCGGGTGGTATAACCAGTCTTTGCATTGCTCATGAGTTTGTGGCTTCAGGCTGTGTCATCATCCTCTACAACCTACCAGGAAGGTTCCAGGAAAGAGGAGAGCTCCACGAGGTAAAGCAGCACGGTGGTGTGTGAGCACGTGTGGAAGGATGGGCTCCCCCTGTTGGCATCACCTTGCACACAGTGGGAGCAGGACAGCACTTGTCTGCTCTGCTCTGGGACAGACTGAACCTCACCAGCATCCAGTTTCTTAAAGAAATTTGCTGCTTGAAATGAATCATGAAAACCCCCTTTCACCCAAAGTGTACTCTTGTCCTGCCTCATGCTATATTAAAATGTGTTGTCAACATCCTCTAGAAGGTGTTTATTGGATTGCTTTAGGAAAGACTAACTTTTTTTGTTTTTTGAAAAAGCACTTCTCAGCAGGATCTTATTAATAAATGTGATCTGCCATCCTCTATTATGTTGTTTTCATCCTTTGGGAAAACTGGGAGACAGCTTGATTGGTAAAATGTTTGCCATGTAATCATGGATTTGAGTGTGATTTCTAGTATCCATGTAAAAACAAAAACTTAGGTGAGTAGCTAAAGATCTGGGGAGGTAGAGACAGGTAGATCACAGGGGCCTCTCAACCCATCATTTAGTCTACTGGTGAGCTCCAACCCAGTGTGAGATCCTGCCTTGTGGGGTGGTGGACCATGAGAGGTAGCTTGGTTTTCAGTTGAGCTAATGCTAGAAACCCTGGAGATCCTGAAGGGACAGTAGGAGTTTCGCCTGCTTCCCGGCATCAGGCCCCTGTCACTAGCCCCAACCCCAGATAGATTTGTGGCCATCAGTGAGGAAAAGGACATGACCTGTGGTCATATAGGCTCAAGACAGAGATCACCATTCTAATGAGGTATCTAGAGACGTGGAGGGCTTAGCCAATAAGCTTTCCTTCCCAGACATTTTCCCTGCAAAGGGTATTTAATCTCAGGCCTACCTTGAGAAGTGGGGTATTGTTTTACACATCCACTTTTCACTATGGCAATAAATGATTTGGAACTACAGACTCTCTTTTCATCAGAATCTGCTGTGGGGAGCCATGGAGAAGGCTTTTGCCTACAGAGCTGCTGTCTAATCTGTCGAAGGGCTCTCTGCACTCCCAGCCATGATCGCCACCAAACCCAAGCCCAAGCCTGCAGTCAAACCAAGGACTGTCATTGCAGAACCAGCCAGAGCTGCCCACCTGCCCTCAGGCTGGACCCAGCTCACTGGCCCGGATTTCATTCTCAGCTCTTCCTCGACTTTCAGCAGAGTCTGGGAAGCGGTAGAGCCCTGTGGCAGAACAGATGTGGGACCCAAAACCCTACACTGTCTCAAAAATAAAGTGGCCAATGATTGAGGAAGATATCTGATGTGTATATGTGCATGCACTTACACACATGCACACCCAGACACACACCCAGAGAGACAGTACAGAGACAGACACACACAAAATACACACACATAAACACACAAACACACACACACACACACACAGAGAGAGAGAGAGAGAGAGAGAGAGAGAGAGAGAGAGAGAGAGAGAGAGAGAGAGAGAGAGAGAGAATTTATTGAGAAAATCATGGCCATATTCCTATAGTTTTAACCATTAAGTGCTTGGGCAGATCCTTGTCCAACTCTTGAAATGAAAGTGTTCATCTTCCCACTCTGAAAGTTAGTTAGGGAGTCTTAATTAATTCAAAGTTCTGAGTGTTCACTAAAACTGGCATGTTCAGCATTTACAAGTAACTTAGAACAGCAGTGCTCAGATTTTTTTCTTAGAGTAAAATTCTAAGCTCTTTATTTCCCACTTTATGAGTGGGGCCAATGAGAGCAGTTGCACTGATGGATTCTTTTAGGACAATGCCATGCAGCCCCATTTTGAGATTAAATCTGATGACTTAGGTGCATACCTACTGGACTCAGTAATAGATAAGGAAGCTCTGCTTCAGAGAAACGATCTCCAATCTCCGAACTAATAAGATGAGGCCTTAAAGGCTCACGTCTAGCCTTCCTGGCTCCTGGCTCAGGCTTTCCCATCACCCACCCTGCACCAGGGAAACATCACAAAGCAGCAGGGAAAAAAAATGCCTTCGCTGGCTGAGATTTCAGCTTTCATGATTTTAAAAGAAAATTCAGAGTCATTATCATTATTATCTGACAACCCATAAACTCTACTGTTGTTTGCTCTGTAATTCCAACATAATTACAGAGTTTGAGTGATATCAACAAAACAAGCAAGACCTGAGATCTAACTTAAAATATTCTTTACAGCAACACCATAAATAATTCACAAGCATAATGGTTATAAAAAGTAATAATAAAGGCAAAAAATGTCCCAGGTTGCCTCCTTTATTTATTGGTAATTTAATCAGTCCCCTTTCTCTGTCATCTATCTTTAGCTAAGGCATATGAAGTGCAGTAAAAATATTTATCCATCATGCCATAAACAAAAATCCAGAAAACAAGTTTAAGTTTTGACAAAACTAGGAAGGGCTTTTGGTTTTGAATAGGCACAGGCATGGCTGAGGATCTGGCAGGGTTTGAAGCAATGAACCAGCCTGCCTCCATTTTAGGCTTAAAGCCATCTTATATTAAAGACAAACTAGGGTCATTCCTATTTATGATTAAACTTCTGCTTATCAAGGACTGGGCTTTGTGCCCACCTGAAACATTAACTACAAAAGGTTCAGTATTGTCTGTTTCAGGAATGGCAATCATGTCTTTGTTTCAAAAGTTGTTTATAACCATCTTGAAACCATACCTTTATTTCAAAGGGTTGTTATGGTTACCTTGTTATGACTACCTGTTGTTATGCCCACCAAGCAATTAGCTATATCATTGTGTCAGGAGGTCCCTAACCTAACTTTTTATGCTTATTTTCTGCTCCTGTAACCCTGACAATTTGGCTCACCGAATCCTTCATTTGGAAACCTCTTATCCCTTAGCTACAAAGCTCTCCTCACATCCAGTGCTGACCTCTGGAACCCAGCCTTTGGGGAGGCAGCCCATGTACACAAGTAAAAAAAGCTTGTTTGAATTAATTGCTTGCTTTAATTAATTTGGCCATGATGATGTGGGCCTGTGGTCTTTCTCCTCCCATCGAGATTAGCAGAAGGACTGTGTGACTAGGAAGATACTTAAAATTTATAAGACACTGAGCTATTATATAAAATGATAAATAATCAAGTCACTGTCTTGAGAAACTTAGAACTTATTGCATTGAAAATGTCAAATAGCACTTTAGAAGAAAAGAAATAGGGTTAACATTTTAAAATATCTAAGTAATATATATTATATAATATTTACAAAATAAAGAAATTACAAATTTCTTCTAAAAGTAATGACAAAAATAATCTGCTAATATTTGAAAATTTCTGTATGATATTATTTGTATTTTGTTTACACTTACACTTAAATAGGTAAAACTACATATACATAAAACTGATAATATATCACATTTTACCATTAAAATTATGCTATTATGTTTTTATGCTAAGAATCTTCAAAACAGTTTTAGAAAATTTATTTTTTAGGGAATAATATTATATGTCTAGACTTAAATGTTTTCAACTAATTTCTTTGGCATAGATGAATATCATTTATTTATACCTTTTACATTTTATATCTGATAACTTAAAGATATACAATATGGTAGATATCTTATATCTTGTCTGGCACCTATGCCTATAAACATTTTCTAGGAATATGATTATCTATCTATCTATCTATCTATCTATCTATCTATCTATCTATCTATCTATCTATCTATCTACCTATCCATCTAATCATCTATCTACCTAACCATCTATTTAATGTGTAGATATCATATACATTGTGATACAGGTTAGCACACTTACATATGCATGTAAATACATACATGTGCATGTGTAAGCCTGAGGCTGACATCTGGAGTCTCCTTTTTCATTTTTAACCTTATTCATTGAGGTAGGATCTCTCATCTGGACCCAGAACTTGCTAAGATGACTGGTCTCACTAACCAGCTTGCTTTGGGTATCCTTTGTCTCTGTCTTCTGAGCACCAGAATTCCATGTGATTTTACACATGCACAGGGATCTGAATTCTTCTCATCACACTTGTGTGGCAGGTACTTTAAACACAGAGCAGTCTCCCTGGCCAGGAATGTAGTTTTAGAAGTGAAACATTTTAAGGATCATTGTTTTGTCTTGCAAAGTTCTCAGAAATGACCCTCTCCTTTTGTGTTTATCAATGAAAGCAAAATAAATAAAACATTACTATTTTGTGTGTGTATCTGATAGGAAAGGACTTAACACATTCTTTACCCACTTCTTGAACAATTCTGTGTCCTCTTTTGTGACCTTATTTTTCATGACTTTTTATGATTTTATGTTTTAAGTTTTTAAAAACTATGTAGCATATTTGACTTTCATTTCATATATGTAAACATTTTTCCAGTTTTCTATTTTAGTTTACTGATTTTTTAATAACAAATTTACATGTCATGTCACTGGTGTCTTTTCTTTCTTTTATTTTATTAGATATTTTCTTTATTTACATTTCAAATGCTATCCCAAAAGTTCCCTATACCCTCCCCCCCACCCCTGCTCCCCTACCCACCTACTCCCACTTCTTGGCCCTGGCATTCCCCTGTACTGGGGCATATATAGTTTGCAAGACCAAGGGGCCTCTCTTCCCAGTGATGGCNGAATAGGCCATCTTCTGCTACATATGCAGCTAGAGACACGAGCTCTGGGGGTACTGGTTAGTTCATATTGTTGTTCCACCTATAGGGTTGCAGCCCCCTTCAGCTCCTTGGGTACTTTCTCTAGCTCCTCCATTGGGGACCCTGTGTTCCATCCAATAGCTGACTGTGAGCATCCGCTTCTGTGTTTGCCAGGCACTGGCATAGCCTCACAAGTGACCGCTATATCAGGGTCCCTTCAGCAACATTTTGCTGGCATGTGCAATAGTGTCTGGGTTTGGTGGCTGATGATGGGATAGATCCCCTGGTGGGGTAGTCTCTGGATAGTCCATCCTTTCATCTTAGCTCCAAACTTTGTCTCTGTAACTCCTTTCATGGGTATTTTATACCCTATTCTAAGGAGGAATGAAGTATCCACACATTGGTCTTCCTTCTTCTTGGTTTTCTTGTGTTTTGCAAATTGTATCGTGGGTATTCTAAGTTTCTGGACTAATATCCACTTATCAGTGAGTGCATATCTTGTGACTTCTTTTGTGATTGGGTTACCTCACTAAGGATGATATCCTCCAGATACATTCATATGCCCAAGAATTTCATAAATTCATTGTTTTTAATAGCTGAGTAGTACTCCATTGTGTAAATGTACCACATTTTCTGTATCCATTCCTCTATTGAGGGACATCTGGGTTCTTTCCATCTTCTGGCTATTATAAATAAGGCTGCTATGAACATAGTGGAGCATGTGTCCTTATTAACTGGTGTCTTTTCTTGAGATATGGTCTCACTATGTGTGGGTCATCAGTATCTATCACCCTTTCTAAATGTTTGCTAGGGCTTCCTGGCACCTACAGATCAGAATAATCTTTTAATGTTTTCACCCTACCTGTAATTTATGTTAGCATCTAGAATGAAATAGAACTTTAGTCTTTTATTGTTATTATTATTAGGTCCAACGGAAACCCCACTCCTGCAAAATTATGGCCCATTCTTTCTATTAAAGGAGCCATTTTCATCACTGTCAGAAGGGGCAAACGGCTATTCATAGTGCCTATTAGCACACCGAAGCACATGCTGGCCTCGTTTTCCTCAGTATCACAACTTCCTGTGGTTCTTTTCACCCTCTCTCTACTCCAAAATTCTTCAACTCATGGACTTCTTTTCCTAACTTCTCATTCCAATATAATGCTGCCATTTCAGCCATGGAACTCTCTTTTAGCTCCCTCTAGTGGATTGCTCTCTCTTGGTTGTCTCTTTCCCTTCCTCTGCCCCCACTTTCATGGCTAAGTTCAGTCCGCTGGCCGTGTTCAATCTATGGCTTCCTCTCTCTACTCTGGACTCTTTCAGTTGACTCTGGCTATACTCTCCCTTACATGCACAATTAAAACCTTCCTCTCAATCATACCTTGGAGCTGTTGTGACCACAATATATATAATTATGCCAGTAGCTCTAGTGACTTTTTGTGATTTTTTTATACTAATGGAATTTTTGAGATTAAAAAAAGAAGAAAGTAATGAAGAATGAAAAAGAAAAAGGAAAGGAAGGCTGAGAAGGAATGGAGGAAAGCAGTGGAAAGAAGGGTGGAGAAGGACACAAGGAGGAAGAAGTAAAAGAGGGGGTATGAAGGAGGGAAGAAGAGAAGGTGAGGGATGGTGGAAAGAAGGAAGAAAAGAATATGTAAGAGGGAGAGAGATATGCAAGGGACACAAAGACATATCTTCTTCCTACCGATGAATCAAACAGGGATGGAGGAAGAAATGGAGGTGGTAATAAGAGGTGTCGCTTATTAGCTTGATATAGGGCTTGATTTAAATTGTCTCTACGAGGGCAATCATGTGTATCATTTCTCTTTCCTTCTTTCTGACAACATTTTAAGTATGTCAAGGTGGTTCCCAACTCAGGTAGAGGGATGTCCTTGAACCCCTGGTCCTCATGAGTTTAACTCATAGCCTCCTAACTGTTGAAATTTCAGGCATATGCAATTTCATCCAGTTTATGCAAGGTGCTGGGGATCTAACCCAATGCTCCCTTATTCCAGGAAAGCAGTCTACCAACTGAACTATACTGTCAGTACCATTCATCATTTTATAATAAACATTTACCAAAGGAACATATGAAGAAAACACAGCCTTACAGGTTTGGAGGAGGCAGGTCAAAGCTCTGTTTCTTGAGCTCCATGCTCTTGGTCAGTGCAGTGTTAAATCCTGGGTGCAGAATTCACGGCAGGAGTTAACTGGAGCTTTTGCTATCTACCAAGGATCCCAAGCTGCCTTGTGACTTTTATTTTGTTTAAAATCATGACAACTAGTTGTCATTATTTGCGGATTCCACTCCACACATTTACTTGCTAAAATGTATTTGTAATCCCCAAATCAATACTGGGTTTCAGTCACTTGTGAACATGTGCATGTATAGAGTGGTAAAACCTTTGGGCTGCTTGACACATGACCCCTATATTCCTAACCGAAGAAGAACAAGATGACACCCCGCTTTTTGTTTCAGGTCATGCAGAAGACAAGTGTCCTTTTTCATAGTCTATTTCATGGCATTTTTTTGTACCTTATATCAATGACATCCAAATTATGCACATTTTTGACACTGTAAATTTTAGTTGAATCAGTCCTTTTATCTTATTGTCACTTGAACTTACTATGCCTGATGTTTCTGACCAACTAAAATAAAATGTAGTTGATCTCCCACTTAAGTCCCATGTCTTTGTCCTTAGTGTCTTTAAGGATCATGACTGCCTAAACCAATGGTTTCACCTGAGCCTCATGAAAAGGGATGATGTTTTCAACTATACACTCCACACATACTCAATATTCTACTGGGACATACTGTGTGACACTTATCTCATAACTTTTCCTGATCTTTCTTAGTTCAATGAGTGTGATCATATATGAAGGGAATCATGTATTTTCAGCAGATGGGTGTGAAAACACTAAAAATGTAGTCCACTGTACAAGTCCAGTTCCACGTATTTGCTCCCCCCACACCCTATATGTGTTATGAGCAGTGACAGTGACAACTTCTGGGCTCATAGTTATATCTCTTTCAAGCTCTTAACTAAATAAGCAGATTACATGCAGCTCCAGTGAAAGAACCTTCAAGTCAAGAAATGTCCCAAACCACAGAGCTTCAGGGAGGTGGCTTAAAGACCAATTCAGAAATCTATTTAATACTTCACACTTTAGGCTTACCAGTAATATACTACCAGGAGAAGAAAAGGAAATTTTACTACAAACTACATGAACAGGAGCAGCAAAGTGTGTACATTAGGGAGCAATAGAGACCATGATGTTCGTGAGGAAGGCCCTTCCTTCTGTACTCTAAGAGAATCAAGTAACCCCTGTGAGAACAGTCAGCTTGAAGAACTAAAGATTAGGTATGGGGTAACAATCAATTAGAAAAGGACACAATCATGAAATGATGCCACATCTCTTACCCATCCCTGTGGCAATGAAAATACCCAATAAAGAATTCCATAAGCTTACAGGTCTGATTCATATTTATAATAGAATTCAAAGCTCTCGGTGGATAATTAACTACTCTGTTTCCTAAACAAATCTAACATGAAGACTATTCTTTTGTTATTTTATGTGTATCTGTATTCATGTGTATGTATGTTTATGTGTAAAAACATATATGTGAATCTGTAAGCATGTGTGCCACATATTTATGTTTATGCTTAGGTATGTGTAAGCCCGTGTGTGTGTGTGAAGGCCAAGGGGAAAGTTTGGGTATTGTTTTTCAGGCATTGTCCCCCTTTTTAAAGATAGAGTCTCTTACTGTCTTCAACTTATTAGGCTGAGCTGGTTGGCATGCAGAAGGTACCTCTCTGACCCTGTATCCCTAGGGATTATATCTGCATATCACCCTGCTTAGCTTTTTAAAACATGGGTTCTGGGGATGGAACTCAGGTCCTCTGCTTTGAAGACAAGTGTTCTACCCACTGAGCTGTCCACCCAGATGTACTGGTTCATTATATTCTCCATAAAATTGGTCCCATGCTATTCCATTGGTACAAGTATAAAAGTAAGCCATATGACATTTTATTATGAATGGAACAAAATGATGGCATTCATAGAAGTTTGATGTTCAAAAGGTAAGACTTTCCAGTGGCTCCAAAATGAATAAGCTATAGACACCCAAGTGACTATCAAATAAGAATTTACCAATTACTCATTATTCATAAATTTTATAAAGCTATTAATATTTCTGGATGGAATGAATGTGAGGATGACATTTCTTACAGTCCTTTTTAATCCTCTACCACAGTACCACACAATGAATAATCATAGGCTTTGGTATGTGTTACTTGCTTGCCATGGGGCTCAGAGTCTCAGTGTACCTGCATATCCCATAATCACAATCACGGCACCTGCTTGAGGGGATACTGCTGGAAAAAAAATATGTGGGAAGTAGCCCTAACAATTAAAATAATATTTCTGTAACTTTGTGAATATTCTTGAATCATACAAGACCAATATTCTTATGGAGTAATTTAGAAAGGAAAGTTTTATGTACAAAAATTTCCTGGTACAGTGACATGATGGTCATATATTCAAGGAAGGAATATCAGGCACTTTTGTCTAGTGGTCACAGAAGACACTCTGGATACATGTTGTTCATATGCATTATCCTTGCTTTACCAATTGCTGCACACCTTTGAGGATGTTGCTTCACTTCTCCGAGGCTTTGTTTTCAGTGTCTGTAAGATGCTGATGAGAATGGAACCTACTGCACTGGGGAGTGTTCTGAGCCAAAGGAGTAAATCTGCAATCTGCAAGCTACTCGGCAGGGGGCCATGGTGGACACTTGATAAATGTTGACTACTCTTAGGCATTTCTCCTTGGGTCTTTCACATTTGCAGGTTGAAATCCTAACCCCTGATGTGATGTCATCATGAAATGAGGCCTCTGAGGGGAGACTAGGCCATGGGGAGGGATGAGCGCACCTTTATGGAGGTCTCAGAGGTCTGTCTGTCTTTCTGCCATGTGAAGATGCAACAAGAGTTAGCCATTTGCAACTCTCTTCTAAGGAAGTGAGCTTTCCTTAGAACCAAATACAATGATTCTCAGTTCTCTAACTTCTGGTCTTCAGAGCCATAAGAAATAAATTTCTCTGGTTTATGGTCTATAGTGTTTTATTGTAGTATCCCTTATGGACAAAGATAACTACTATTCAACTTTTTATAATCGAGAACACTGGAGCTAAGTTTCCCTGCCTACAGTGTTGTGAGTGAGTTCTGGTAATTACATGCTATCTTAGACCCATTCTTTTTTTTTTTTTTTTTTAAGTTTTTTTCTTTTTAATTAGATATTTACTTTATTTACATTTATAATGTTGTTCCTTTTCCTGGTTTCCCCTCTGAAAACCCACTATGGAAATCCCCCCTCCCCCTGCTTACCAACCCACCCACACCTGATTCCTGGCCCTGGCATTCCCCTACACTAGGGCATAGAGCCTTCACAGGACCAAGGGCCTCTCCTCTCATTAATGACCAACTAGGCCATCCTCTGCTACATATGCAGTTGGAGCCATGAGTCCCACCATGTGTACTCTTTGGTTGGTGATTTAGTCCCTGGGAGCTCTGGGGGTACTGGTTAGTTCATATTGTTGTTCCTCCTAGGGGGCTGCAAAAAACCCTTAGCTCCTTGGGTCCTTTCTCTAGCTCCTTTATTGGGGACCCTGTGGTCAATGCAATGGTAGGCTGTGAGGATTCACCTCTGTATTTGTAAGGCACTGGTGGAGCCTCTCAGGAGACAGATATAACAGGCTTCTGTCAGCAAGCTCTTGTTGGCATCTACAGTAGTGTCTGGGATTGGTGATTGTATATGGGATAGATCCCCAGGTGGGGCAGTCTCTGGATGGTCATTCCTTCAGCTTAGACCCATTCTTATGCAGGACTTCACCTACCAGGAGCAGACTCAGTCATTTCTTTATCTCCTCCAATTTCCTCAAGATAAGTAGACCAGAAATCTTCCCTATACAATCATCTAGAAAGACCTTCCCTAGAGATAGCCAGCTCCCACTTCTAGGACTCATCTTCCAGATGTCTCCACTTCTAGCTCATTGGAATTGCATAGATATGTCATCTGACCACTGCATAGAACTCAGGCCTGTCTGCTTTGACCTTACCAGCTAGGACTTCCTGTGGAAACCTGCTTGGCTGCACCCTGGATTCCAACAAATTAAAAGAAGGATGTCTGCTATGAGCAAGAAACTGGTCTTACATCAGACACTTAGGCATAAGAATGCCTGCCAGACTGAAAGAGTTATCTTGTGAGAGACCCATTGTTAAACACAGCCACACTTTCTGGAGCACTGATAGGTCAAGTTTAGAAGGCTACTCTGGAGGGAAACACTGAAGTCTAAGAAAGAAATATAGCATGACATAACCACTGCTAGTTAGTTGAGCTCAATTATGTGAGTCTTGAACTTACTTTCTTTTCATTTTACTGTTGAATCTCCTTATGTTTTTCAATGATTGAAAAGGTGTGTGTGTGTGTGTGTGTGTGTGTGTGTGTGTTTGTGAAGTAAATGTGTGAATGTGGATGCACATACATACCAGGACAAAGTCTGGTGTCAGTCTTCAAGCACCTCCCACATTTTATTTGAGGTAGAATCTCTCCTTGGCCTGCAACATTACCAAGCAGGCTAGGGTAAATGGCCTAACACTTACCAAGAATCTGCCTGTCTCCATGTTCTATGTTGCCATTAGGACTACAAGTAAGTTGTGCCTGCAATCCAAACTCAGCTCCCCACTTTCATGAGGCAAAAGGTTTACATGCTGAGCTATTTCTGCCATTCAGGCTCCATTTCCCCACTCTTAATGGCATGATCAACTTGCAAGTGTAATGGATGGATGGATCCTGAGATGGGGAAGTGAGCTTAGTCACTGAAGAGCTAAAGAGGCCAAAGGTGGGAATGAGCACAGAGAGTGTAGTGACAACAGACTCTAGGGAGGCAGCTTCAGTGAGACAGCTTGCTTATGAGGGGGACCAAAGTCTACTGAAGCCTGTAGGGGATGAGTAGGGCCTTTTGGAGTAAAAGTCCACATTTGTATAGGAGGACTTCTTGGTACTGCTGGATGTGACCTTAAAAGGGAAACCTGGCTACCTCTTTCAGTGGGACAAAGGTGGGGGTGTAGTGCTATGAGCACCAGGCCATGGAGGCCTGAGGTAGCTGGGAGCAATCCTACTCCTGCCCCTCTCAGGATAAGACTTCTGAGGTTCGGACACACCTAGACCTCAGTCTTGCTCCGGGCCTGTTCCTCCCATCCCATGACTCCCTGGCCTCACACATTTCCACAGTCTTTTAAAAAAAATGTCTGTTTTAAATCTCATGGAGCCTAGGCTGGCTGGCCCTGACATCACCCTGTTGTATAGATGACCTTGAACTTCTGGTCTACCTGCTTCCACTTTCTACTCTCTTGGAATACAGGACTAACTTTTTTAAAATACAGATTTGCTATGGGCCATTTTCATGTGTTGCATATTCAAGTGAAATCCATTTTGAATCCCTTTGGAAATGAAAAAATAGCCTATTCATTACAAAGTCAACCTCAGCACTGAATATTCAGATGTATCCTTTTGAACAATCAGAGGTGATGGAAGAAAGTAGGGTAAAGGGATGGGAAGGGTTCTGGAAACATTTAGAAAATCAACAGTGGCATAAGTATTTGGCTTAGTCAAAAGGACACTGATGAAGAAGGTTGCAGAAGAATCTTTGGGGAGGAAAAGCCAATGAGCACAACAGTCTCAGTGTCACTAGAAAAACAACAAAGCAAAACAGCAACACTGGGGACTTCCCCAAGCACAGTTTGGCTCAGGTCAGGTGTCTGCTTCTTCTTGTAACCAGCAATTAAGCAGGAAGGAAGGGAAAGACAGGGAGAGAAACAGAAACAGGGTTCAAGCTGATCTTTCAATTACAAGAAAAATTTCCTTTCTAAGACACCTGTTAGCATTGTAGAGAAGCCAGCGAACAATGAAGGCTTTTTAAACTCAGTAATCAAAGCTTGGCTGGACAGGTGAAAGCAAGAGCCTTGTAAGGAGCAACTCCTACAGACTGAAGGCACAGCGGCAACGGGGAGGCTCCCTGTGGGCTTCCTGCATGGCGTATATGTGTTTGCTTCTTGGGCAGTCTTGTAAAAATCAATGTCTTTGTTGCATTCATTATCACAGTACATGGTTTTATAACAGGTAATAATACGGAAATCAGAGGTGTGTTGACTCTTTGCCTCTGTGGGGGTAATTGTCAAACAAGCCTTTTGTGCTTTGTAAGGACTGTAAGCTGGTTTAGCAATACACTTAATTCTGAGTTAGTGACACTGAGACTCACTGGGAGGTGGCAGCATATCAGGCTGATGGAATATGCATCACATCAAAATGACAGACACGTAATGTCACACTGTAAATAGATGCTTTTAGCAGGTGAACGGCTGCCTCAGTGCAGATATTTACAATTATCTAGAGAGTGTTTAAATTTGCACATTATTCTCAATAATGCTTTATGGAACGTTTGTGTGATACATGATCAGCGGTGTTCTGCAGACCAAGGTCTCTAGCAGACTGGATAGGAAACTGTGACATATTCAAGATGATTCTTGGTTGAAATTCACTTGTTGCCTCATGTGAGAATGTAAAGGCTGGTTTTAAAATATACTGACCACAGCTGTCAGTTTGGGAGAAAAAGCTATGTATTTAAACAATCATATTGAGGGCACTGCAAACAGGACAAGATAAACAGCTTCCAGGTAGGATTAGGAGAGCAGCAGCTGGGTATAGTGTCGGAAATACACATCTAAGAGGCAATACGCTCTATGCCCAGGAAAAGTGGGAACGAGTAAGTTTGGCTAAATAGCTAAAAGTAGGTATTAAAGAAAGAGAAAACTTGAAAATTGGAAGGTAGATCCAAGTTAGCAGAAGCAGAATGCAGGCAAGAACCATGATTCCTTTGGGGGAGATAACAGGCATTTGCAGAACCAGAGTGGGATTACTCTCCCAGGACAGTGAAAGACAGCCATGCAAGAAACTAGAAACCAAAGGGAGATCCTGAGACATCCTCATTTCCCACCACTCAAGTCCCTTACAGCTGTTGGCAGCACTATCTTATGTCTATGCTCCTGATTGTGGCCACTTGAGACCCTTCACATCAGTAGCCATGGTTTAACAAATAAGGAAGAACGGTTGGGGCTATCAGTTGCACAATGAAGTAACTATAGACAGTTCTACTGAACTGCATACATGAAATGGTACAGTAATTTTTTCATGTCTCCACCTCTACATCCATGCATTTGAAAGGAAAGAAATCAGGTAACACAGAAAGAGAATATCTTGGCCTGTTGTAATCAAGTGATTGAGTTGACCTTTCAACATTTCCAGACCCAATACTGGCAAAAGGTTGCTGCTTGAATATGTTACTTTCTTTTCTGTGTCTGTGTGTGTGTGTGTGTGTGTGTGTGTGTGTGTGTATACATACAAAAGCATTAGAGGATGTTAGAACCCTGGAGCTGGAATTATAAGTACTTGCAGAATGACTAGCTGACTAGCTTGTTCCATGGATGCGATTATTAGAACTCCAACCTTCATGATTGCATAGTAAGTGCTCTTAAACACTGAGTCATTTCTCCTACCACACAAATACATTTCTGAATTCAGGATAGAGTGCAGTTCATGCCTGAATTTCAGGACAGAAGGGCTTCCTATGTTACTTTCCAGACTTTTAAATATAAAAGATTTAGCTGTATATATTTAATAACACAGGTTGTTTCTGGTTCTACCTTTTAAAAACTTGATAAGAACCATAAACTTGCTGAAAATTCAGTACTCAGTAGAGGCTTGCAGATGTAAGTATGACTGTTTGGACCTTGTGATAATTTGGAACTACATGAAACTGAACTAAATATATTCCACCCCTAACAGGCTGAATTCTTACTGCTCACAATCTAGGCTTAGTTATGGTTTTGCCTGGACTTTGAAAAATTATAATTCAATATAAGAGAAGAAGAAGAAAGACAGAGAAGATGGCGGGGAGTGATGGAAAGGGGGAAAAGAAGAAGGCAAGAGTTACCAGACAGAATATTTTACCTGGGTAAAAGGTTTGACCCTCCATGTTTTCCATATTGCTAAAAACTGCAAACTGCAGTCTTAGATGACTCTTGGGCACGATGATAGTGTTCTCTGTTCTTGCTTCTCTCCCCCCCCCACCCCCCCCCCGCTCTGTTCTAAATGGCATGTAGATGTTCACTATAGTTTTTTTTGTGACTTTATAGGTGATGCCTGTTGTGGTTTAAATATAAAATGTCCCTTATAAACCCATGTCTTTGAACAGTTGGTCTCCAGCTGGTAGTACTTGGAAGGCCATGGAACCTTCAAAAGTTGGAGCCTTGCTGAAGGAAGAGCATTACTTTGGGTGAGGTGTGAAGCTTTGCAGTCTGGTTCCACTTCTGTTTCCCCACTCTGCTTTTGATGTTTGGATGCACCATGCTCCTGCTTCTGCTACTGTGCTTTCTCCACTATGATGGACTGTCTCACTCTGGAGCTGTAAGCCAAACTAAACTCTCCTCAAAGTTGTTCTTTGTCAGAAGCATTTTATCACAGCAACAGAAAAGATTCAACACAAGGTTTCAGCAAAGCTCAGTGTCACTTGCTTTCTAGCCACTTCTATGTACACAGAGGGATTAACACTTCAGTTTCAGGGTAGGGGATTCTCTGTTAAATGGTAGCAGATGTTCTTCTTAACTGCACTTGTAAGCTCAATTTCTTTGCAAAAAGCCTTTTTATTAAAAAAAAAAATCAAATATTCCTTTTGATTTGCCTAGATTTGCAGAGGGCTAATATGCCTGGAAGCACAGTAGTCAAATAAGTACAAAAGCCTCTTCCAACTAGTGAATGGTCACCGCAGCATCAGTGTTGTTTTATGACAGTATTTGGACAGAAAAGTAGGGTAGTAGAGTCACACTAGGTTTTCAGAGAAGCCACTTTCCCTTAAGAATGAATGATTTCGATTTATTTATATTGTACATTTGATAACCGGGAGTAGAAGTCCTGGTAGAAAGTGGAATAGAGAAATAACAAAAAACCATCCAGTGGAAAAAAGACAGCATTTTCAACAAATGGTGCTGGCACAACTGGCGGCTATCATGTAGAAGAATGAGAATAGATCCACTCTTATCTCCTTGTACAAAGCTCAAGTCTAAGTGGATCAAGGAGCTCCACGTAAAACCAGAGACACTGAAACTTATAGAGGAGAAAGTGGGGAAGAGCCTTGTGCTGTAAGATCAAGAATCAACAAATGGGACCTCATAAAATTGCAAAGCTTCTGTAATGCAAAGGACACTGTCAATAAGACAAAAAGGCAACCAACAGATTGGGAAAAAGATCTTTACAAATCCTAAATCTTATGGGGGCTAATATCCAATAAATATAAAGAACTCAAGAAGTTGGACTCCAGAAAACCAAATAACCCTATTAAAAATGGGGTAGAGAGCTAAACAAAGAATTATCCACTGAGGAATACCGAATGGCTGAGAAGCACCTAAAAAAATATTCAACATCCTTAATCATCAGGGAAATGCAAATCAAAACAACCCTGAGATTCCACCTCACACCAGTTAGAATGGCTAAGATCAAAAATTCANGTGATAGCAGATGCTGGCAAGGATGTGGAGATAAAGGAACACTCCTCCATTGCTGGTGGGATTGCAGGCTGGTACAACCACTCTGGAAATCAGTTTGGCCATTCCTCAGAAAATTGGACATAGTACTACTGGAAGATCCAGCAATACAACTCCTGGGCATATACCGAGAAAATGCTCCAACTTGGAATAAGGACACATGCTCCACTATGTTCATACCAGCCTTATTTATAATAGCCAGAAGCTGGAAAGAACGCAGATGTCCCTCAACAGAGGAATAGATACAGAAAATGTATATTTACATAATGGAGTACTACTCAGCTATCAAAAACAATGNATTCATGAAATTCTTAGGCAAATGGAAGGATCTGGAGGATATCATCCTGAGTGAGGTAACCCAATCACAAAAGAACACACATGATATGTACCCACTGATAAGTGGATATTAGCCCAGAAGCTCAGAATACCCAAGATACAATTTGCAAAACACGTGAAACTCAAGAAGAAGGAAGACCAAAGTGTGGATACTTCGAGCCTTCTTAGAAGAGGGCTCAAAATGCCCATGGAAGGAGTTTCAGAGACAAAGTTCAGAGCAGAGACTGAAGGAATGACCATCCAGAAACTACCCCTTCTGGGGATCCATCCCATAAACGACCACCAAACCCAGACGCTATGGAAGATGCCAACAAGAACTTGCTGACAGGAGCTTGATATAGCTGTCTTCTGAGGAGCTCTGCCAGTGCCTGACTAATACAGAAGTAGATGCTCACAGTCATCCATTAGACAGAGCACAGGAGCTAGAAAAAGGAGCTACACTCACACAAATGCACACACACAATATATGAGTCAATCTTGTTACATAGAGGCATTGTCAAGAAAGGTCAAACTAGGTGGAACAACAATATGAACTAACCAGTACCCCCAGAGCTCGTGTCTCTAGCTGCATATGTAGCAGAAGATGGCCTAGTCGACCATCATTAGGAAGAGAGGCCCCTTGGTCTTTCAAACTTTATATTACCCAGCACAGGGGAATGCCAGGGCCAAGAAGTGAGAGTGAGTGGGTAGGGGAGCAGGGGCAGGGGAGGGTAAAGGGAACTTTCATGATAGCATTTGAAATGTAAATAAAGAAAATATCTAATAAAATAAAATAAAATAATAAGTTAAAAAAAAAAAAGAAAGGTCAAAATGGTGAGCAAGTGGTGAGCCCTTGGTCTTGTGAAGATCATGTGCCTCAGTACAGCGGAATGTCAGGGCCAGGAAGCAGGAGTGGGTGGGTTGTGAAGCAGGGTGGGGGAGGGTATAGGGGGCTTTGAGGAATGCATTTGAAATGTAAATGAAGAAAATATCTAATAAAAAATGCCTTAAAAATTATCCATCTTTAGAAGTTCATGCCTTCTATTTCCCCTCAAGTGTTGACCTCATTTCCATCTCCATATTTTGAACACAAAGAATGTAGACTTCTTGGGGGCCAAGGAGATTTTATTATTTGTGTTTATGGTAATGTTTCCTTGGGCGAAGTTCAATTTTCTAGTTAGATCCATATGCAGATGAATTGCGTCTTATAGGGCGGTAAGACTTGCTCTGAATGTTGGTGTCTCTGTATTACGATAGGGGGTAGGATGAGTAGGGTTTGTAGCAGAAAGGCTTGCGGTTAAAACATACTTGAACGGGTTCTGAATATTATGCATGTAGAGCTCTTAATTCTGTCTATAGGTTAGAATTACCTAGAGAGTTAGGAAACACTGAAGCTGAGGCTCTATTCCAAAGCAATTAAGACATCTGAGAGTGGTCCCTTGGTAGCCAAAGTTGGCTTCTGAATATTTGAGGGTAGCTCCTACATATCTGAGCCTGAATCCTGGAAATCTGAGCTAGTTTCTGGACATCCAAGCTCAGGGTTCTAGATATCTGAAGTCAGGCTATATATATATATATCTGAAGTCAGGTTATTGATATCTGAGGTTGGAATTCTAGAATGGCAATGCTGTATAATGGAGTTGCAGAAGGGGTCATTTTCTCCTTTTTCTTTAAGACTTTCCAGATGAGCCTCCCCATGGTTGGTGGCTTATGTGGCACATACATTATTTTTTTTAAATGAGCACATAAAGTCAAAGTGTGATCACTCTCATGCTTTTGCTTGTTTTGGAAGATTTTCTACTTATTTGGCTTTTTTTTCCCCCTGAGCTTATTTTGGGCACTGTTTCATTTTTGAAATTCAAACATTTGCCTGAAGCTACATGTGAATTTAAGGAGCAACAAGTGAATTTTAAGTAGGTAAAAATCTCAAGAGGAAGAGCCAACGTCTGAAGCCAAAGCTAAGAAGGCCTTATTTATACAAGACTGACTCTCTGGCCAATTTAGAGAGTGAAGTGATCACTCTGTTTATGCCTAAGGAACAAAGCTGCTTTGGTGGAAAGAACAGACAATTCTTCCTAATGAAGTCTCTGCTTAGTGACTCAGGAGGTAGCCACTACAGGAAAAATGTTTTGAGGAAACATGTCAGAAATGAAAGCCACCTTCCTGCCTCTATTTCATTGCTTTGTCATCTCGGATACTCTTAAAGATGCACGCGACAGCAAACGCACTCAAGTTGCTGTTGAATATGTGTGTGCATGTGAGCTGCTGAAACTGCAGCCTGTCAGTTGTGGCCCCATGCATCTTTCTTTCTTTGTCGTGTCCCTGCTTTTTGGTGAATGCCACAAAAATGGCAGTGAAGAGCATGACCCTGTGATTGGGAAACACACAGAATAGTCCTGGGTCAGCCACTCAGCCACTGATGGGCCCACAGCATAAGGCAAATCATGGTCTCCTTTTTGGTGTCAATTTGACCAGATTAGGGAGTATTTAGAAAGGGATATTTGATAAAGCTTTACTTTGGGAAACTGGCATGTGAGTTGGTGAACATGTATAGCTAATTCTATAAACGTGTATAGCTAATTCTCCTAGTAAATATCTCTCTCTCTCTCTCTCTCTCTCTCTCTCTCTCTCTCTCTCTCTCTCTCTCTCTC